>NC_054827.1:114234379-114538945 GCF_018345385.1 Vulpes lagopus
CTCATTTGCATGCAAGCACTGAGGCAGGAGGTGCAGAGGGAGAGGAAAAGAGAGTCTTAGACTCCCTGTTGAGCTCAGAGCATGATGTGGGCTCCATCTCACAACCCTGATATCACAACCTGAGCCAAAGGCAGACACTTAACTGAGCCACCCAAGCTCCCCCTAGAGTAATCTTTTTTTAAAAAAGCCTTTTTATTATGGAATGTCCCAAACATATGTAAAAGTGGACAGGATGGTATAATGAACTCTTCTTTAACAATTACTAACTCCTGGCCATCCCGTTTTACATATTTTCTCACCCATCCCTCCCCCTCTCATGGGTTATTTCTAAATAGATCCCAGCGTCACCATATCTATAATAGTTCAGAATGTATCTGTAAAATATACAGGTTTTCCTTGGCAAGAAAATGAACATAATATCATTGCATCTCAAAATTAATAATAACGATAATTTCTTCTTATTATCAAAGCTTAATGCCAAGTGTCAGATGTCCCAATATCATCATCAAGTTAGTGTTCAAATATTTCTGATTGTCTCATTTCTCTCTACAGTTGGCTCGCTTGAATCAGGGTCCAAATAAGTGCTATACACTGCAATGTGAAAAGTTCTCTTAAACTTCTTTTAATCTATAAATTTCCTTTTTCTCTCTGTTTTTCCCTTGAAGTCTACTTTTTTGAGAAACCTGGGTTGTATGTCCTGTAGAGGCTCCATGTTCTGGATTTTGCTTTTCCTGTCGTCCCTAATGATTCTTCCTCTAAGCAACCTCCTCTGGGCCTGGGTCAGTGGCCCCTGTGGTGAAAAGTGAGCACCGTGGTCCCCTTTTGACCTAGAGGGGGCTCTATCGATGCAGGCACCAGCGCAGTCTGTTGCTTCCTCTGGGCTGTGTGCTCTGTGCCCGCTAGAGCAGCAGTGGTTGTACCATCCACCCTGCTGCCCCGGTTCTCTCCTGAGTCTGGGACTGAAGGAGCTATTGCCCACTCTGCTCTTCTCTGTGGGCATATGTGGTCAGCCTGTTGCTCAAGACACCCCCGAGTGGGCAAACAGGCCTGAGGGAGTGGACACTGGCAAGACTACTCAGTCCACCCCTGCACTGGGGGCTTCTGGGAGCCAATTGGATCTGCTCTGGAAGTCCCCAAGCCATCAGACTAGAGATGCTGAGCAGGAACTGCCTCCGATGAGTGGGGACAGAGGCCCTGGGGGGTCTGGCAGTGTAGTGAGTTCTGAGACTTCAAGAAGTGCCTTTGGCCTCTGGAAAGGAAAAGCTGGTCTTCTGATAAGCCTGAGGGAAGGAGCACTCACAGTCCTAGAAGCAGTATGATCTTTGGAAACATAGCATCAGTTCTGTCTCTGATGAATAAGGTGAGAGGCAAAGCTTGCTTGGGTGTATCAGCACTTCTGTTGAGGCCTGGGGGTGCCAAGTATCCTGGGAGGGTTGGAGGAGAGCATGTGTGGTGAGCGGCTATTCCGACCTGTGTTCTAGGAAAGCTGGACCGCTGTGGTTGGAGAGCCACGAGCCTGTGGCAGCTGTGGCATCTGGCTGAATTACTTTCTCGGTGTTTTTTCCTAGACTTGCCAGGTGTGCCAGATGCTGCTGCCCAACCAGTGCAGTTTCTGTGCCCACCAGCGGATCCACGCCCACAAGTCCCCCTATTGCTGCCCGGAGTGTGGAGCCCTCTGCCGCTCTGCCTACTTCCAGACCCACGTGAAGGAAAATTGCTTGCACTATGCCCGCAAAGTGGGCTACAGGTGGGTGCTGCCTGGCTTGCTGTCCTGGGCTGGCCTGATGGCTGGTCCTTTTCTGGGGCCAGAACTCATTTCAGTATGAGCTTTAGTTTTAAGGGGCCTGGACTTCAGGCTACTAAGACAGTAATGTTAGTTGGTATTCAGATAGGTGTTTTTATTTTGTGGAGCGCAAGAAGAGTGAGAGGGACAAGAACAAGGAGTTAAAAGGAACTAAAACATGAAAAAGGAGCTTTGAAGGGACAGTTTAGGGAGAATAGATTGGTTTTTAAAAGTATATAAAGTTAATCTCACAGAGTTACTGTGTTTGGCATATTAAATTTAAAGTCTCATTTCAATAATAAATGTACTAATTGCAGTACTTTTAGATGTTCTCAGTTTCCAGTAACAGATGGAACTACAATGCAAAGTTTGGAGCCAAATGCAAAGGGCTCTTGTAGCTTCACACTGATTAGTTTTTGTCAGTTTGTGAGAAACAAGTACAACCTGAAAATGGAAAAATGATGAGCCTCATAGTAAAACCAAGAAAACTATTTTAAACTGAGTCTTCTCCACATGTCAAATAAATATAGATAAGAAGTCATTTTCAGGAAAAAGATCAAAATGGGGAAGAAAACACCTTCCAAACATACTGATTGATCTCTAACATTTACATCAACTCAGTGAGGCCCCCTTTTCTGATATGCTGCATTTGGGAGTTTCATCTTCTGATGTTTTTATGGTATCACCTTCACACCAGAAAATTAATTTTGTCCAAATTTAGTAAGGTTTTCTTCTCTTTGGAATTAAAAAAAGATTGATTTAGTTCATTTCTTAACTTCCTTTTCGAGTACTTATTACTGTCGTCAGCGCTATGCCAGACACTGAGGATACAGAGGGCATCAAGACACAGCCCCTGCTATCAGTGTGGTAGGTCACAGGCCTATACATGTAATCATAACTCGGGGTGGTGAGGCCCACAGTAGGGGAAGGGTCAGGGGAGCTTCATAGAGGGATATTAGGAGGTTTTCAGGCAAACGAAAGGGGGAGAGCATGTCTGACAAGGGTATGAGCAGGGATGCCAGTATACCTGATAAGTTACAGGAATGATGGACATTTTGGTGGAAAGGGGGTCAAGAGGAACTGGGGAATGGGTGAGAAATGAGACCAGAGCGTCAGTAGGGCCAGGCCCAGGTGAGACCTTGTATTCCTTGGCAGACACTTAGACTTTCTCCAATGGGCAGTGAGGGGCTCCAGATGGATCTGTAGCCGGGGAGTGGTCTGGCTAAACCCGTGCTTCAGGAAGATCGCTCTGGGAAGCTTACTTGTGTGTTAGGGCAGAACCCAGAGACTGGTTGAGAGGCAAGTGTGATGGTCCAGGTAAGAGGCTGGGGGCTCGGGCAGAGGCACAGCCACTGTAGGGATGCAGAGAAGGTAGATCTTGGAGAGCTTTAGGGAGCAGAAGCATTTGAGTTTGATGGTAGCTCACAGACAGGGCAGAGGGGTGGAGAGGGGCTGTGGGGGCTCTGAGGCTTCAGTCCCCATGTAAGCACTTCCAAATGTAGACTGGCTGCTTTTGTGTGTTATGGGAGATGGGTCCCCTAAAGTGCAGGAGAAGCAGACAAACCAGAGATGGGTTATTACAGAGCCCTTGCCACCATGTTGCAGAGCAGCATTGCTTGGCAGCATCCCAGGTCACTTTTGTTGTTGTTGTTGTTGTTTTTTATTTACATACTCTATATCGCCCACTTGGGGCTCAAACTCACAACCCTGAGATCAGGAGTCCCACACTCCACCAACTGAGCCAGGTGGGTGCCTCTCCCCACCCCTCCCCTCCCCACTCCCCCACCCCCGTGCCATCAGCCACATTTTTAAACCAAACACCTGAATGTGTGTTTTTACAGTACTGTGTAACATTTGTAAATCAAAGTGAAATACCATTCACTTTGATTTACATGTGTCTGTTTCTTGTTCCAAGATCAAGTCCAATCCACTAAAAATTCAAGCAATTTTTATCTTTGAATTTTGAAGTCAAAGAATTTCCGATGACACAGATTCATAGCATTCTTTTTCTTTTTTTTTGGTCTTTTTTTTTTTTCCTTGGTCTTTTAATTCAGTATTTTACTTTCCTTTCATTTGCAAGAGTAAGAAGAAACAGTGTCTCAAAAGCAATTCAGTTTGTCAAGCCTTTTTTTCTTTTTAAGATTTTATTTATTTATTCACGAGAAACAGAGAGAAGCAGAGACATAAGCAGAGGGAGAAGCAGGCTCTCAGCAGGAGCCTGATGTGAGACTCGATCTTAGGCCTGGAATCAGGCCCTGAGTCAAAGGCAGATGCTCAACCGCTGAGCCACCCAGGTGTCCCTGTCAAGCCTTTTTGTAAGGAAAAGTGTAATGTGATTCAGCCAGAGGGCTTACTGGAGATCTTGACATTAAAATCTTCAGTGACCCGTGGTTGAACTCAGATGTATACACTAGTACACTATTGGTTGCACTTAAGATCTTCAGATATTGGGCAGCCCCAGTGGCTCAGCGGTTTAGCATCGCCTTCAGCCTAGGACGTGATCCTGGAGACCCAGGATCGAGTTATGGAGCCTGCTTCTCCCTCTGCCTGTGTCTCTGCCTCTGTGTGTGTGTGTGTCTCTCATGAATAAATAAATAAAATCTTTAAAAAGAAAAAAAAGATCTTCAGATATTCACATATATTTTTTGTATCAGCTTTATTTAGACACAACATATAATTCAGCCATGTAGTGTGTACAATTCAATGGTTTCTAGTATATTTACAGGGTTGTTCAGTCACAACCAGTTTTGGAACATTTTCATCACTCAAAAAGAAACTGTATTCATAACTCTTCCATCCCCCACCCCCATCCCTTAGCTACCACTCATTTCTTTTCTGCCTCATATATTTGGTTATTTTGGACATTTCATAGAAATGGAATCATAGAATATGTAGTTTTAGCCAAGATTCATCCATATTGTAATGTGTCAGCATTTCATTCCTTTTTTATGGCTGAATGATACTCCACTGTCTGTATATACCACAATTTGGTCATCTGTTTATGACCAGTTGACAGATACTTGGGTTTCCACCTTTTGGCCATTATGAATAATACCACTGATGAACATTTCATGCATCAGTTGTTGTATAGACATATCTTTTACATTTTGGGGGGTGGATACCTGGGAGTAGAGTATATGCTTCAACTGATAACTCTATGTTTAACTTTTTGAGGAACTGCCAGGCTATTTTCAAAAGTAGTTGTACCATTTCTATATTCCTACCAGCAGGCATGAGATTTTTTATTTCTCTACATCCTTGCTGGCACATGTTATTGTCTGACTTCTGCTGACCCATCTCTGTGGGTGCAAGGTGGCATCTTGTTATGATTTTGATTTACATTTCCCCAGTGGCTCATAGTGTTGAGCATCTTTTCTGTTTGATATTTGTGTATCTTCTTTGGAGAAATGTATATTTATTTGGTTTTAAATTGGGTTATTTATTATCTTACTATTGAGTTGTAAGAGTTCTTTGTATATTCTAGATTTAACTCCCTTGTCAGATACATGATATGCAAATATTTCCATCCAATCTATGGGTATTATATTTTTTAGTAATTCCTGAAAGTGTATCTATGCTCCATTTCATTGAGTTCTACTACAGAGTCTTACAGTAGTATTTTGTTTTGTGTTATTTTTGCTTTTTCTTGAAGACATTGTCAAAAGCCTGTACATTTTATATGTTTTATGTATATGTGTTTCATATAAAATATGTATATACATTATACACATACTTTAAAATTGTATGAATTATTCTACTCTGTTGAAAATTTGGAGAGTGGCCAATGATGTCACAATGGAGCAAGTTTCAGTTATTCTTAATGATATGTCATTTTTTTCTTATTTGGGATTATTGGGACAATTAAATATTGTACCACTGTGTCTTTTCTAAAACTTTACATATTTCATAGCATATGATTCTATTATTGTGTATTTTCTCTTAATTGGTAAAGAAGTTGTATTGTGGGTTCAGATTTCTCTTCTGCACCCTTTTTCATCAATTTGTAAGCCATACTTAGTCTTTCACTGAGGTTGGTGTGTGTTCTTTTACACCTTTATGCTCTACTTTCAGTGAGGCTTCTTTGAAGAATGTCCATTCGGTAAATGGAATGGATTTTTAGGCACATTTTTGAAGGGTGTATGGTTGCTCCTGCTGAAGTTTGGTCACACTACACAAATATGGACACTTTAAGATTCTTTATATATATCAGGTGTACTTGGCCACTTTGGACGAATTTGGAAATATGTGGACTTTTTTTCTCCTCACAATACATTGTGGTGTGGAAGTACTTCTGTGTGCTAGAAGTTGGTCACTATTTTGTTCAGCAGGAGAGAAAAGAAAATATAATTCAGTAGCTTGTGTAGAAACTCTAGAGAATGTACAAATTTAGTAATGAGTGCGCATCAGAGATCATTGCAAACAGCTTTCTGGTTCTGTGGGTTGCTCCTTGTTGCTAATTAAGTTTGCAGAGGTAGGGATCCCTGGGTGGCGCCGCGGTTTAGCGCCTGCCTTTGGCCCAGGGCGCGATCCTGGAGACCCGGGATCGAATCCCACGTCGGGCTCCCGGTGCATGGAGCCTGCCTCTCCCTCTGCCTGTGTCTCTGCCTCTCTCTCTCTCTGTGACTATCATAATTAAAAAAAAAAATTAAAAAAAAAAGTCTTGACCTGCATTGTTCAAGAACATGTTGTTCAAAGGTCAACTGTATAAGTATATATTATAAAAAAAAAAAAAAAAAAAGTTTGCAGAGGTAGTTCCATTTCCCATTCCTCGCAACACACAGAAAAGGAAGAAAAACAAAAAGGACCAGATAGGATTCTGTGATGATGTGTGTGGACTGTGAAAACAGGCTAATGTACTGAATTGAAGGCTTCTATTTAGGAGTCAAAGAATTTTTAGGTGAAGATGTGCCTTTTTTCAGTGAAGCAACAGCCCCTCTTCTAGTGTTTACTGGGAAGTTGGGGTAATGGGGTCAGGCAATATTGCAACCAAAGGGAGACCAGAGTTGTCCTGAGAGGAATGGCTGGGCACAGGGAAGGTGTTTCCTCATGGAGGGGAGATGGGGGTCGGGTGAGGGAGGATGTAGATAGGAGGAAAGAAGGAACGCGTGAGGGGGTGGTCTGGGTCCTGGAAGGGATGGAGGATGGCATGGAGATCATGGAGGCCTATGAGTCTGAGGAAGGAGAGGGCCAGATTCTTAGAGATTGTGAAGTCAACAGAAGAGTCCAACGTGCCTCAATTTCAGAAGAAATTGTTTAAGACAGTTCCTACATTATGCAAGTGGTATATTCACCAAACAAAGCTTGAAAAATACAACTTGGTAGAAAAAGAAGTAAAAAGTTATCCACAATGCCAGCAGGGAGACCCTCCCAACACTTAAGAGCTATGTGATCCAAAGCTGTACCGACCACATTGGGCTGCTGAGCACTTGAAATGTGGCCAGTATGACTGGCTATTGCATTGTATCTTATTAAACCTAAATTGCCACATGGCCAGTACAGTATAGAACATTCCAGCTGCTACCACAGGTTCCACTGGATAGCGCTGCTCCAGAGGATTCCTTCTTGGGCTTTAAGGCCTGCTATGGCGAGCGCAGTCGTTCCTGACAGCACTTTTATTAAGTGGCCATTGCTGCCCATTTGGTACCAGCCTGTGGAAGGCACAGGCTTTCAAAGGATGCTGTTTATGTCATTTTGGACACCCCCACCCCCCGCCTTCCCCACCAGCTTCTCTTAGCTGGACTCAGATTTTTGGTTTGCAGGGGGGATCCCTCGGTGGCTCAGCGGTTTCGCGCCTGCCTTTGGCCCAGGGCGCGGTCCTGGGGTCCCGGGATCGGGTCCCGCGTCGGGCTCCTGGCATGGAGCCTGCTTCTCCCTCTGCCTGTGTCTCTGCCTCTCTCTCTCTCTCTCTCTCTCTGTCTACCATAAATAAATAAAAATAAATCTTTAGAAAAAAAAGATTTTTGGTTTGCAGAAAAGTATCCTCTGCCAGTGAGGAGTGGGGTGGGTTTCTTCCCCCTTCTATACCAGGCATAGCCTTGGGCTTGGGAGGTGTGGGTGACCCCACTATGCCAGATGGCAGCAGGAGCTCAGAATGTATGTGTGGAGTGCTCAAGGAAGAGGGAGAGGGTGTCCCCAATGTATGTGTATGCAGATGGCAGCAGGAGCTCAGAATGTATGTGTGGAGTGCTCAAGGAAGGGGGAGAGGGTGTCCCCAAGATGGCTCTGTTCTTGACCTCCATCCCTCCTTTTCCACCACTACTTCTGGGTCTGACATGCCTTCCACACCCCACCACTCCTATCATCCAGGTGCATCCACTGTGGGGTTGTCCATCTGACCCTGGCCTTGCTGAAAAGCCACATCCAGGAGCGACACTGCCAGGTTTTCCACAAATGTGCATTCTGTCCCATGGCCTTCAAGACTGCAAGCAGTACTGCAGACCACAGTGCCACTCAGCACCCCACCCAACCTCACAAACCCTCCCAGTGAGTGCAGCTCCAGGGCCAGCAGGCCTGTGGGCTTGAGTTAAATGGTCTGGGTACTATAGGGGGAGGTGTTGGGATGGACCAGGGAGCTGGGGCTGGTGGTGGAGGTGCCCAGGGTTCACTGAAGACGTCCTGAGCCAGGGGAGTATATACATCGGCTCTGAGTAGTGCTTCCCCAGACCTGACCCTGGTTCAGAGAGAGCATAGATGGGGTGGAGGTTCTGCTCAGGGGGCCTGGCCATCTCACTCCCTGGGGCTTGTCTCATCAGGCTCATTTATAAGTGCTCCTGTGAAATGGTCTTCAACAAGAAGAGGCACATTCAGCAGCATTTTTACCAGAATGCCAGCAAGACGCAGGTGGGCGTCTTCAAGTGCCCCGAGTGCCCACTCTTGTTCCTGCAGAAGCCGGAGTTGATGCAGCATGTCAAGGTGGGCTGCCCAGGGGAAGGAGGCTGGGGAGGAGGGCACATGCCTCAGGTCGGGGGTCTGACTCTGTGCATCTTTCCCCTTGCCCAGTCAGTAATCGCTCTCCCCATCCCCAGAGCACTCACGGTGTTCCCCGAAATGTGGACGAGCTGTCAAGCCTCCAGTCTTCATCGGACACATCCTCGAGCCGCCCTGGCTCTCGGGTTCCCACCGAGCCCCCAGCCACAAGTGTGGCTGCTCGGGGCAGCTCCCTGCCCTCGAGCCGCTGGGGCCGGCCCGAGGCCCATCGCAGGGCTGAAACCAGGCCCCGGCTGCGGAACGCTGGCTGGACCTGCCAGGAGTGCCAGGAGTGGGTTCCTGACCGGGAGAACTATGTGTCCCACATGAAAAAGAGCCACGGTCGGGTAAGTGTCCTCACACAGTCAGTGTGGTGCCAGATTCTCTGGACTTGCCTCCTGTGGGGTCAGAGCCCCCTTGTGTGGCTGACCCCTTAGGGTTCCTGGTGCCTGGGCAGGGTAGGTACCACAGTTCTTGAGGTTTTTGGGGGCATCCTCCTCTCTGCCTACATCACCTGAGTAGAAAGATACACCCAGACCTGTTTTATAGTTCTGATGCTTTGCATCCTGTCATCTCCTCTAGACGCTGAAGCGGTACCCATGTCGGCAGTGTGAACAGTCCTTCCACACCCCCAACAGCCTGCGCAAACACATCCGCAACAACCATGACACAGTGAAGAAAGTCTACACTTGTGGGTGAGTCTCTGGAGATGGGAGCCAGGAAGCCTGAAATTCAGAGACTGCCCATGGCATCACTGGGGCTTTTCTCTGCTGGGAGATCAAGGGTTGGAAGCAAGAGATAAGCAAGTTTCTAATGGAAAGATGGTGTGGCTACGTCAGAAGGCAGGGCTGGTTGGGAACCAGCTTCTAGAACCTGGTAGCTCCTGAGTCTTTGCCCATCTCCCTCACCGTGGGTTGCACTGCTAGTCAGTGTGACGGGCTCTGAGGTTTAGGAGGTGTGGTGATGATGGGACCATGTGTCCTGTCTGGCCAAGAGGCTTTGACATCATGTCTCTGCTTCCGGACATACCCTGACCTCTTCCTTGCTGACCACTAGCGCATCACCTGGACTTCTGGGCAGTGATATCAGGGAGTGGAGAGTAAGATCATGGCTTAGGACCAGCACAAATATTCTGACTTGCTGTTGTCTGCCACCTTGTCAGCTAAACTTCTCTGGGGAGTGCCCAGCACTACTCAGCCAGCTTGATGACCATCCAGCCAGCTCTCTGCCTGCCCCAGACTCTATTCTGGAGCCAGAAGCCGCTCCTATTTTGCCTCCCTGCCAGGTGTGCACTGGGCTCCCTGGAGCCTGTCGTCTTACACAATGTCTCTGGGGCTGTACTCTGCAGGTACTGCACAGAGGACAGCCCTAGCTTTCCTCGGCCCTCCCTCCTAGAGAGCCACATCAGCCTTATGCATGGTATCAGAAACCCTGATTTGAGCCAGACGTCCAAAGTCAGACCTCCGGGTGGACATTCCCCTCAGGTGAGTGTGGGCCCTGCCACTGGCATAGCTTGTTCAGTGAGCCCCTTGAGCTGGAGGGGTAGCAGGAGGGTTACAGGGAGCCCACTGGTAATGGTGGTCATGGAGCAACCAGCACTGACAGCTTCCCTCGATGTGGTCATTCTCTAGTCTGGCATGACCCTCCTGGGGACTGTGCACAGGTAAAGGACAGGGACAGAGACCCAGGAGACTGCCCAGTAGCCTTTTGTTCCTGTGGCTTCCCTGTCACTGTGATGTTCCTTAGCCATGTGGCGCGCTCTCCTCTCTTACACACACACACACACACACACACACACTCTCTCTCTCTCTCTCTCTCTCTCTCTCTCTGTCTCTCATTATGAGTGGAGCCAGCCTAGATTCCTGCTACCCTGGACCCTCGTTTTTTTTTTTTTACCTTATCACTGTTCCATGCCCTATTCCCATTTCTGGTGAACTTCTGAAACAGCATAGTTCCCTCCTCACAGTAGGCTCCCCCTGGTAGGGAGAGCTGCTCCTCAGAGGGTCAGATATGTCTGGGAAATTCTGAGAGCTGCCTGGAGTTCAGGGCATTCCTTCTTGGCTACTCAGAAAAGGGCGTTGGTCGGCAGAAGCCCTTTCACATATAGCAGGTGGGTTGTCAGTTGACGTTTTGGCAACATCTGTGATTAAAATGCACACCCCCACCCTCCAAACGTACATGCCTTTTGATCCAGCAATTCTGTCCCTAGGATTTATCTGTCCTGTATCTTTGGCCTCAGGCATGAAAAGGTATGCGCAAGGATTCACTTGCACTGTACTGCAGGGCTGTGCGCAGCAAATAATGAAGGACGCATCTAAACATCTGTCAGTGGGAACCATTCACCCCTGTGATGAGTCGGTGTGCTACTGTTAGGAGAACCAAGTGTCTGTATGTCCTCATGGAAACAACAGCCAGTACATGTCATTAAGTAGGAAAAGCAGGGTGAAGAAAAGTGTGCATGTAATGCTATCATTTTTTAAAAGGCAGCAATTTTATCTTTGTGCGTGCAAAAAGGAGGAGCCACAGACCCTAGGTGATAGGGTGTTCTCTGGAGAGCAGCCTGGGGAGTGGGGTAGGAGGGACTTGGTCTTCTTTCTATCCTTCCCATATCTTCAGATTGTGGTGACACATCTTACGTCAGAAAAAAAACAAAAGCAAACTGAAAAACCTGAAAGAAGCCAAATATAAACCCATGGTTCAGGGCTGGGGCAAGCAGCCTGGCCTGGGTGGTGATTCTGCAAGTCCATGGGCCACACTGCTCAGGTGTGGGAGTCCAGTCTGGGGCTTGGCCCCGACTCACACCATCTTCCCTTCCAGGTGAGCCATCTGAAAAGACCAGGCAGCGGAGCTGGGGACACTCCGGGCACCAGCAATGGCGCAACCGTCTCTTCCACCAAAAGGCACAAGTCCCTGTTCCAGTGTGCGAAATGTAGCTTTGCCACAGACTCAGGGCTCGAGTTTCAGAGCCACATACCTCAGCACCAAGCGGACAACTCCACAGCTCAGTGCCTCCTCTGTGGCCTGTGCTACACCTCTGCCAGCTCCCTCAGCCGCCACCTCTTTATCGTCCACAAGGTGAGAGACCAGGAGGAGGAGGAGGAGGAAGATGAGGAGGAGGAGGAGGCAGCAGAGGTGGCTGTGGAGGCAGCAGAGCCAGAGGAGGGCTCCGGGGAGGAGGTATCCATGGAGACCAGGGAGAACGGACTAGAAGAATGTGCTGGAGAGCCTTTGTTGGGTGACCCAGAGGCAAGATCACTAGGCCCAGCTTCTGAGGAGGACGGTACCCAAGATGCTCAGAGTCAACCACAGGCCTCTCAGGACCAGGACAGCCATGCACCATCCCCTCAGGTGTGACCAGAGGCTCTACAGTGCGTGCAGTCCGGGTGATGCCATGGCGTCCTCCGTCTGCTGTGTGGACAGTGGGAAATAAAAGGCTCTGCCCCGGTGTGAGTGTGGCCGGCTGTGCCCTGGAGCAGTGTCTGCCCCAGCTGTGGGGTGCTGGGTGTCCCCCGGCCCCAGGAAATGTGCGATCACCCAGGACCCTCACAGTTCTAAATCTGCTTCTGTTATTTATGGCTTTGTGCTGCTTCTTGCTACCCCAACTCTTATCTGTGTCCTTCCAACCCCAGGCTGCTTAAGTGGCCCAGCCCCAACGCTGGCCACTCGTCTTGAGGCCCCCCCCCAGCGCTGTGCACTTCCGGAAGGTTCCTGCTTGCTGCCTTCAGCCAGGGGTCTCCTCGGAGCTCTCCTGGCCTGCAGACGGCAGCTCTCCTTCCTGCCAGCAGAGCCGGAGAAGGGGGATGAGGGTGCTGGCACGGTCCCTCTTGGAGAGCTCTGCCCAGGCTGGCTTGGTGAGGGCCCTCAATCGCCTCGCCCTTT
The DNA here is from genome assembly GCF_018345385.1 of Vulpes lagopus. Classification (NCBI taxonomy): domain Eukaryota; kingdom Metazoa; phylum Chordata; class Mammalia; order Carnivora; family Canidae; genus Vulpes; species Vulpes lagopus. The sequence goes on from NC_054827.1 coordinate 114,247,008, forward strand.
CTTCCTGTCTTCTCTGATTCTTTTCCCCAAAAAGTAGTCCTGGAGAATTAATTGTCACACTGGCTTCTCTTGTCTGTGTGGGTGGGAGAAGGTTCTGCAGCACACCTCTGGAGCCCAGGAGAGCAGGAGATACAGCCAGGGCAGGCAGACCCTTCAGAAGGAGCTGTGTGTCTTTGTTCTGCTGCTGTTCTGCCTTTCCTGATGAGTGGGGTTGGGGGTACACAGACATTGGAATATTTGGACTCTTGCTCTCCTGTGCCATTAGAGAGGCTGCTGCCCCAGGCAGGCCAGCCCCTCCTCCTCTCGGCTACATTCATGTTGCTCAGACTATATTTCAAATAAAAAAAATCTTCTTACCATGCAGGTAGGCTCTTGTATTCCTCTTCAAGTGAGCCTGGTCCTACCCTGCTCCCCTGGAGAGTCTCTCCCAGACTTCCCTCCCTGTCCCATCTCTGAGGGAGAGCAATGTTCCTACTGTCCCAGAAAGGTCCTCTCTAGATTCCGGAGCTATAGTTAGGAAACCAGGAGCTCGGTCCTCAGTCTACTAGAGACCTTCTGAGGGAAGGGTCAAGGGTCACCTGCCAGGTCTCCCTGGGGCTAGCAGAGTTGGCATTAGGGCCTATTGAAATGTTTCAGGCACCTCCCTCTTTCCTACAGATGGATTTTCCACCTAAGAGAACCCTTTACTGGTGGTGGTGGGTGGGGGAAGGGATAGAGGGGAGGAATTCTGTGATATCTTGCCGAATTCAAGACGCCTTGGTACTGCTGCTGCTGCAGGGAACTCTCAGGATTAGACGGGAGGTTGGGCTGTCTTCACTGGTGGCAGAGTTAGGGCCTGACCAAGCACCAGGGGCAGGCTGTGTGGGCGTGCCCTCTGACCTCTGGCCCATGCCTCTGATACAGCCCTGCAGGGCCAGGGTGTGGGGCTGGGCCCGGCAGGATCTAGCGCAGCAAAGGCAAGTGGGTGCTGGCTGAGTTCTTAGAGGTGCTCTTTCAAGGAAGTCATTGAATATCACTTGTAAGTTGTTAAGTCAGATAAATACACCTGACCTTTTCACAACAGAAGAAAAAGTACATTTTCTGTCAAATGCCAGATTTTTAGTGAGATGCTAATGGCACCGGGAACAGTTAGTGCTTGCCTCAGTTTCAGAGAATCTGCTGTTTAAGAATTGCTGCACTTGGCAAGGCCACTGTGTCCCTCTTTCCCAAGCAGGCAGTGAGGCCATGTGCAAAGCCTGAGTTCATGCCCTTGGCTGTTGGCCCTTTCCTAATTCCACTACAGGTGCCCACCCCAACCTGTGGTCCACTCACAGAAATACTATCAAGGAGGCTCTGGGGAGGGTTTGAAATGGATTGTTGGATCACTTTCCTGCTTTACAGCAGTGGTTGCTGGAGTTGGGGGTAGTGGGTGGGGGAAGGTAAACTTGCAGGCTCGACCACCTGTCCTGACCTGGATCTACCTCTCCTTCCTGGGAATGCAGAGTGGAAAGAGTGCCAAGCTATTCACCAGGAACCCGCTGGGGGCGGAGGGGTACCCACAACCTGGATTCTGCCCTTAACCAGCTCTTAACAAACCCCCTCACTTCGCGCCTCCCCTCCAAATAGTCCTAGTAATTCCCATCCCACTCGCTTCATGGGCTTTGTGAGATGGTGAGGGTGGAAGCTCCTCCCACCCCCTGTTTATGAGAAATTATATAAATGTGACAGATTCTTGCCTTCAAAGCGTGGAGAGTGGAGTGCACCTCCCTGCCATCAGACTTGGATCCCCATGAGTGAGCGGTTACTATTGATCTGGGACACCTATTCACTGTGTAGCAGTAGTGACAATCCTAGCACGTCATCTTGCTAAATACTTCACAGTGATTTTCATAACCACAGGGTTCTCACAGCTTACCCCCCCTTCCATTTCCCAGAGAGAAAACTGAGGCTCAGAGAGGTAAAATAACCTGCTGGGCCACCTGTAAGTGCTGCTGCTGAGTCAAGGCCTTCTGGTTCTAAAGTCCACAACGTCAACCCCTGTGCTGCCTTAGTGACCCGGCTGGTCTGGCCAGCTCCCAGTATGTCAGCACTTTGCAGCCATCCAGACACCTGCTTTCCTACCTCTCCTGTGGTTGGGGTGCCAGGTTCTCCTTGGAGTCCATCTGTGCCTAGTCACCCCAAGGAGAACCTTGTGCAAAACCTCTGTGTGTGACGTTCTGAAGCACAGGCAATGTTTCCATGACCTTTCATTTACATTGGGGTTTATCTTGCCTTTGAAGACCATCATTTTGGGGGGGGCCATCCCAGAAAGTATGGTTCCCTCAGGGTCCAATATCTTCTGATCTTTTCTTTTTAAAGATGTTTTTAATGAGTGTGCTATCATATCATTTGTTATCATCAGCAAATGCTGTAACAAGCGCTTATGTACATGTTAGCTGGAGTGAATGCTCTACTGATCAAGTTAAACAGATAAGCTCCCCATCCTTGTAGAAACTACAACTTAATACACTCTAAGGCCTGACAGATGACTAGTATTTATTTTCCAACTGCTTTATCTCTGTAAAACGATGTGCCGAATTACTATAATTGGTGTAGAAAGAACTGTTCCCTTAACTTATGTAAACAGTCTGGTTTTGAAAACTTAATGGTCGTGGCTTAGCAAGTTTGACACACTTTGCCTTCCCCGAGACAGAGGAACCCCCTGCCTGCCCTGCTGACCACTGTATACTCAGCTCTGGGCGCACTTTCTTTTCCTTGTTTTTTTTAAAAAAAATTTTGTTGTTGTTTTTCTTGAAAAATTAATACATATACATGGTAAGACATCCAAACAATACAAAAGAATATACAGTGCAAAGTAAGCTTCCTATCGGAGGTCAGCCTTCAGCTCCCCAGCCCACCTCCAGAATTAATCACTGTTATCTAGATCTTGTGTACCCTTTCTGAGCAATTCTATGCATTTACAAGTTTATAAATATGTATATTTATATATCTATTTTTAATACAAATGGTAGCATTCTATGCACAGTGTTCTGAAGCTTGCTTTTTTCACTTGTGTAATGGAGATTGTTCCAAATTCATCCAGTGGGTCAGTCTAATTCTTTAAAAGCCCCTAGCACAGTTCCTTGCATACAGCAGTGGTCCCAAAGAGTGTTCGAATGAGTGAGTGAATGCATGCACGTATGCACACGTGAATGAAAGAATCTGATTCAACTAGTAGGTACAAAGTTCTCTCAGGGTCTGGTCTGAGCAAAGCCGGTGTTCTAGATTCTCGAATGGGTTGTGCTGTCACCCCTCCACCCCACCCCACCTTGCCTTTTCCAAGGGATCCAGGCCCTTCTTGACCTTGTCCACCAACAGATACCACAGCAATCTTAGGAAGCTAGGTGCTGGGAACCTAGGGTGCCTCTGGAGGAAAGAACAGACTAAAAGAGCCAGGTCCCAAGAATGGGATTTTTTTTTTGAGGTCCCTATTTAAAATGTGTTTCTTTTTATTGGAAAATGGTTATCACATTATTAGAGAAAATAAAAAACATGCATATTTATAATCCCATCCTACTTTTGCGGTTGTTTTCATTTTTGTTTATCAGCTTCCAGTCCTTTCCAACTGCTTTTCCAAATGGACTCTTGTTCAGTTCAAAGCTGAATATATGATTATGATAACAGAAATCGAACATTTCTATATGAAGACGTGATTCTCACATTCATTCCCTTATGGTGGTGCAAAACAATCCTATGAGATGGATACTACTATTCTTCTGGAGATTCAGAATAGTTGAGTAATTTCCCTGAGGCCACAGAGCTCATAAGGGGCAGAACTGAGATTCACTCAGGTGTGACTAGCACTATCCTGCCTCTGATTTTGTACCCTACTTTTTTCTACTTAACATTATATCTGGACGTTATATCTCTACATAGCCTCCCAAATCCTCATTTTCAATCACTGTAATCACTTTCAAAGCAACATAATTTACTTACCCATTTCCTGTTTAACATTCAAATTTCCCACTTCATCAGTACAGTGAAGAGTCCTGGGCATACAGCTTTTTGCTTCTGCAGAATTATTTCCTCAGGATGTTAACCCTATTTTTCTTGACTGAACTCCATGGCAATGTGATAGAATGAAGAAAGCCAGTGACTAGAAATCAGAGGCCCTGGGTTCCAGTCTGGACTCTGTAACTAAGTTGTTTGATCTTTCTTGGCCTCAGGACTCCCATCTGTCAAATGAGGGAGGGGTATTGGCTTAAATTTCTGGGGATCTTGAGCCTGGCTAGATTTTATCTTCTCGTTCCTTATGTTTATGCCAAAAGAGAAGAAGAGACCTCCCGAGAGGCAAGCACTCTTATAATCAGATTTCTTCTTCTATTAATTGTTTTATTTATTGACTTTTGGTCTAACCATATGCAGAAATAGAAACGATCCCTCTCCGCCTCCTCCCTCCAAGGCAGTATCACTTTCATTTGCATCAGATTTATGCTTTTTCAGATGGAGTTATGGCTCTTTGATAAGTACCTATTTCTTTTGGCTTTTGTCAGGCCTTTCCAAGTTTGAACTATCTGTTGACTTGATAATTCAAAAGCATCTTCAGATCCATCTTTTCAATAGGGACCTGGGTCCAGATGAATTATTGAGCTAGTTCATTGTGTCATGCACTGGCCTTTTAAAATGCTCTTATTTATTATTATTTTAAAAAGATTTTACCCATTCATTTGAGGCAGAGAGAGAGGGAGAGAGAGCATAAGCGGGTTGGGGGAGTGGGCAGAGGGAGAAGCAGACTCCCTGCTGAGCAGGGAGCCTAACAAGGGGCTTGATCCCAGGACCCTGGGATCATGAGTTGAGCTGAAGACAGATGCTCAACCGACTGAGCCACCCAGGTGCCCCTGCTCTTATTTTTTATATTTATTATCACAAATTGAAGTTGAATTTTTAGTGAATAAATACTAGAAAAGAAAGTCAATATATATGTAATTGTATGGAAAGTGGGGCAAAAGGATATGATAATGCCATTTAAGTCAGTTCTAACTGGGAAGAGTCCCCATCTTAGTGAGCCCTCAAGAAGGCCAGCAGCATCATCTCACATCATGGGTGGGAGTGGTATTTCTATATACATAGTGATAATCTAAAATCTACTAGACTTTACTTCTACAACTTAGGCCCACACCTTTTGCCTCTACTTTCTGTGAAGATGGGGATAGTTGATCATGTCTTTCATGTTTGAAGAGTTGTTAAGCTATTCTCCGGTGGGGTGTTCATTCATTAAACTGAGAAAATCCACTGTTTCTCACCCCCCTTTTTCAGATATAGCCCAGGGCACACTGTATACAATTCCTATTTTCCTCTGGGATATTCTGATCCTTGGACCAATTTGCTTGGAATTTCTCCCTAGAACCTATGGTGCATAGACAGGGCCAAATATTTTTTGTATCTGAGAGGGAGGGTAGGTTCTACTTTGCTTTGCTTGAGATGGAGGCTTCGCATTTCTACAGGAGGCTGGTCTGGAATGTGATTTCCAAACAGGGAAAAGGTGTGACAGACCAGGTGGGGAGTGGGGAAGGGACAGCAAAGAAAGGGTAGAAAGTTGTAGAGGACAGGCAGGAGAGTTTTGACAGGTAGATAGTTTAGAGCCTGGGATGGCACTTGACTTTTTGGGTGGGTGGTGGTGGTGGTGGTGCTGGGCTTACTAGGAGCAGTCCATTAGGAGGAAGCATGGTGGGTGCCAGCAAGCTTGGAAATGATCTGTTGGTGGTGCTCCTTGGGTAAGCAGTCATTGGGACTGGTTGTAGCCACTGTTGCTGAGAGGTAGTAACAGTTGCAAAAAAAATGAGAAGATGTAGCTGTTGTGGAAGAATGGCTGGCTGAGATACAGAAGGGTCCTTAGAGAAAGACCTGAAGGGGAGGAAAAGGACTGGTTCTCCCTACAAGAAGACCAGGAGAGGTCTGGGCTGAGAGGGGCCTTTTCCAGGTCTCTCTGAGGGTGTGGAGCTTGTGTCCTGAGCCTGAGTGACAACTCTGCCCCCTGACTGCAGAGTCATCCTCTCATCTCATGATTGCTTTGTTTTGGATGGGGCCTACAGTTGTGGCTGAAATTCCTGACTCCTCCAATCTGATGTGGAATCAGAGTAGGTACATTGGGGAGGGCACCTGACTAGAGCAATTGAGTCCCTAATTCCCCTTCCAATCAAACCAGAATCAGGAGTGGCTCCTTACAGCCAATAATCCTTTAATAGGTGTTCACTTACCCCAGCACAGATGTGGCCACATCTCCAGTCCCTGGAGTTCCAGAATGGCCAGCCCATCCCAGAGTGGCAGGACCTGGAGTTTCCACCCTCCAGGGTCAGGGGCTCAGCTGCCCGAGCTGGGAGCTCTGGGGACCCTTGGAGGGTGGTCGCATAAGTACTCCAGAGCGCTGCAAATTCACTAGCAGGAAAGGCAGCTTGCAGCAGAAGGTAGTAGGTCCTCATGGGAGGGCAAGACCAACAGAAATCGAGGGCTTTGTTGAGCTCAGGGTTCAATGAGTGGAATCAAAAGGAAAGACCAAAAGAAGAAACTGGAGGGGTGGACACGTGTTTGACTAACATACCCTGCTACTAATGACTTGTCCTGAGATGGACCACAGGCCTGGGGGGCTTTGAAGAGTGGAGTGGAAGCTGATGTTGCTTCATCAGGAAGGTCTCACTGACCTCTGAACTCAATTCCTACACCATAGCTTCTGGAAAAAGGCTACCTCAGTCTGAGTCTACACAGATGCCAAGAAGCAAAATAAGATCTTGAGTCTATTGACCAGAATGACATTGATGACAGTTGTACTGTGCCTGGAAGAGCTCACATGTGCAATGTGATGTTCACGGCACAGCAGCTTAAGGTGGGCATTGGCAAAGTGGATTTGTTCCTAGGGGGAGCATCCAGCATAGTGTAGGGCTTTCCATGCCATCTCACCCAAGGACCTCTTGCAGGAACTTGATAATTCATCAAGAAATGAGGTGTTCTGTGATCCGTATTTTCATACCTTTACAGGGCTATTCTATCAAAAAGACTTCCACTCTAGACTTTTCCTCTGTGTGGCTTCAGAAGACAGAACAGAATTAGCCTCAATAAAAGGAAAGACTTCCTGGAAAGGAAATGGGCTGCCTAAAGGAGTATTATTCCCATTGAGAGGTGTAGGGGGTGCTACACGATGACCAAATCCCCTTCCTGCCAACCCTGAGTGGTTCCTGCTCCCTGCCAATACCCACCCCCTCATTTCCTCCCTTCCACACAGCTGGGGCACATGCTCTTCCACTCAGACCTCTCCCTGCTCTGGGCCAGGGAACCAGTTCTGACCCCTAGGAGCTCCACTGTACCACTCAGGGATTGGCATCTGGCCACTTTTGCCAGGTGGGTCTGGTTCTGACCTCCGCTTCAGCTCTGGTCATTGGGCTGCTTCTGTCTTGTTCAGAAGGTCAAAGTTTGCACTTTATAACCTAATTCTGGTAATTCATTACTGCTTGGTAATGTGACTGATTTCCTTTGAGCTCTTTTGAGAAGCAGAGGTAGGGAGGGAAGGGAAAGAAGGAGTAAATATGTCAGGGAAAAGCAAATAGTCATCCTCACATGTGGTGAGGAAGGAGGCTGTGTGGGGGAGGGCAGGGATGGTTGACAGCAGAAGTTTGAGAGCCTTCTAAAGAACAATGTACGTTTTGAAGCAGAGGTTAGTATGACTCAGAGATGCTAGATAGCCTGTCCTCCTTCAAAGTCGAAGCTCTTGTCATACAGTCTCACTTTTCTCTGTGTTTTGAAGGAGTCATGGATGATTGCAAGGGAGGAGGGCAAAGGGGAGGTTGCAATCTTGTTTGGAGTAGTTGCTATAGGGAAAAGAAAAGATCAGCTTGGGGGATTGGGAAATGATTGCCAAGCTGCCTGAGATCAGACTCAGGTTAGAAACCAGAGTTGGTCAGCCTTGGAGCCAGAAGCCAGATTCTAGGTCAGGAATGAGCAAGGCAAATTTAGTAGAAGGTCAAGGGTCAAGTGAGACAAGACCTCTGAGGAAAGTATAGTTGGAGTTGGGGTTATTGTCTGCCCCCCCCCCAACTGTGCCTGTGTCCAGATGGGGATGGAGTGAGGTGGATAAAGAAGTGAAGGAGAAACTCATGAGTGGACAAGTTAGGGCTGTGGAGTTGCCTTAAAGCAGAGTGCAGGCTTAGTAGGTGGAAGGATAACAAAATGGTACTTTAGAGGTAGAAGAATTCTTCAGACGAGGTTCAAGTGATGGGCTTTTGGTGTGGTTGCTAAAGGGAAGTGAGGGTGAAGGTCTTTGAGAGGGTGATATCAGTGGACCTGCTGCCAGTGTGTAGGCTGAGTTCTTAGAAAGGCAGGGATGATGGCAGGGGGCCAGAGCCTGGTACCCAGTGGCACTCACTGTGCAGTGGCCTGAACTCAGCAAATTCACTGGGAGGATGGTGAGGCACGTGGAATGGTGTCCTGACAGCTAGTAAATGTTGGGTAACATATGCTTCAAAGAAGAATGGAAGGGGAAGAGATGAAACTGAGTGGAAACACAAGGCATGTTCAAACTCATCTAGACCTCGACTCAAGGGGCTCAGGTGGTTCGGCCAGAGGGTCCCAGGAGCTCCTGCCATTCCAGGATGGGGACCAGCTTCCCCAGCTGAGTTGGGGAAGTATGCTAATTACCAGTTACTCAAGATTTTCCTACCACGAGCACCCAGTTACTCCAGGACCCCGGGAAATTTGAAACATCTGGAAGAGGGGATCCTAACACCACTAACAAATTCCTACAATGCTTCTGATGAAGTACGCATATCTACTAGCAAACCTTGGATTATGGTTATTTCCAAATGCAGATCCACAGCATGAACTTGTCCATGTTCTTTCAGCACCACACACAAACTTCTAACAGAGGTTCTATCTTTCTTTTGGGCTGGAGAGGTTCTACAAGGTACAGACTATAATAACATTCACTTCTGTACCCTTAACACCTGGCAAAATGCCTGACGTGTAGTCGTTAGCAATTCCTTAATAAACATTTGCTGAATGAACAGCCATGACCTACAGGATCTTAAAGGGAATGCCTCCCTTGTATTTCCAAAGGAGAAAGCTAACACTTGGGGAGCCATTTGCCCAAGGGCACACTCAGTGGGAAAGGAGAATTAGAACTTGAGTCTCTGGTCTCCCAGCTGAGGGGACACCACTCACCATGTCCTCTTTCTCCTGCTAGACTATAAGCTGAGAGAGGAAAAAGGCTGCATTTCTGGCCCTTTCCTCCTTGAGCACTTTGGCATTTCATTCTCCACTCTGTCTCTATGCTTGCCAGTCTGCTTATGAAGTTGCTGGAGGGACAGACCACACACTAGGTGACAGGAGCAGAACTCATAAATGTTTATGAAGAAAAGGGAGTGCGAGATTAAGAAAAGAAGCTTTTTTTAAATTTTTATTTATTTATGATAGTCACAGAGAGAGAGAGAGGCAGAGACACAGGCAGAGGGAGAAGCAGGCTCCATGCATCGGGAGCCCGATGTGGGATTCGATCCCGGGTCTCCAGGATCGCGCCCTGGGCCAAAGGCAGGCGCCAAACCGCTGTGCCACCCAGGGATCCCCAAGAAGCTTTTTTTTAAAAAAGATTTTATTTATTTATTCATGAGAGACACAGGGAGAGAGGCAGAGACATAGGGAGAGGGAGAAACAGGCTCCCCATGGGGAGCCTGATTCAGGACTTGATCCCAGGACCCTGGGATCACGACTTGAGCTAAAGGCAGATGCTCAACCACTGAGCTACCCAGGTGCCCCAAGAAGAGGAGCTTTAAGTTAAAAAAAAAAATAAGGTACAAAGTTTGCTCTGAGGATAAAAAAGACTTTCCAAGCAGGAGTGGGAAAGACAGGTGAACAGTGGTTCATGCTGAACATACACAGGCTCAAGTCCTATGAAATAATCTGGCTGTAAAAAAGCTGTTGCTAGCAATCGGGGCCCAAACCCAGAGAGGTGCACATTCGTTTGCAGGCTGCTATGGGGCAGCCTCTGTGTGAGTCACATTTTCAAAAGGAAATTGATAAATTAGAGGGTCACTAGGATGATGAACGTTACCGTATCTGTGGTTATATGAGAGATGGCCTTAAAGGGAAGTCTAGGTTCCCCGTGTACCAGACAAAACCTTCTGGATATGGTCCTAATTGTCTATTTCCCCATCTTTACACTTGAACAACACGCCCACCATGTTATTCTATATCTCTGCATCTCTGCCCACACTATTCCCTCCATCTGGAATATTCTATCTATCCTGTCCTTCCTAGTCCATCAGTCTACTTGATGAGCACCCATGCAATTTTTAAAATCCTTGTCAAGTTTACTGTTCTGTAAACCAACCTAACCAAAACCCCAGGCCATCTGCTCTTTACTCTACATTTTTGTGCTCCCCTTCTCAGTTTTATAATTGTGCATTTCACCTTCATTGTATTTTGCTTATATCCCAGTCTCTCCTATTGGATAAAAGTTTCTTGAAAGCACAGATCCCATGACTCCTGCCTGCAGCACACTGCCCTAGCATGATCCATGGGTGTTCATATGACTTAAACAAATGAGCCAAAACTTCAAGCAAGCCTTCAAATACTTGGAGGACTGTCCTGTAGATGACTGAAGAGATTTTAGTACATGTACCTCCAGAGAGCCAGTGACAAAATACATGGGGGCATGTGGTCAGGAGATGGATTTGGGCTCAGTGGGAGAAGCTTCCTTAGTACTGGTCAAGACTCACATTTTACCAATGGAAGCCTAATTCAAAACAGGTTGAGGGGATCCCTGGGTGGCTCAGTGGTTTGGCGCCTGCCTTTGGCCCAGGGCATGATCCTGGAGTCCTGGGATCGAGTCCCACGCTGGGCTCCTGGCATGAAGCCTGCTTCTCCTTCCTCCTGTGTCTGTGCCTCTCTCTCTCTCTATCATAAATAAATAAATATTTTTAAAAACAAACAAAACAAAGAAACAGGTTGAGCAAAGGGAGAACTTTTTTGGTACACAGATTCAACAAAATGATTGAACTGCCAACTTGCTAGAAAGTCATGGATAAAGCTGGATTTCAGGAACACCTACAGCGATGTACCTGGAAGCTATCAGGACTCTGAGCGCCTTGCTTTTGCTTCTGTCTGTGTCAGCTTCCTTCTTCCTCACTGCAGACTGGCTTCCTCCACCAGGCAGGAAACATGCCTGCTGAAAGCAGAGACCTCACAGCTCATTGCTTTCCAGCACAGAGAGACTGCTTTTCTCTCCTAATTCCAGTTAAAAAACATTTTTGGTAAAGGACTCCCATTGGCATAGCTTGGGCATGACGCTTACCTCTGTGGTCAAGGAGACCGGTACCATGAACAACTGAGGCCAGCGATGGGGTCATGTAGGAATGAGACAGTTGCCATGGGGACCACACTGTGAGCATGGGGGGTAGGAGCCATTTCCAAATGGAGTGGAAAGGTACACGAGTGCAGCATCTTGGACAGAGGCATGGTGCTCCTTTGCTCTAACTTCCTAATGATTGTAGCCATCCACCTCATGGCACTCCCGGATGCTTTCAAGGATATAGGGGAAAAAAAGAATGGATAAGTATTGGTCACTCCCAACATTTAGAACCAGGTTAAGGCAGTGCTTACAATCTCACTCATAGAAATTGTTGCATGGTTGAATTGTTTTCTGGGCACTGGGACTCCACCATTTCCTTCTCAGGTACTGAGAAACAGGCTGGGTGGAGTACGAGGCCCAGATATTCTACAAGTGTTTTTTGAGCCCTTAATGTATGCTAGATAATGGAAGAGAACACGAGACACGTCCAAAGGAGCTCCACGGAGACGCGTGGGTTTGTCTCAGTGGCGGACCAGCTGCAGTGCAAGGCGAGGGTCAGCCGGGGATGGGGCTGCTGCGGGAAGGGGGGCCGGTCTCTGGCGGAGCCCGGGCTCCGAGCCCCTGGATGTCCCCTGGCCCGGCCGGGCCGCCCCACCAGCTCCGGGGGCCCCTGCTCTTTGCGCTGAGCCAGGGCCACCGGCCGGCCGCGCTCCATCGTTGCGAAACGGGCGGGAGCGGGGAAGGCAGGCTGGCAGGAAGCGGGGTTGGGGGGTTGGGGGTTGGGGTTGGGGGTGGCCCGGCCTGGTAGCGGGGTGCGGCGGGAGGCCTCCCGGGCAGGGCCCGACGCCCCGGGGGCTCCGGGCGGGGTCGGCCCGTCGGGGGAGGCTCGCGCCGCCCCCGGCGCCTGGTCGGCCGCGCTGGTCGGCCGGGCCGGGGGCCGGGGGCCGGGGGAGGGACAGCAGCAGGTGACGGCGCCGGCCTCGGGGCTATAAATAGGGGCGCGCGTCAGGCGCGGGCGGGAGCAGCGGCGGGCAGGGGCCTGGCGAGGGCGCGCGGCGGCGGCGGGATGGGGTCGCGCAGGGCCCCGGGGCGCGGCTGGGGTGCGGGCGGGCGGGCGGGGGCGGGGGGCGACGGCGAGGACGACGGGCCCGTGTGGATCCCCAGCCCCGCCAGCCGCAGCTACCTGCTCAGCGTGAGGCCCGAGACCAGGTGAGCGGCGCGCCCTGGGGCCCGGCAGGGCGGCGGGCGGAGGCCTCGAGGGCACCCTGGCGCCCTCTTCCCCAGGCGCGGGGCCCGAGGCCGGGGGAGCGCGGTGGCCCTCCGGCCCCTCCACGCTCCTCCTGACCCCTCAGGGCCCGCGGGGCCCAAGGGCCGGGAAGGGCCCCCCCGCCCCGGGGTGACTTTACAGGGGCCCGCAGGCCGTCCGTATCTCCCCTGCCTCGCCCCCGGCCCTCTTCCCCTCAGCACCCTCACCCCGTACCCAGCTACTCCCTGGCCTCGGATTCCACAGGGAGCGATAAGGAAAGCCAGAGCGGCTGGAATTCCTCCCGGGCTGGGAGGGCGGGGTAGGTGCGTGGTGGGAGTGGGGGGCGGACGCTGGGGGACCACCCCGAGTGGGGGCTCCCTAGCTCAGGGCCGTGGTGGGGGGCGTCGCCAGAAAGAAATAAGGCCCTTATTTCTGTGCAAACAAGGTTCTTTCTCGGGCCCAGAGCTGTGGTGGGCCCCAGGATCTCGGTAGGGGCTGGAGGTGAGGGTGGGCTGAGGTGCTGGTTGGCCCTCTCTGGAGAATCAGAGCTGGCGGGTCTGAGGGAGCCAGTTGCCCTGCCCAGTCTGGGGGAATGGGATGGCACGGGAGGGGTCCTATTGCGGAGCCCTCTACTCTTTGCCAAGAATTAGAGGTGTGGTTGCTTTGTTGGAGGAGCTGGATTACCCGCAGATACAAAAGACACACAGATAGTCAGTAGAGACGCATTCAGGCACTCAGAGGCACTCAAGACACCCAGGGACATGTGCGCTGCGACGGAGACGGACATTTCCTGCTCGCCCCTGGCAGCTCCGTCTCCCTCCAACTCTGGAGCCTGTTTTCCAAAGGGAATTGTGATGGTTGGCTATGGGGACAGCGGTGGTGTCACAGGCCCAGGACTTGGCTTATTGTAGGTTCTACGGAAAACAACCACTCATCTGAGAAGCCGTGTGGGGACCTCTTGTTCTCCATTCCTAAAACGGCACAAAAACAGGCATCAAGGACGTTCAGGAAAAGTCCCAGGCACTTCCTCGTGAATTGGCTGAGTTCTGTTGACCTTGGAGTTGGGAAAGTTCAAATGTAACCGGAACCGGTTTCTGCATAAAACTCGTCAAATGGTGTCACATGTCTGGGGCAGGGCTGAGGGCTGGTGTTAGTGACTGAGTCAGACTGGACAGGGCCCCTGGCTGCCAGGAAAGAATGCCCCTTCCCCCGAACCATTGGCTCTATGGAAAAACTGGAATGAACGTTGGGCATTTATTCCAGCCTGTGATGGAGCTGACTGTCTGGTAGGAGCCTCACACTTGTCTCACACTTGTCACAGTGACTTCCCTGGGTCTTGCCTCCTGCATCTGGCCTTTGTCAATACCAGCAGAACAAACAGAAGAGATGCAGCGATGGAGGGAGGGAAGCAGGAGTGGCTTGAAAACCAGGCAGAATGGGCAAGGTAGTGGATCTGGACTGGTAGAGAAAAAGCTGGAAGGTGGACAGCTACCTGGCTGAGCAGGTGTATGGTAGATAAATTTTTATTGCCTACCTGATGAGCACAGAGCAGTGTGCCAGCCAGAGAACTGCAGGTGGCATAGAAGTGGCCAGTCCAAGTTCCCTTGGACCTAAATGAGAATGCTCTTCAAAGGACATTCTTTCTATCAAGCATTTGGAGAAGGCAGGGCTGGGGCAGGGGGAGCAAGGGCTCTTTTTCACCCCTGCCATCTGGCTGTAGACCACCTGCAGGTCATCAGGGACAAGGAGGGACAGATTTGCCTCACCTCTGGAGAAGAGGGGAGAATGCGAATGTGAATGGACTGCGTTGGGGAGTGGAGTGGGTGACAGTTCCCAGTCCCCTAGCAAGGTGGTGTTAGAGCAGACACCCCTCACTGGTGTTAGAGCAGGCAACCATATAGTCTTCTGTCCCACAACGGCCTGGCTGCCTGTGGGGATGGGAAGAGGGCCCAAGAAATGAAGGAGAAAGAGGGTCCCTTGAGGACTTTGCCAGCTGTCCTTGGCACCAGCCCATATGAACCCTGACGGTCCAAGAGTCCTGACTGAGAGGCTTAGCTCCAACATTTTCTGGGTCTCCCTCTCTGCATGGAGCTCACGAGGCATCATCCTCATGGGCCCTGTGAGGATGGGCTACCCCTGGGAGCTGATGGACAGTGGGGGCTGGGGGCTGGCCACCAGAAGCCTTGGCCCAGGTCTAGAACCTGGCTCCCTCACTTAACCCCATGACCCTCAGGTGGCTTCCAGTCTGTAGCCAGCTCAAGGATGTTTCCAGTGCCCCCTGGGCATGAAGATAGTCCCAGCAAACCTATAGGTCAAGACTCCTAGGATGGCCACCCTCTAGGACCTCATCCCCATCAGAGGGTGGGGCCTGGGTACTAGAGTGGGTTAAGGAACTACAGTCAGATGGATGGAATTAGGACTCATTACGTTCTGAGGGACACTCAGAAGTTCCAGATGTCCCCGCCCCCTCATTTCTTGGAAACCTTGGCCCACATGGGCTCAGAGGAGCCCCAGAACCTATGATGTTTACCACAGACAGATTGGGAATACCTCTTCTGTTCTGCTTGGGTCAGGCAGGTTGTCTCAGGCTTTCAGAGAAACTGAGGCATCAGGCTACTTTCCAAGGGCCCTTTTTGTCCCAGAATATATAAAATCCAGGAAGAATGGGAGGCCCTGGCTTCTACAGCGAGACCTGGCTACCTCCAGGCTCGCTTTTCTTGTTTAGATACCTTTCCTTCCTATGCCTTGAATTTGCATTCTATAAAATGACAATGGCATTAGGAACTCTTTTAGGCTTTTCTGCACCAATATTTAATGCCCCTAGATTCTGACCCCCTCACTGTCAGTAAAGGGAGGGGCTTCTGCCAAGGTGAGGCCCTAAGCCTCGCTCTGGCCTGGTCAGCAGGGCACAGGCAGAGAACTCCCACCTTCCGAGGACAAGGTGCCTTGGTGGCACAGGACTCCTCCTGACCTGGCTCACAGCATATGGGTGAGGCCTAGAGGAAGCAGGGCAGGGAACAGAGCAGCCCGAGCAACCCTACAGAGTGCCAGGGAGGGGTCACTGTCCCGGTTCAGTCCCTGTCTACTTGCAGGTGGCACCTGTCATGTTCCTCTTGGAATTAGAGAGCTGATTCTCTCCCCTCTCCTTCCCAGGGAAGAAATCCAGACCCAACAGAGGAGAAATCTCTCAATTACGAGGAAAAAGGCAAAGGAAGTTCATGGTCAGGAAAGGATGGAGTTGGCCAGTGTCTTGGAACCATGGGAGGTTCTGCCCACGCGGCCTCCAGAGGATTTTTAAAGCTCTGAGCAAAGGCAGCTGCATCCTTGCTCTTCCCATCTTCTCTGGAGCAGCAGCTCCCTCTGGGGGGCAGCACCCTTCCTGTTTGAAAGATGCACTTGTGTTCCCCTCTGTCTTCCTTCTTTCTCTCTCTGTCCGTCCCTTCCATAAAACAGCTGTTGAATGCCCGCTGTCTGCTGAGCACTGTGTGGGGAATATGGAGGCTACAGAAAGGGCTAGGTCTGAAGGCGGGGTGGACAGGGGTTAGTTGAGCAGAAGGAAGGAGGGAGGGCTTTCCAAGCAGGGAGGATGGACGTATGGGCTCATACGTGCCAGTTAGGGACAGGTCCAGTCACAGTGGACCATGGGTGTTGGGAAGTCGAGAACCCTGGTGGTAGTGGGGGTGAGCAGATCAGGGAGGACCTTAAGTGCTCAGTTAAGGAGTTGAGACTCAGTGGTGTGATATAGGGGGTGAAGGAGAAGAGGGTGAGGGTGAGGTGGTCATCAGATATGGAGTCGTGAGCGTATAGATCAGGACACAACAGCAGGAGTAGAGAGAAAGGGAGAAAGAAGGTCCAAGAACTGTTAACTGACTGGACTCGGGAGCTGGAGGAGAGGGAGGAGCCCCAAATGACAGATTTGCAGTTTGGAGTTTGGGAGGATGCTGGAGGTGGCCACAGATCCAGGAGCGCTGAGTGGTAGCTGTGCTTTTGGGGTAGAGGATGAGTTTGGGGGTTTGGTTATAAAGGGACAGACTGTCCATGGACAGGCTGTCCATCTTCTTGTGGCTAGAGATGCAGACACAAGTACCACAGAGCAGGCTGGGCCGCTGGGAACAAAGGGAGAGCTATCCTGGTGGGGACAGCTGGAGGGGGTCATTGTGGAGGGGGTAATCCTGAGGTCTCTCGAGGCTGTGGGACAGTGGCCCTAGACTCCCCTGGAGGTGTTTGTGTTGGCAAAAGTGGAGGGAGAGGCAAACAGGTGGTCTCCCTGCATGGGTCCTCAACCCCCAGTGGCCTGCACAGCCCCTGGCTAGTGTCTACTTTTAGCTGCCCCGGGCAGGAGGGGTGATCAGGGCCTGTAGGCAAAATGGGCCTTGTGCTGGGCTGACAGAGCTGGGTGCCTCCTGGATCCTGCTGAATTAACTGCTTTGTTTTTCCCTTCTTCTCTCTTCCAGCTGGTTTGCCTTGTGTGGCCCCTTTAACCGTACTTTAACCTATTAATGGGCGTTCTCCAAGCCACCTGTCTCCTTCCCAGCCTGTTAGGTTTCTAGGAATGGGGGCTCTTCTCCCCCAAAAGGCCGAGGGTTGAAGCAGGAGCTGCCTCCAGGCTGGTGTGCTGCTGGGTGGGGAAGTGTGCCAGTCAGCCCTGAGCCCCTCTCGGGGGGCCAGTGACCCAAGTGCCTGGAACACATTTTTCTCAAAGCGCAACCCTGAGGGGCCTCCTTCCTGCCTAACCATTCCCCTGGACTCTGCTGCCTTTAACGAGCTCTCCGTTTCAGATACAGTGGTGTCTGGTGGTGAGACCACTTGCTAACTGGAGCAAGCCAACTAAGACAGCTGGTCCCTTTTAATAGAAAGGCCTCTGGGCCCCAGATGGTGGCCAATTAATACTCTGCAGAATGTTGTTGGTTTCGCCTCCTTTCCTTGCTTTTGTGGCCTAATGATTCCATTTGCTGTTTTCGCTTAGCTTATCAAGCAACCGGTTCTCTCACCCCAGCTCTGGAAGGTAAACGCACATTGCATTACATTTCTCTGACTGCTTTTTTTTTTTTTTTTCTTGGGTCTGGGCCTAAAAGGGCCTCTGGGTGACAGCTTGTGCACTAACCAGGCTGCATGGGGTGGGGTGGGGAGGGCTGGAGGGCGGGCAGGGGGAAGTGTGAGGGCACGGGGCTCACGGGGGCAGAGGTGATGACTGCATGGACCACTGAAAGACTTCCAGGGACCCAGAAATAGGCAAGGCTTCCCAAGGTGCCTGTTACTACTGTGTCTCTGTGCCCCCAGGAGAGGCACCGGTCACATGACCCCCTTCCCAGTCCTAGGTCACCGTGGCATCTGTCTCCTGACCATGGTTCCTGCCTTACATTTCTTTCCCCCCAATCCTTTCATTCTTCTACCACCCCTTTGTCTGATTCCCCTCTCTTTTGGCTCTCCACCACTGCAGGACTGTGAAGTCTTTGAGGTCAGGGAATACCATATTAGTGTGTTCCTGCATTAGCTTGTTCTCTGGATGGGTTGGACCTGAGTGAGGGCAGGACCTGAGCAGGCCCATAGCTGGGCTTTGCCAGTGGAATGCCTGTTCTCTTGCCTCCTGAACTGGGGACAGCTTTTTACCACTGGCTGAGCTGACTTTTATAATCAGAGTGGGAACATTTCCTGGCTATCTCCCACCACTGGGCCTCATCCCAGACTCTGGTAGACTTGGGGAGAGTTGCCTACAGTTTCTTTACACACAGAAAGATTCCTGAGTAGCCAAGCAGTCCCTGAATAGCTCATAATGTCTACAGACATGACTAGGACCTACCGAGTACATTTCCTTTGATAGAGGAAAGCACTGAGGAGCCTTGTTCTGGGCTAGTTCATGGTCTGGAGGGGTAGGAGAGAGGGCATCACAGTGTTCCCCTCTTACCACAACTCAAAGAGGAGTGGTAAGTGCTAAAAGAGACAGGATCTTGGAAGTTTATTTAAAGCAAGGTAAAGAACCAAATCTAAGGGCAGAGTTAGGTTCCTTTGAACACCATGAAAGCCAGGGATTCTGGTGTTCTTTAAAAATACACAATTAGGCTGTGATATCCTTATGAAGTCACAGAGTTGGAAAGATTTGGAGGTGTCAGGGTGGGACCAGACCATTTCCAGATGTGTGGACTTTTGGCTTTCCAGGATCCTGGAAGCAGCACGTTTAGAGTCCCTCCCAGTGGTCTGGAGGATGGGGACAGGAAGTAGGTGACATTCAGCAGACTGTGACAGCGTATGCAGTGACCCTCCCTGTCTCCCCTAATGCACCCCAGACCAACTTCCCACAAGGCTTTTAGCCAGCCATGCCTTTTAACAGTTTATGTATGATTTTCCAATATAAACATTTTCTATAATACAGCTTAGAACCTAGTGTGAGAAGTTCGAGAAGATGAGTGTTCTTTCCGATTCAAAATCGGTAATGATATAAAATAACTCCCTTTTGCTGAATATCTAGTAGGAGCACTGTCTAAAAATTTCCTCGAAATAGAATTTTCCTGCTTTCTCACGGTAGTGCATTTCCAGTAGCTTATTTCCTTAGATTTGTCCAAGCAGCTTCATCCTTACGAGCCTGAGCCGAATATTGGATCCAGGCTCATGTTCATGAGTAAGATAGGATTCAAGTTATGGAGGGAGGACAGAATTAGGAATGTTTTGAATTAGCTGCAAAATCTTGGAAGTCCAATTCCTTTTGGCACAGCAGTCTCCTCTGGAAACTCTTGGTTGTGATTTCGTATGCTCCAGAGTCAGAAATTTGCTGTTAGTGTGAGAACAACAAGAAACATTTTCAGATGTATTCCTGAGTGTCAGGGAATGACGAACCTTCTATTTCTGAGCAGGTTAAAAAAAAAAAAGTCATGTATGAGAGAGGAGTTCTAGATGAGTGTATCACAGGGAATGTTCTGGAAGCCTAAGTGCAGACCCAGTTCAAGTGTTCAGTGTGTGAGAGGTTAGGGGCCCCTTTCTGGGTAGTCTTTGCTAGAGAGGACTCCTGTCAATGCCCCAAAGGCCCAGGCATCTGCATTCCTTTGGAAACACTATGGCTGGAGCCCTGTTGGTCCAAAAGTCTTACCTGATTCCAGATGCCCTTCCTGGGATAGAACATTTCTTCTCAAACTCAAGTCCAAAATGATATCCATAGCAATGATGAGTTGGGTGTGGAAGCTCTCCCCACAAAACACAGGGTTGTAGTTCCTTGTTGCTATGCTCCCACAGACCCTCCCCTGCCCCTGGCGGAGAGGTTACAAGCAGACATGCATTGCCTGGGTGACAGCCCCTACTCAGAGGCACAGAGAAAGGCAGACGCTCCTGCTTCTCTCTTCACTCCTCCCCTCACGGTGCTCACTGCTTCTCACAATGGGGTGTGTGAGTGCAGAGGGGGAGGAGGGCTGGGCACGGCTTATGCACCACACAACCTGGCTGTGTGGTTACGCTTCACGCCTAGGGAAGCATTGTGTCTCTGCTGGCCCATGAAAGGGTTTGGCATGGTGGTTTGCTTCCTGTGCCCAGGAAGGAGAGGACTGTACATGCTAAGCAGTGTCGGTGAGTCTGTGCTGGACTCAGCGAACCTGCAAATGCCCTTGAATTCTGGGAGGCAGACTGTCACAATGGAGCTAAAAGTCCTGGCTTTTGCAGGGATGGATCTGTTTATGGTTTGGCAGTCCTGCTGGTTGGTCTTGGAGCTGGCAGCCATGTATTCATTTGAGCATGTGGTATCCAGGGATGATCTAAGAGTAGACTCTCTTTTCTGATACCCCTATGAATTAGAGTCTACCTTTGGGTCTAGATCCCTGGCATTGGCTGGCTTATTCTTTGTCTACTATGGTCTGTGCTCATAAATTCAGAGGCTTTTCTTGTGAGCCCAGACTTTAGGAGAGGCCCCTGAACTGTGTACCCTTGAGGGTTGATTGGCTTTCCCCTCTTTGGCATGAATGGAAGCTCTGCTGTGCTGGGGTCTCTATCTCTGAGGCTGGACCTATCCATATGTGTGTCACTCCCATGCACGAGCTTTCCTGGAGATAATGTAGAGGGTAGAGCAAGGCACTCCAATAAGGATGGGAAGGGGGCACCAGGGCTGGTTTGGCATGCTTAGGAGCCCAGCCCATGGTCAGAAGCCTTCCTATTATAATGGGTCTGGGTCAGGATTCCATTCAGCCCTTTGGTACCATCCCTGCCCCTAACCTGGCCAAGAGACCTGGCTCCCTTGAAGAAAGACTTGCTCAGGTACTGGAGCCATGGCCACAGGATGATGGATGGATACGGTAAGATTTAAGTTGCTTTGGACAACACCATTTCAAACTGGGCAATACCACATATCTTGGCGGGAGGAAGGCTGCTCTGAATAGTTCTTTGCCTCTCCTAGGAGCACCTTCTGCTCCATCATTGCTCAGCTAACAGAGGAGACCCAGCCGCTATTTGAGACCACGCTCAAGTCCCGGGCTGTGTCCGAGGACAGCGACGCCAGGTTCACCTGCATCGTCACAGGTAATGAAGCCCTCTGTACGATCCACACCAGGGTCACAGCACATGGGAGGGTCCAGGGGACTGTGGGGACAGGCATGGAAGGGGTCAGCTGTATGCACAAAACTGTGCAAGTTCACCCTTGTTTCCTTAGCTTTCTCTCCAGTTTAATCTCCCTGTGTAGGTTGAAGTCCCCTTCTCCTCCCATTCTGGAGCCACATACACACCCTACTCTTCTTCAAAACCTATCTTCACTAAAGGTTCTTTACCCTCAGGCATACATATATGACTAATGAATCTTAGTTGCAAGGAAAGAGGCTCTTCAGTTGAAAGAGGTTTTTGTTTTTTTTGAAAGCGGTTTTTGAAACCATCTCCCTAAATATCCCCATTTTATTTATTTATTTATTTATTTATTTATTTATTTATTTATTTATTTAAATATCCCCATTTTAGAGCTGAGTCGTTTGAGGCTTCTGAGTGTCAAGCCTGAGAGACAGTGATGTATGGTGATTCCGACTGTAGATTCTGGAGACAGACTGCCTGGCTGGAGTGCTGATTCATCCCCTTTCCAGTTATGTGATACAGAAGAGGTTGTATAACCTTGCATGACCTCGCAGCGCCTCATCTGTAAAGTGGGGATAATAATAGTATGAACCCCTTAGGATTATTGTGAGACCAAATGCATCAAACTTGCAAAACATTTGGAATAGTGCCCAGCATACAGTTAGCACCATAAATTGTTAGAAATAAGGCTGTTATTATTATTTGCATTTCCCTGAGGTCCATGGAGGAGTTTAGCAGAATAGGAAGCAGAGTGATAGTCCTTGGAAGGGGAGGATGGTGCAGTGAGAATACTGGAAAGGTGCCCTGAACATTGCCTCTCCTTTAGACCTCCTGTTGCACCAGTCAGACCAGCTTGTGGCCCTGCCAGACTGCCACCCAGCCATGCAGCCACTAGACCAAGGGGCCTAGGTCAAGCCTCCTTCAAGAACCCCTTATTTTCCCAGTAAATCAAGGGCATTGGTGGTTTCTAGCTTTGACACATCCTGATTCTTGAGGATCTGTCTGCTAAGCCATCTAAATAGCTTTTCAGAAACTGGGTTCCCCTGGACAGTTCTCACCCTTACCAGAACCCTCTGAGCTCCAGGCTGAGAATCCTGTCTGTTCCAGGGGACACAGACATGTGCGTGTATCTCTTACCTTTGTGCAGCATAACACATTTTGCAACATTCATCTGTTTCCATTGTCATTGGATTCTTATAAAACCTCGTGAAGTAAGTGCTATTATTAGTCAAATTTTACGGAGAAGGAAACCAAAATAGGTTAGGTGACTTGCCAAAGTCCACAACACTGGTGAGGAGGAGATACTACTTCTGCTCTCTATAGCATCTGATGCTGCTTGCTTACCCCTACTTTGTGACCATGACACTAACAGTTTTCTGGAAAAACCTGGCTCTTTCACAAATCTGTGCTTTTATGTACACTGTTTTCCCTATATAGAAAGTCCTTAATTCTTCTTTTTAAAGGGAATTAATTTTTATTTGATAAAATTAATGCATGCATATAATGTAAGTTTTCAAGCTATACTAAAAGGCATGTATCAAAATACAACAGTTCACCCCTCCCACCAATTTGTCTTTCCAGAAGCAACTGTTTTCACCGTTTAGCTATTTCTTC
This sequence comes from Vulpes lagopus, assembly GCF_018345385.1. Classification (NCBI taxonomy): domain Eukaryota; kingdom Metazoa; phylum Chordata; class Mammalia; order Carnivora; family Canidae; genus Vulpes; species Vulpes lagopus. Next base: position 114,269,690 of record NC_054827.1, read on the forward strand.
TGGTGTATACATTTCCACAATACTGAGTAATAATGTGACTGTTGGTAACTTTTAAGACTTCGGGTTTTCATGCTAGCTGGTCCTCCTGTAATGGTCGATAAGGAATTAGCTGTCTTTATCTTCATTTTCTCTGTTTCTCCTCACTTACCTTCTCAATATGGTTATATTATAATTTTTGTTTAAATCCATATTTACTGTTTACCTATTTCTATGCAATATTATTCAGAATTGAAGATTGTAGTATACTGTGATTCTATTTCTTTCTTCTGTTTTTACTCAGATTAGTACTAATTTTTCATTTAATTGATTTTTTTTGCTATCCATTGCTAGATTTTCTTTTTTTTAATAATAAATTTATTTTTTATTGGTGTTCAATTTACCATCATACAGAATAACACCCAGTGCTCATCCCGTCAAGTGCCCCCCTCAGTGCCTGTCACCCATTCACCCCCACTCCCCGCCCTCCTCCCCTTCCACCACCCCTAGTTCATTTCCCAGAGTTAGGAGTCTTCATGTTCTGTCTCCCTTTCTGATATTTCCTACCCCTTTCTTCTCCCTTCCCTTCTATTCCCTTTCACTATTATTTATATTCCCCAAATGAATGAGACCATATAATGTTTGTCCTTCTCCGATTGACTTATTTCACTCAGCATAATACCCTCCAGTTCCATCCATGTTGAAGCAAATGGTGGGTATTTGTCATTTCTAATGGCTGAGCAATATTCCATTGTATACATAAACCACATCTTCTAAATTTTCTTATCCCCATCCAGCCTCTTAATACAATTTTCTACAAGGTCACTGCCAGCAGTGTTCCTGTCAACTGCTTTCCTTGGAGACATGTCTCTTGGAGATCTCTGTTCTTCTGTCTGAACTGGTAGTCTTTTAGGCCCAATTCCTGGGGTTTCCCTTTGCCTTTCTCCTGGGTTTAATTCACTTTCCTGGATCTCATGTGGTCCTTTTTCTTGGTTTATTTTCTGGCTTTACTGAACTACATTCTTCAGTAGTGTCATCATGTGAAAAAGACATTCTACCAGAGATGGTGCGACAATAAGAAGCACTGTGATGACAAGCTCTCCATCTGTCTCTCCTTTGAGCCTTTCACTCCAGTGGGATTTAGTTTTTCTATGCATCTGATGCACGGTTGGAGTTTTGGGATCTCCCTTTACCATCATCCTATACATTCCCTTTACCTGTGTTGGATTTCTTGGTTTCTATATTCCACATATTTCTTTTTCTTGATTTACATTCTTGTTTTGGTAGCTTCCTAGGCAGAGTACATGGGAAGCAAATGTTAGACAACTTATGTCTGAAAATGTTTTTGTTTTGATTTGGTTTGGTTTGGTTTTCTTTCTATTTTACTCTTGATGGAGTGTTTGAGTATAGAATTCTAAGTTGAAAACAATTATCCTTGAGAATTTTGAAGACATTGCTCATTGCCTTCTTCCTCCCAATGTTAGTGTTCAGAGCAGGAAGATGGTTTGACTCCTCATTCTCTCTGGAAGCTTATAAGAATGTTCTGATGTTTCATAATGATGTATCTTGATATGGGTGTCTTTTCATCCTGGGGCGTGCTTGGACTCTTTCAGTCTGGTAACTGATGGCCTCTCGTTCTGGGAAATTTGAGATTATTTTGATGTTGGTTTGTTCCTCCTATTTACTCCGCTCTTTCTGGAACCCTAGTTATGTTGATGTCTGCTCCCCTGGACTCATCGTCTTATTTTCCTTTCTTCCCCTTCTGTCTGTCTTTTCACTCTACTTTCTGGGAGATTTCCTCGGTGTTATCTTTCCTCTCTTCCACTGGGTTTTTAATTTTTTTTTTAAATTTTTATTTATGATAGTCACACAGAGAGAGAGAGGCAGAGACACAGGCAGAGGGAGAAGCAGGCCCCATGCACTGGGAGCCCAACGTGGGATTCGATCCCCGGTCTCCAGGATCGCGCCCTGGGCCAAAGGCGGGCGCCAAACTGCTGCGCCACCCAGGGATCCTGGGTTTTTAATTTCTAAGAGCTCCTTAATTTATTTTTCCTGTGGCGCCCTGTTCTTTTCATGAATGTAATATCTTCTCTTATCTGAGACTAGTAATGATAGTTTTCTAGAAGTTTTCTTCTCCCTGCAAAGTTTGAGTTCCTTCCAATTTGCTTTTTTTTTCTTTTTCTTTTTTTAACATAATTGTTTTGATCCTTAATCTTCTATGTATAGGCTTCCTTCAGACACCTAGGGATCTTTGGCTGTCAGATAATGGTTAAGAGTGAAGACCAAAAAGCTCATTGTCAGTTCTGAGCCAGCAGGAGGGGCCCAAAAACTTGGGGCTTCGTTGTAGGGTGATCTGGCAGCCACTGTTGGGATTAAGTTTCTTTAATTCCTTCATTTTGTACAAGCTAGAGTCCCTAGGGAATACTTTTCCCATATCTTGCCTGGACGGTATAGATTTTTCCAGGAGTTATACAGATTATAGGTTGGGTGGGCTCTCATCAGAGAGCATTTATTTTATGCACACAGTTACTACATTTTTTTCTGTTTCCCATAGAGTAGTCATGCCCTCATCTCTGCTGGCTTATACTCAGGGTAAAGTTTTACCTTTCCAGATAATCATCCTCACCTTTGGCTGTGGGGGCAGGGTGGGAAGGAATAGTTACCTAGTGATGTGGAGGGGGTGAAGGGATCCACAGATTTGATGGTTTTTCACACAAATTATAACATCTCCTCCTTCTCTTTCCCTCAAGTGGTTGCCAGCAATGATGCCCTTTGGGGGACTATCCAGTGTTCAAAGGGTAGTTCTCAGTTCCTCCACTGCTACCCTATGGTTCAGCTATCCTGGGTCTGGAGAGTGTTTCCACTTGTCTGTTCACTTTCCAACTTTCAAACTGTTGCCTCATCTGTTCTTCCTTTCCCTGTGGTTTTCTATCTTTTAATTAAAAAAATCTCTTGAGTATACTTGTACTGGGGAGAGAGTGGAAACAGGTGATACGCTTATTCTATCTTTTTACCTAGAAGCCTACTCCTTTGCTGGAAAATTTCTTCTCATCTTTCAAAGCCAAGCACAAATGGCTTATCCTCTAGGACATCATCTCCAGCACTTCCACGGAAAGCTCTTGCTGTATCTGTTTCTCTATTCATACATCTCTTCCTCCAGGAAGATGATGAGATCTGTGAGGATAGAGCACAAACCTGGTACATTGTGTCTCTCTGGAGCGAGCGCAAAGGAGGCACTCAGTACCTACTTGTCAAATGCTTGTTTCTTTCAGCTGCAGCTGCTGCGGAGGCCTTGGGCCACCTGCAAGGGCCAGGCACAGGGATGGCTCACCCCTCTGTCCCTCTTCCATTCTGCCCTTTATAGCCGTGGACTCTGAGAGCAATGTCGGAGAAGCCAGACAGGAGTCTGGCTTAAAGAATCTCGGGACATTTTATTCAATACCTCTAATGTCATCCTGAAATTTTGCCCTGTTTAAAGCCCAACCCAAAGGAGCAAACTTTTATCCTCTCAGTGAAATAATATCCATGTCTCATGCTGACCAACCAGGGCCATGGTCTTCATTCTGCTCAGGAGCACCTGCCATGCTCAGGTGTGCAGCACTCCCACTTGGGGCTAGAAGATTTCTAGGGCTCTATGTATTGCTAACATCCATACCTGAGTCCCCTATTATACCTAACCCCTCTTCCCCACTCCTTGCTCCCCACACACATAAAAAACTCAAGTCACTTGAGTTTTATGTAGCAGATTAAGGAGGAGGTCTCTGGGTTCACCATGGTACACTGTAAATAAGCTATTTCCAATTAGCAAGGAGAGAATGTAGACTGTATGAGGAAGACAGGGGGAGGGGAAGAGGGATGCAGAGAAACCAGAGAACAAAGGAAACAGGAGGTGGATCTCCTGATTTGGAGATGTAGATGGTAGAGAGATCTATGGCTGAGACTGACCTCCATGGGAGACTCCCATGGTGATCCCAAGTAGTGTCTGTGGAGATAAAAATGACCACACGTCTGTCTTCCTCCCACCCTGCTGGTAGCCTTCCTTAAACTAGATTGATGAGTCAGCCCCATCAGGGCCTGACCAGGAGCAGGTGATGCTTTCTGATGGGTCAGAACATTGACCACATGAGTGAATGGAGTCTGTACTGATTCTCCTGAGGGCTGAGCTCTGAGGGAAGCCCTCAGGAGTCTTGGGGGCCTTGGAGAGGGGATATACAACCTGTGGCTCTTCCCTATTGGAATGGGTGCATGGGGTGGGTAGCAGGCCTTGACTCAGCCTTCTGGCTGCTGTCTCCCCAAGGGGCTCCTCTTGGCCAGAATGCTACTGCCCTCTCTGAGGTTGCCTAGCTTCATCTAGCATGGTGGCCCCATTCCTCCACTCTCCTCAACTCGTTGTGTATCTGTGTTGGAGTGTGTGTGTAGGTGTGGATATACGTTGGGGCGGGAGGAGGAAGCTGCAGGAAGCCACTGGACAGAGCAACTGAGCCTTTAGACAGAACCAAGTTGCTGAGAAACACCTTTCTTAGAGAAATAAGTTTAATATAACAAATGAGGGGAATAGAAACTTACAGATTGGTCCCTGAAACCTCATCAGAAAGAGAATTGTACAAGGAAAAGGAGGCCAGGTGCCAGCTTTGTTTGCTTGTTTTTTCTTTAAAGATTTTATTTATTCATTTATGAGAGACACACAGAGAGAGGCAGAGACATAGGCAGAGGGAGAAGCAGGCTCCATGCAGGGGGCCCGGATGGGGGACTCAATCCCAGGATCCTAGGAGCCAAAGGCAGATGCTCAACCACTAAGCCACCTAGGTTCCTCAAATGAAACTATATTTGAAGCTCTTTGAAAAGTCTACATTGATATTCATCATTATGGATCTCTTCCATCTGAGCTTCTCAAATGGGTTGATTGGCTCTGAGTCTCCAAGCTGGGTTCCAGACTTGAGCCTGCTGGCTGTGGAGCAGAGGTCTCAGGGCAGAAGGAGGAAAGGTGGCAGCCACAGGCTGTGAGACCACTGTGGGCTCTCCTGGCCAGAGCTGAATGTGTGTGCATGCCTGCTGGTGGACATTCACACATGGGCCGGCATGTGTGTGCAGCTGAGAGGGAAGGACCTTTCTTGCTTTTGTGTGTTTTAGAATTCAGTTCTTAGAATTCAGTATTATCCAAGGCACACGGAAATGTTTTCCATCCAAATCAAACTGTTTCTAAAGCCCATTGTTGCCATGGAGCCCTGAGCTGTCAGGTTGGCCGCCACTCTGTGAAGAGGCACTAGAGGATGGCATGGGGGGCTGAGGCCTTAGCCTTGGAGTTAGTGGGGTCCATTCAACATCTCCTTCCTTGCACTAGGTTGACTGGATTTAGAGATTCTGGAGATGGAGGCCCTACTGGGCAGACTGTGGGGCAGGGAGGCTCTGAGCTGGGCTCTTGTAGGGATGAGATCATCACACAGGATGGTGAGGACACCTGTGCTGGCCCTGGCCACATGCGGTGATGTAACCAGGGGCTTTAGCTCACAGTGGAAACATGGGGCTCGCTTTACAGTTGGGGCTGCCCAAAGTTTGTTCCTGGCCGGCTCAGTTGTAGTGTCGCCTCCCTTGCTCCCAGCTCCTGTACACAGTTCCCCAGCGTGCCCTTTACTTTCTACCCCTACTCTCTACTGTTACGGTTCCTGTGTCAAGCCTGCCCTCCCCATCTGCCTCCTACTTGATTGTTTGCTCATTTCCTTATTCCTTTACTCACTCATCCATCAGGGTTTTTTGTTTTTGTTTTTGAAAGATTTTATTTATTTATTCATGAGAGACACAGAGAGAGGTAGAGCCATAGGCAGAGGGAGAAGCAGACCCCCTGTGGGGAACCCTATGCGGGAGTCAATCCCAAGACCCCAGGATCATGCCCTGAGCCAAAGGCAGATGCTCAAACACTGAGCCCCCAGGTGCCCCGCCATCAGGGTTTTATTAAGTAACTACCATGTGCCACTATTATGCACCACTACTATGCATTCCTCTGTCTTAGGTGCTGGGGATATAACAGTAAAGAAGATACAATTCCTGCCCACAGAGGACAGGGAATCTAGGAGAAGAGACAGACAGGGAAATACTTCATTCTAGTATCATGATGAGTGCTGTGGAGGGGGAACTGCAGGCACTGCTCCTGACGATTTCAGAATTTTCTGAAATTCTGCCCACCGTTCATGGCCAGTTCAAATGCCACTCCTGCCACAAAGCCTTTCCTGATATCTTGGCCAGAAGGGCTTGCTCCCTTCTTGGCACCTGAGCACTTAGTGGATTCATCTATAAATATTTAATGAGTGTTGATTCCAGACCAGGCACTATTCTAGGAGCTGAGGACGTAACAGTGAATAACACAGATAAGTCACGGACCTGATATTCAACTGGGGGGGTTGGAGAGGATGGACATAATCTAACAAATTCCCAAGTATATAATGCGTCCGATGGTGATACGTTCTATAAACTAAACATGGTGGGAGGGACAGAGGTACGGGGAGGGAGAGTTATGTTTTATGCAGGGCAGGAGAGAAGGCTCTTCTGAGGAGGTAGCATGAGGATAGAGGGGTGTGTTGCTCACACGGTGTGTTAGAGGTGAGCCGGGAGGACCCATGGCTGGAGTGGAAACAGCGGGACCCTGAGTGGTGAGAGAGGAGGCAGTGGGGTACAGACTCCAGATCAGGAGGGCCTGCATGAAATGGGGGCTCTGGGGTGTTTGGGGCACGGGAGTGCCATGCCCTGACTTGACTTTAAAAGATTTACTCTGGCTGTCTGCTGACAATGGGCTGAACCAAAGCCAGACTGGAAGTAGTGAGGTCAGAGGAGAGGTTATTACAGAAATTGAGGTGTGAGATGGTGGTGGGAACTGGCGGGCGGTGGGGGGTGGCAAGAAGTGCTGGAGTTCTGGATATATTCTGAAAGGAGGGCCCATGGGATTGTCTGATGGAGTGGACATGAGAAAAAGAAAAGAATAAAGGAGTACCCCCAGATTTGGGCACAGAACCAACTTAGAAGGATAAAGTTGCCATTTATCGAGCTATGTATGTATGAACTGTCCTGGAGGGGGAATGAGGAGCGTGGCTTGGGGCATGATAAGTCTGAGACCTAGTAGATCTCCAAGTGGAGGCATCAGACACACAGTCAGAATTAGGAACCAGGAGTTCAAGGGGGAGGTTGGACTGAATAATGTGGGGGTCATGAGCATATAGATCTTTAAAAGCCAAGGAGGATCAGGTCCTTGGGTTATTTGGATAGAGCGTGGGAATTGGTTCTGGGGCCTGAGCCCTGGGGCACAAAAACACTCATAGGCCCTGGTGTGAGGGGGACAGATGAAGGAGATTAGAAAGAGTGGCCCATGATGTGGGAAGAGCCCTCCAAAGGAGTAAGGAGATGGTTCCAGGAGTGGGCGTCAACACCCAACAGGTTGAGTAAATGAGGTATAAGTATCACTAGTAGATTTGGTGACATGTGAGTCATGAGTGACCTCCACAGGCATGATTCTGGGGCTGTGTGTGTGCAAAAGCCTGATTGGAGGGGAGGAGATGAAGACAGAGTGCAGACAGCTCTTGCAGAGAACTTTCCTGTAAAATTCATACAGCAGGCTTCTGTGCCAATAGGAATGAGAGAACAGAGGGGAGCCGTTTGCTGACACAAGAGAGAGCAGGAATAATTGTTGGAGAGACATCCTTGATGAGGCAAGACTAGATGGGATCCAGTCAGTACAGCTTTGGTGAAGCATGTGGGCAGGGTATCTGCAGACACAGGAAAGGTGGAGCAGGTGCTGTCTGTTTTACCTTTTCTCCTGTACACTGGGTTCCTTGAGAGAAGACACTCTGCCATTCAGGCTTCTAGAGCTTTATAATCCCATCTCAGCACTCAGCACACACTAAATATATATATGTTGGAGGGAATGTGTACAAGGGGTCCTTGAATTCTGATAAACAGCAGAGACCTTTTGGAGTCAACTTAAGGAATGAAGTGGCATTCACTGGTAAGAAGCTGGGCTTCTTGTGCAACTGATGAGTAGGAGTGCCTCTGTGCCCAGGCAAGGAATGGAGCAGTGTTTGGAAGGATTTTCGGACTGTCTGTCTCCTATCTGAATAGGATAGGATATCCTGCATATCAACTTCGTTTTTGCATCTCTCTGCAGGCCAGTCTACGTGGAGAACAGGGCTGCACTCCCTTTGAAGTTATAGCTCCAGGCCCAAGGGTAGACTGTCTCCAGGTCCTGATTCCTAAACTCAGTCAAATAACTGGATTTGATTAACTGAGGATGTCCATTACTGGACCCATCAGCCTTGTGGGGATGGAGCCAGGGACACATGACTCTAAAGTTGGAAGCTGGGCAGCCCGGGTGGCTCAGTGGTTTAGTGCCACCTTCAGCCCAGGGCCTGATCCTGGAGACCTAGGATCGAGTCCCATGTCAGGCTCCCTGCATGGAGCCTGCTTCTCCCTCTGCCTGTGCCTGTGCCCCCCCTCTCATGAATAAATAAATTTAAAATAATCTTTAAAGTTGGAAGCTCTCCTTGTGGGTAGGGCTGGAAGTCCCCAGAGAGAAGGTACTGGGAGACACCTTGGTCAAGCTCACAGCAATGAATGAGTGGGTAGGGAATTGTGGATGGATGGATGATGGATGGATGGGTGAGTGGATGGATGGATGGATGGATGGGTCGATGGATGGTTGGATGGATAGATGGGTGGATGGATTGGTCTGTGGGTGGATGGATGGATGAATGGATGGATGAGTGGGTGGATGGATGGATGGATGGATGGATGAATGAATGGGTGGGTAGATGGGTGGATGGATGGATGGATGGATGGATGAATGGGTGGGTGGATGGGTGGATGGATGGATGGATATTTTAGCTGTATCACCAAATAATACCAGCAGCTCAGCAACCTGGGATAAAAGAAGAAGTTCTCTTCCTCCTTGGGGTACTGGGGGGACCTCTAAGTTGGGGTATTGGTGGGGAGACCTCTGAGGATACAGCTGTTACCACAGTTGAGAATATAGGTTAGAACACTGAAGGAAGGAGGCTTATTACTATGAGGCTTTCTGGAAACTTCTTGTTTCCCTTCTTACCAGGAAGCTGGGAAGTTGCTACTCCATATTTGCTTTCCAAATGCTAAAGGGAAACCGTTTTCACCCTTGACATGAACTAGCTTCTAAAAATAAGCTGAGCCAAATGATAACCCTTTGCTTCCAGCGAGGGGGGCAGGTGGTATGGAGAAGCCATGGCATCCTGTTCTCTCCTTCCACTATTTTGGAACTGGTCTTCCTACAACCCAATTTTTTGCTTACTTCTTAGGATATCCAGAGCCAGAGGTAACCTGGTACAAGGATGACATAGAGCTGGACCGCTACTGTGGTTTACCGAAGTATGAGATCACTCACCAGGGCAACCGCCACACGCTGCAGCTTTACAGGTGGGGAAAGCAGCCTGTCCTGCTCTCTCTGCTCTCCTATGTGTCCTGTGGCCCCAATAGAGATGGGCTCAGTTGGATGCAGATGTCCAGGCAGGATCTAGGGGCGGAGGATGGGTTTCTGCTGCTGAGTTGAACCTGCTGGTGAACTATCTGGCTGCCGGTGTCTGGGATCTCCTAAGACCAGGGTGGGAGTATTTCAGACAGCCAGAGAGTAAAGCACAACCAGAGGAGGTCCTGCCCCATAGAAACATTTTCCATGAGGTCAGCTACAGAAAAAAACTCCCGTGTCATCCTTACTTCACAAGGGGCTGTGTGGGTCACCTGCTTCTGAAGGCTCTCCCGGGCCTCAAGTCTGATCTAATCCCTTCTGGAACAGTACAACCTGGGCCAGCTCCCTCCCTGTTGCCAGCCGCAGTTTCCCCAACTGTAACAGGATGGTTGGATGTGGTGATGTCTGAGGTGGGGTGTGGCACTTGGGGCAGGACTCTCGGGGAGCAGGGCAGCATCCTCCACTGGGGGAGATTCTTGCCTGAGGGGAGAATTTGCATCTTGTGCTCCTACACTTAGGTGTCAAGAGGAAGATGCGGCCATCTACCAGGCCTCTGCCCGCAATACCAAGGGCATCGTGTCTTGCTCGGGGGTCCTGGAGGTGGGCACTATGACCGAGTACAAGATCCACCAGCGCTGGTTCGCCAAACTGAAGCGCAAGGCTGCGGCAAAGATGCGAGAGATTGAGCAGAACTGGAAGCCCAGGAAGGAGGTGGTGGGAGATGTCGACACCCTGCGCAAGCTCAGCCCCGACCGCTTCCAGCGGAAGCGGAGGCTGAGTGGGGATGAGGTGTCAGCCCCCTTGGCCCCTACTGAGGAGGCTGAGGCTGAGACCCCAGCGGCTTGGCAGGAAGATGAGACCGAGACTGGTCAGCACCCAGGGTTGGGTCTGATCAACAGTTTTGCTCCTGGAGATGTGACCACCAACGGGGAAGCTGCCCCTGAGAATGGGGAGGACGGGGAGCATGGCCTGTTGACATACATCTGTGAGGCCATGGAGCGGGGGTCTCAGAGACCCCCCAAAAAGGAGTCTGGGGCCAAGAAGAAAAAGAAAGATGAGGAATCAAAGCAAGGTCTGCGGAAGCCAGAGTTAGAGAAGGCAGCTCGAAGCCACCATTCTTCTGAAAACCGGGCCCCCAGTTCAGACCAGCCTGACTCCTGTGGGACACAGGGGCCCACAGACATGGAACAGGTCCAGGCCTGGCCCAGAGGTAGGGCTGCACGGGGGCCTGGGTCCTCTGGAGTCGATAGCACCAGGAAGCCAGCTTCAGCTGTGGGCACTCAAGACCAGGCCCAGAAAGCCCCTGCCCCAGGCCCTGTTCCAGGCCCAGACCAGCAGGTGTATTTCTCCCTGAAGGACATGTATCTGGAGAGTACCCGGGCAGGCAGGCCTAAGGGGGAGGAGGGGTCCCAGGCACCAAGTGGCAGGGCACCTGGAGAGATGTCCTCCGGGAAGGTACCCAGTGAGGCTGGAGGTGAAAGGAGTCCTGTTGCCCCTGGCCAGCCCATGTCCTCAGCCCCCCAGCCAACTAGGCCTTTCAACAGGAAGAGATTTGCCCCTCCGAAGCCCAAAGGGGAGCCCACTGCCAATAGCAAGCCTGATGCTTCCCTGAGCCAAGCCTCAGAACCAGGGGTCCAGAGCTTAGGGAAGGCCCCATCTCAGGCCTCTGCCCAGGTGCCCACACCCCCTGCCCGGCGGAGACACACCACCCGGGACAGCCCCCTGCTGGGGCAAGCAGACCACAGGACTTCAGGAGAGGTAAGTGTGGGTGTTGGGTTCCTGGAGGCTGCTCTGGGAAGTTGACCTCATGGAAACTCTTGCTCTAACAGCTCGGCAGCCAGTGAGCAGTGGGCTATTTATAGAAGGGGATGAGGTGGTGATGGAGTGCCAGCCAGGAGCAGGGGACCACAGGCTCGGCCTTTGCCCCAGCCAATCTCTAGATGCCAGGCATGAGGGCAGCACAGCCTGACTGTGACCCTATCCTCTGATAGCCTGGGAGCTCATGGCCAAGGGAAAAGTGCCCCAGAGGGAGGTGGAGGAAGACAATGTCCTCTGGGGGAGGAAAGAGCCAGTGGAGGGATTTCTTGGGCTATACTGAGGCAACAGTGTTTCATGGGGAGACTGAGGAGTGGGGGTGAGCTATGGTGTGTGGTAGGTCTTGACCTGGATGCTTATCAGATTTTTAAGAGTATCCCACTATCCAGGAAATTCTGGCTTCATCTGGGTTTTTGTCTAAGATTTTGAGGTCAGGTATACCTATGTGCAAATCTGACTCTGCTTAACATTTTGTGATTTGGGCAAGTGGTAAAAATCAGAATAAAATACTACCTACTCCATAGGATATGCAGTCAACACAGGGCCTGGTTCATGTTAAGAACTAAATAAATGGCAGGAGGTAGAAGATCATTACTGTGGTGAGAGGTCGAGGCTAACTCGTCTACTGGGAGCAGGGATGCCATCATTTTCTGGGGGTCTGGTGGCCAACAGCAGGGAGGTGATGCTTTGTGTGAAGGTAGGGATGAAGGTATCCACTTTTCAAAGAAGAGGTGGGCGACAGCATTGAATTTGGGAAGCAGGGAGGGAGGAACAGGATTGAGAGGAGTGACAAAGGGAAACAGGTTGTTCCCTTTGGTCAGTGCTGCATGTCTCAGGGGCAGAGAGTAGGAAGTATTTTATTTTTATTTTTTCAATTTATTAGAGGGAGAGAGAGAACATCAGCAGGGGGAAGAGCAGAGGGAGAGGGAGAACCAGACTCCCTGCTGAGCAGGGATCCCCATATTTGATGCAAGTCTCAACAAGGGGGACTGGATCCCAGGACCCTGAGACCATGACCTGAGCCAAAATCAAGATTCAGACACTTAACCAGCTGAGCCCAGAGGGCAGGTCGTGTTTCACAGGAGTTTTGGGAGCCGGTTTTACGGTGGGCAGAAGAAAGGCAGTATTTCTTATGAATGGCAGAAAGGTAAAGTATTTCAAGAGTGGGGGCAGAAAGCGGAAGGGACAAACTGCCTGCCTCTGGACCTCGCGGTGGGCAGAGGGAAGGGGTGCTTCACAGACCACAGGGAGGGGCTGCCTTTTCCACGGAGAGAACCTCTGTCGGAGAAGGAGGGAGAGACCAATTTCCAAGGTAGTGCTGAGTTAGTCTGTGGGGACAGAGGGTTTGGGAGTGGGTGACTCACCCCTCCAGTTTGGTCTCTGGAGGTGTTGGCAGCTGGTGTGCTGAGCTCCCCATGGCCCAGACAGGGCCGCTCTGTGTGCCTGACGGCCCACAGCCTGGACAGAAGGGGGACGTCCCTTGCTGCGGGGATGGCATTCAGGGGCCCCTAGGGAGCCCATTTGGGAAGTGACTGGGCCAGCAGCCAAGTCTGATGATGGTAGCCTCAGTGCCCACAGCAGTGGGGACAGACAGCCGACTGCTTCGCCCTCCTGGCAGGGCCCTCCTTGCCTCTGGTGGGGGGGAGGGCGGGCAGGCGCAGGAGAGGCTGCCTGCATAGTTCCACCAGTCCTACAAGATGCTGGTGTGGCTTTTATATTCCTCTACTTAGAAAATTGGGAAAGAGATCACATATGTGAACAATGCATTTAACATCTATGTGTATGTTGAAGCTGCTGCTTGTTAGTGGCTGAATTTTGTTGATTTTTCATATTCTCATTCTACTACATGTTTAAAAAAATCCTATTTTTCTGATGATGAAAGAAACCCATGCTCATGGTGAAAAATATGGGGGGTAACCCTAAACAATTCAGTGGGGGAAAGTAGCAGTTCACCTATAATTCTAGCATCGAAAAGCATCGTGATGTGTCTACCAATCTTTCTGTATGTGCAGTTTTATTATTTTAAAAATTTAGTGTGTGTGCAGTGCTTCTGATTCAGTTTTGATATCCTACTTTCTTCACTTCTCATTATTTCATGAGCATTTTCTTGTAGTTTCTAAAAATTAACTTTAATAGTTGTATAAGGTGCCACAATATGTATATTTTAACCATTCCTTCCATAGTTTATGCTATCCTTCCCTATTCTAAGGGTTGTTAAGTCTTAATCTACATTTTTAAAATAAATTTTTGTTATTTGAATTTCTTAATTTGACTTTAAAATTAACCTGAAATTGATTTGAGTAGATAGTATAGCATTAGTTTCCAGCTCAATTTTTGGTTAATTAAGTAGGTAATTTCCCTCAATATCATTTGTGGAATATTTAACTCTTAGATATTAGTTTGTGATTCTTTCTTTATATACTAATTTTACCATGGAAATTCTCTCTGTGGAAAAGGCAGCCCCTCCCTATGGTCTGTGAAGCACCCCTTCCCTCTGCCCACCACGAGGTCCGGAGGCACACCAAAGCCTATTTTAGTTCCTATGTATACCCATCATAATCCATTAATCTGATTTTATTGATTCTTACAACAGAATAACCTTGTTTTAATGACTAATGACTGTAGTTTAATTTCTGGCAGACCAATCCTCTTAGGCTTCTTTTAAAATTTTTCTTTGCTATTTTCTCTTGTTTATTCCTGTAGGGAAACTTTATTTAAAAAGTTTTTTTGTAGGGAAATTTTAAAATCATTGTTTGAAATTCTTTAAACTTTTATTTTTTTTTTATTTTTTTTTTTTATTTATCTATGATAGTCACACACAGAGAGAGAGAGAGAGAGGCAGAGACACAGGCAGAGGGAGAAGCAGGCTCCATGCACCGGGAGCCTGACGTGGGATTCGATCCCGGGTCTCCAGGATCGCGCCCTGGGCCAAAGGCAGGCGCCAAACCGCTGCGCCACCCAGGGATCCCCTCTTTAAACTTTTAGATATCACTGTTTTGTTTTGTTTACCTTGTACCTTTATATTTACCACTTTATTTTTTACTTTTTTTAAAGATTTTATTCATTCATTTCAAGAGAGACACACACTCAGAGAGAGAGAGAGGTAGAGGGAGAGGCAGGCTCCATGCAGGGAGCCCAACGTGGGACTCGATCCCGGGTCTCCAAGATCAAGCCCTGGGCTGAAGACGGCGCTAAACCGCTGAGCCACCTGGGCTGCCCTGTTTACCACTTTAAAAAATCACATTTAAAAAAAAGTGGTAAGCTATTTTTAATAAGATCATATACCTGTTAAATCTTTTCATGGAAAACTGAAGTCTGATTTGTATTTGGAACGATATTTTAATAAAACTTGCTAGATATATGTTTTAAACAGCTTTATGGAGGCATAATATATATACATATTATATATGTATATATTATATATATATACCATAACATTCACCTCTTTCAAATGTGCAATTTAATGTACACAATTTAGAATTATTCAGGTATTACCAAAATTAGTTTTTGAACATTTACATCACCCTAGAAAGATCCGTGTTCCATTTTGCAGTTCATCCTTATTCCCACCCCAGACCCAGACAACCACTAATGTGCTGTCTCTATATCACTGGTGTTCTGGTTAGGATTAGAGTAAGTATAAGAATTAATTTGGAAAAACCCATATCTTAATATTTAGCTTTCTTGTCTGACAGCATGGTATTCATTTCCATTATTTAATCCTCCTTTCATATCTCTTTTTAAGTTCTTGTTGTTTTTTTATATGGGCCCAGCACGTGTCTTTTTAGGGTCCAGTACTTGAAGTATCTCTGCCTCTGGGACATGATGCCGCTGCTCTTCGACTCTGTCTTGATTTCCTTTCCTGGAAATAATGGATGTCTCCAGCAGTTCAAATTAGGCTTCCATATTGGCTATGGATGAGGAGCAGATGTTGGGGTTGTTGAGAATATCCAGACACCCTCCTCCCCTCTTAAGCCCAGAAATGTTGTGCAGACAGCTCTCTCCCTGGGCAGAAGTGATCTTCCCTGAAGGTACTTAATGAGTGGGGAACTGGCCATCAGTGCCCTCAAATGCTGCTTTTTTAGTGCCCTAGGCCAAGATCTTCTCTGAGACTGGCTCAGATCTCTGGAGCTAAGGTACAGCTGTAGGGACATGGTGGAATGCCCCATCCACCCACATCCTTGCGGGGGACAGTGTACACATGAGAGAGCTCTGCTGAATGCCTTGAGACCTCTGAGTGTCTCTTCTTGGGAAAACCTATAAGTCTTGAGGATGATCATCCTGCAATTTGGTAACTCCACTCCCAAATAAGGGATCTTCTGTTTTCAGAGAACACATGAATACAAGCATTTTCTGAGAGCTGTTGAAGGGAAGAGGGCTTGAGGAGAGACATGATCCTTAGGGAATTATCTAGTGAATCTAGGAGATTAGACTTACACCAAACCCTAAGTACAGAGAGGGTGTGGTGAATGTTTACTGCTGTAGGTTTCCAGGGAAAGAGAGTAGGGTGGTCCATAGTTGCTAGGGAAGGGATCTGGGAAGTGGCCAGACTGGCTGGTAGCATGTACAGGATTCATTACTGGAAATATCATAGTAGAAAAACATCAAATAGAAATTATTATTGTTGTTGTTTTAATATTAAAAAAATGCCTATAATATCCCCAGTTTGAAAAATAGGTGGTAGAGAGGAAGGAAGACATTCTGGGAAGGACACGGAGCATGAAGCAAAAGTAAGGTGTTGGGCTAGAAGAGGAATGCAAAACAAAAAACAAAAAAAAAAACAAACAAAAAAAAAAAAGAGGAATGCAAACCTACCTGTCCTAGTCTTAATGCCCAGATGCTCTTAAAGCTTCTTAACACTTTTTCTTCTCTTCCATATCTTGTGCTCTGCTTTGGTTTGTTTAGCATTAACTGTAACATCATCCAGGCTTGGGGGTGAGACAGAAAGGGGGGAGAACTAACATTTATTGAATATAAGCTTCCAGTAGTGCTAGGTTAGGTTGTTCAGACCAACTTCCTATAGAGGACAACTAGTAAAGGACAAGGTGAAGAGTTATTAGTCCAGAATATGGAAGGAGATGGAAATCCAGAATGGTGAGCCCAGTATTTGGCATAACTTTTATCCTGTGTCTATTTGCTACTCCAGAAGAGGAGAATGAGAGACTCAGCAATGTTTTAGATACCCTTGTGGGACTAGGGAGCAAAGATTGGAGTCTATGGTCTAAGAGTAGTAGCCCTGGTAAACACCTGATCTTCAGGTTGGGATCCTGAATAAGTAGTGAGCCAGAAGCAAAGTACCCTGGGACTGAGGCTTATCTTGAGTTGCCTGGATGACTAAGAAATATCTCAGTCCCTGAAGTTAGGTTAAGGTGATTCAAAATACTTGGTGCCCCAAGCACCTGGAAGAAGCAAAAATCATCTGGAGGATGATAACATGACTTTAACCTTCAAATAATTTTTTAAAAGCATTTCAAATATAATATTTGGCATTCAAGTGAAGATAAGAAGTGCTCTGAGAGGAAAACATGAAAAAGAAGTAACAAAACAGCAGACAATACAAATGTGTCCTTAGGGGTTCCACCTTTTAGAATTATGAGACATGAAGCATGAAAACTAAACTTTCCTGTATTCAATGAAAGTAAAAAGATTGAAATTTTCAGAGAACTAGAAGCTATAGAAAGTGAGATAGACTTAAAAATAAACCAACTGGAACTCTAGAACTGAAAAATACAATAGGCAGTATGAAGCTAGTTGTTATGGTTATAACATTTTCAGTTCTGGATAAGATGGGGCAAAACCACTCACCCTATATCTCTCATTGAATGCAGCTAAAAACTTGGGCAAAATGCATGGTGCAGCTATTTGATGACTTTGATAAGCAAATAGTAGGCAGACTGGGGAAGAACACCAGACTTCAAAGTACCCCAGAACCAGCAGTGTTTACCAGTTTGTTTGTTTTTTAGATCTAATATTCTATTGGTCTGGTCTTAATGTAATCAGAAATTCAGAAGTAAGCATTGGCTTTACTTCAGAAGAAGTCTTCTACTCTACATCAGACTTGAGGACAAGGAAAGGAATCTTCTGGTGTTGGCAGCAATGTCCACAGGTGTCAAACTTTGAGGATGGGGAATCTTTCCCTCCATTCAGAGAAGTTGTGGTCCCCAAGAGGGTAGGATGAATTCCTGTTCCTTTTAAAATTTTCTCTCTTTTGGGTCTCTTCCTTGGCTTAGGACACAGGTTCATGTGTGAAAGTGTGTTACAGAGTATGAAACCCCAGCTATCTGGGCAGAGGACTGAAGAAGGGAGTCCTATGAACCCAGAAAGTACAGGGGAGATCATGGAGAAGGAACATTTGAGAAAGTGACTTCCTAAGCTATTTATAAATTCCTGGGCTTGTTTTGAAGCTATTCATGCATGCATGGATCTGGTTCTGCACAGTGTATCAAAAACTTTGAGAATGGAACTAAAAGACCATCCTCTAGGTCCCAGACTGGCCCGTTGGTGCATATACACTGGACAGATCTGAATAGCACTGCAAAGTCTTTGAAAAGTGATCTCATGATATTCAAAAAGTCTAGATACAATAAAAATTACCTAACATGTGAAAAATCAGGAAATCTCAACTTGTATGGGAAAATAGTTAAAGATGTTGGAATTATCTGGCTTAAAATCAGATACTATAAAAATGTGAGAAAATGTAAGGGTAAGGGTGTCTGAGTGGCTCAGTAATTTGAGTGTCTGCATTTGGTTCAGGTCATGATCTCCAGGTCCTGTGATCAAACTCTGCCTCAGGCTTCCTGCTCCATGGGGGGGGGGGGTCTGCTCTCCTCCCTCTGCCCCTCCATGCTCACTCTCTCTGTCTCTCAAATAAATAAACAAAATCTTTTTTAAAATGTAAGGGTAAACACTCTGGAAATAAATGGAAACATAGAAAGTCTCTGCAAATAAATGCAAAATACAAAGAATTAAATTTTAATTTCAGAACTGAAAAATGCAATAATTGAAATAAAAACACTTCCTGGCTAGGCACAATAGCAGAATGAAGGTGATAGGAAAATGTCAGTAAACTTAAAGATAGATCAACAGAAATTATTCAATCAGAATAAGGGAAAATAAAAACTTAGGAAAAATAAATAAACAGAGCTTCAGGGACCTGTGGTATAGAATCAAAATATCTAATGTTTGTGTCATTGGAGACCCAGAAGTAGAGAAGAGTATGATGCAGAAAACAATATATAAATAAATAATGGCTGAAAACTTCTCAAAATTGGCAAAAGACACAAACCTACAGACAAGAAATTCAGCAATCCCAAATAAGATATGGCTGCAGAATTCCATGCCAAAAAACAATAATCAAATTGCTGAGAACTAAAGACAACACAAAACTCTTGAAAATAGTCAGTGACAATACATTATAGGAGAGCAATGATTCAAATGACTGCAGATTTCTCATTCAAAACAATGGAGGTCAAAAGAAAGTGGAATAATAGACATGCTAACAGAAAAGATCTTTCAATCTATAAGTCTACATTCAGCAAAAATGTCTTCAGTATTGAAGGTGAAGTAAAGACATTACCAGATAAAGGAAAACTCAGGATAAATCACTGGCAGACCTGTTCTGAAAGAATTGCTAAGGTACATTTTTCCTATAGAAGGGAAATGATACCAGAAGGGAACTTGTATCATCAGGAATGAAGGAAGAACTACAGAGATGGTAAATATCTTGGTAAACATGCAACATAAAGGGGAGAGGATAAAGAGACCTATATGGTGGTAAAATTACTATGTTTCAGTTGAAGAGGTAAAATATTGACTCCAAATAGACTGCAGGAAGTTAAGTAAATATAGTACTATATAAGTACTATTAAAGTACTATACAAAGCAACAATTAAAGTACTCAACAATTAAAGCAACAATTAAAGTACCATACAAAGAAATATAATAAAAATCAATTTTTTATACAAAGAAATTTTTTATACAAAGAAATATAATAAAAATCACAATATATAGATTAAAATGGAATACTAAAAATGTTCAAATAAACTAAAAGAAGATAGGAAAGGGGAAACAGAGGAAGGAAAAAACAGGAAACAAATAATAAAATAATTGACCTAAATGCAAACATATAAATAATTATATTAAATATAAATGGTCTGAACACACAAGAGATTGTGAGTGTGGGGATGGGGATGCCTGGGTGGCTCAGCAGTTGAGCATCTGCCTTCAGCTGGGGTCCCGATCCCAGATCTAGGGATCGAGTCCCACATCGGGCTCCCTGAGACGAACCCACTTCTCCTTTTGCCTATGTCTCTACTTCTCTCTCTGTGTCTCTCGTGAATAAATAAATAACATCTTAAAAAAAAGAGATTGTGATAATGAGTCAAAAACCATTCTTAACTCTATGCTTTTTACAAGAAATTGATTTCAACTATGATATTATAGGTAGGTCAAAAGTAAAGTGATAGAAAATATACACTATACAAACGCTAATCAATTGAAAACTGGAGTGACCATATTAATTTCAGACAATGTAGACTCCAGGGCAAAGAAAATTACCAGGGCAAAATTGTGAATTATATAATAAGAAAAGGATCCACTTAAGAAAACATAATAAAAAAATGTGTTTGCCTTAACAACAAGCCTCAAAATAGATGAAGAACTGTAAGGAGAAACAGACAAATCAGCCATTATAGCTGGACACTTTGACATTCTTTCAGTAACATCTTGAGCTAATAGACTGAAAATCAGTAAGAATAAGAATAGAAAAGAGCTGAACAGCATTATCAACCAACTGGGCCTAACACATGCATAGGATACTCCATGTAGCAACCCCAGAATACTTGTTCTTTTCAAGTGCATGTAAAACATTCACCAAAAGAGATCATATCTTAGGTCATAAACAAATTTTAAAAAACATAAAATAATTGAAATTACACGAAGTATGTTTTCTGACCAAAATGGACTTAAGCTACAAATTCATGAAAAAATACAATAGGAAAGTCTCCAAACACTTTAAAATATTTATAATACTCTCTGATAGGTCAAAGAGGAAAGTCTTAAGGGCAGGTGGAAAATATTTTTAACTAAATGAAAATTAAAATACAACACATCAAAATTTTGGATGCTGATAAATATTTTGAAGAAAAGTTATAGCATTAAAATATTTATATTTAAAAAAAGAAGGTCTGAAGTCCATAATCTAAGCTCCCATGTTGAGAAACCAGAAAAGAAAAGAGCAAAATAAATCCAAAACAAGGAGAAGGAAGGACATAATAATGAAAAGAGCAGAAAACAATGACTTTGAGAACAGAAAAACTATGGAGAACGCAAATTAAATTGAAATCTGGTTATTTGAAAAAAGAAATCAGTAATATTGATTAACCCCTAGCAAGACTCAATGAGACAAGGAAAAAATGAGACAAGGCACAAATGACTAGCATTAAGGATGAAAGAAGGGCTTAATCATGTTGATCATTTCACAGTATACATAGGTATATCAAAACATCAAGTTGTAAACCTTAAATTATACAATTTTTGTCAATTATACCTCAAGAAAGATTTTTTTTTAATTTTTTTTTTAATTTTTTATTTATCCATGACAGCCACAGAGAGAGAGAGAGAGGCAGAGACACAGGCGGAGGGAGAAGCAGGCTCCATGCACCGGGAGCCCGACGCGGGATTCGATCCCGGGTCTCCAGGATCGCGCCCTGGGCCAAAGGCAGGCGCCAAACCGCTGCGCCACCCAGGGATCCCTCAAGAAAGATTTTTAGGGGTGCCTGGGTAGCTCAGTCAGATGTCTGACTCTTGGTTTTGGCTCAGTTCATGATCTCCTGGGTCGTGGAATCAAGCCCTGTGGCTGGCTCTGCACTCAATGGGGGTCTGCTTGAAGATTCTTCCCCCCGTCCCTCCCTCCTACTTGTACTTTCTCTCTTAATCCTCTGAAACAAACAAATATTTTATTTTTATTTATTTATTTATTAAAATATTTTATTTGTCCAGGAGAGACACAGAAAGAGAGAGGCAGAGATATAGGCAGAGGGAGAAGCAGGATCCCTGTAAGGAGCCCGAAGTGGGACTCGATACTCAGACCCCGGGATCATGACGCTCAACCACTGAATCACCCAGGTGTCCCAATAAATAAATCTTTTAAAAAAGATTTTTTTAAAAAAAGGAATGAAAGATAATATCGCTAGAGACTATGCAAGTATTAAAAGGGTGATAAAGGACCATCATGAAAAACTATGCATTTAGTTCAACAACTTAGATGAAATAGGCCAATTCTTTAAAAACTACAAAGTACCAAACTCTTGCAAACAATGAGATAAATTGAATAATCCTATAGTTGTACAGAAATAAAATTTGTAGTTAAAAATCATCCAGAAAGGAAATCTTTCTGGCCAGATAGTTTTATTGACAACTACCAAACATTTAAAGAGGATAGAGCCTCCGTATCAGCCCTGGGTCTGGGTTTCAGAGGAAGGAGATTCCAGGTCCTAGGCACTGTCCTCACCATTCCTGTTAAACTCCTGGTTTTGTCCCCTGGTTTCCCAAAGCAACACTCCAGGACCATGTCCCACCTTGAGAGTTAGAAGCCATAGTACTTGTCAGTCAGTAGTTGATTCCTGGAATCTATGTGCTCAGGCCTGTGCAGGATGCAAAGGTGAATCAGACTGTGTTCTTAGTCTCTGAGAATTCATGAGGAAGACAGTAACACAGGATGGAAAATTAAATATATTGCTGTTCTTTGTGGTAAAAAAGCTCACACTGGGAAAAAAAAGAAAAAAGAAAGAAAGAAGAAAGAAAGAAAGAAAGAAAGAAAGAAAGAAAGAAAGAAAGAAAGAAAGAAAGAAAGAAAGAAAGAAAAAAGGAAGGAAGGAAAGAAAGAAAGAAAAGAAAGAAAGAAAGAAAGAAAGAAAGAAAGAAAAGAAAGAAAAGAAAGAAAAGAAAGAGCTCACACCGAACCAGCAGGGTTCACCCCTGCTCGCACCATGGTTATTTTAAAGAAATACTTGGCCGTCCTCATATCTCCACACAGTTCCTGATGTAGACATACACACACACCAGAGTGTTTAAAGAGGTCAGCCTTTGCAGAAGTGTATGGAAAGTACTCAATTGATCATTCACCATGTAGTTACCTAGTACCACCTTTAACCCTGGATCTGTGTTAGGTCCACCTCTTTGGAGGAGAAGAGTTTACACATTAGGAGGTGCCACATGCATGAGACAAATAACTACCACACAGAATGAGTGTTTACCAATACAGGTAGGTACATTTGCTGTGGGTGCATAGGGTAGGAAGCCACTAATGTTTTTGGGTGGGTGAAGGAGACTCAGAACTTTTCCAAGAAGAGAAGAAAACATATTCTTCTCTTGAGGGTGAGGTCCTCAAAGATGAGAAGGAGTCTTTCAGTTGACCAAGGAGAAGGCTGAGGCTGTCCAGCAGAGAGAAAATAACAGAGTAGTAATAAAATAACATAGTGGTCACTATAGTAACTTAGTGGGAGTGGACAGAGGAACCCAAGAGGTGAACCTGGAAAGAGAGACCTGGGACCCTTGTTGAAGGATGGGCTTTGTTGATCACACAAGATTTAAATTACTTATTTTCAGTTTAAATTGAAAATTGTTGGTATATGTCATGTGCACATGGTATAAAATTTAAAAAGTAGAAAAGGTATATGGAGAATATTGTCTTCCTCAACTGCACCCTCCTCCCGAACCCAATTTCTCCTCCTGAAATCAGTGGCCAGAGCTAGTTTCTTGGGCATACTTCCAAAACTAGTTTCCCTTTGTTTGGAAATATGTGTGTGCCTGTATATTTGCTACACAAAGGTTGCATGTTATACTTTCTATCCACACGTTGCTTTCCTATTTGGATATTTATTTTATTTATTTGGAATATGGATGTACTGTAATTCACTGGATCAATTCTGTGTTGATAGAATTTGGGTAATTTCTAGTCTTTTGCTGTTATAAAGTGTGCTGCAATGAATATCCTTGTATGTAAGTCCATTTACACATGGAAATATATCTAGAGGACAAATTCCTCATATTGGAACTATTAGGTCAAAGAGTATAAGTGTTTTTAGTTTTATTAAATTATGCCAAACTGCCATCCATAGAGGCTGTGCTGACAACCTGTTTCCCCATACTCTGGCCAACAGTGTTCTTAAATTTTTTGCTCTTTGAGGCTTGGGCTTTTAGGCTTTATCCTGTAAATGATGATAAGCCCTGGAGAGGTTTTTAAGCAGGGGAGTGTCACAATTGGATTTGTATTTCAGTAAGATCACTTGGGCTGCAGTGAGGGTAAGTGTCACACAGAGGCAAAGGCTGGAGTTATGGATGCCAGTCGGGAGGCTTTACAGCAGTCCAGGCGAGACAGAATTGTTGGCAGCCTGGTTTAGACAGTTGGCAGTGGAAATAGAGAAGGGAATAGATATTGAGACACTGAGGAAGTAGGTTTGATAGGACTCAGGGACTGATTGGGCTTGGGGTTGGGGGAGAGAAGATACCTTTAATCAAAGGCTCTAGGGGCACCTGGCTGGCTCAGTCAGTAGAGTGTGTGACTCTTGATCTCTGGGTTGTAAGTTTGAGCTGCACGTTGGGTGTTGAGATGACTTAAAAATAACATCTTAAAAAAGGCAAAAAATGGGATCCCTGGGTGGCGCAGTGGTTTGGCGCTTGCCTTTGGCCCAGGGCGCGATCCTGGAGACCCGGGATCGAGTCCCACGTCGGGCTCCCGGTGCATGGAGCCTGCTTCTCCCTCTGCCTATGTCTCTGCCTCTCTGTGACTATCATGGATAAATAAAAATTAAAAAAAAAAAAAGGCAAAAAAATATCTGTTCTTATGAGTCTTGTGCAAAATCAGCATTTTCCTTGTCAACTTATAGATTTCACGCCCATGTTAATGCTTCCTAATCCTAGAACACCAGGAGTTAACAGAAGTGTTCTATTATATTTCTAATTGCTGTTTGTTGGCTCCAAGGGGTTTTTGTCTGTTAGAGTATCTTACTGGTTGTCAGAGATGTTGGAGAAGCATTTTTACTAAATTCTTTGACCAGTCAGGCTTTTATTTGATGGCTTCTGAGCATCACCACACTTTTATTTTTCCCATATTTGAATAAATGGCATCATTCATTTAAAACTCCATATTCAGTAACTTTAAATTCTGTACTTAATTAAAATGTAGCTTAATTATATATATTTTAAGGCCTTTCTTTGTATGATGTGTTTCCTTTGGTTTTGTGTGTGGTTCTTCTGATAACTGGAAATATTTGTATGTGGTAATTTATAATATATATTTTATGTTTCATATGATACCATTAAGTATTTCCTCTGTTCAATGTCTTAATTTTTTATGATGAGCTATGATGCAGTGTTTCCACTACCCCTTTCCCCCTGTCATTTTCTATCTCATATTAGCTCCATATTTTATTTCTAGGTGATAATCTCTGTGTAGTTCAATATCCTGTATTTCTATTACCTGGTTTTTCAGTTTTGAGTAAATCTTTGATTCCTGGCTTGCATAGGTGATACAGTCAAGGAATTTAGACCACTTGCCACCTTCTACCTCCTTCCCCTTTTGTATGAGTTGTATCATTTCTGCCTGGTCAGTACATAGGACACTGACATTTTTGCTCTGCTACCCTAAACCCCTTTGATTCTAGTCTTCTTTTAAAAAATATTGTATTTATTTATTCATGAGAGATACAGAAAGAGAGAGAGGCAGAGACACAGGAATAGGGAGAAGCAGGCTCCATTCAGGGAGCCCGATGCAGAACTCGATCCCAGGACTCCAGGATCATGCCCTGAGTCAAAGGCAGATGCCCGACCGCTGAGCCACCCAGGCATCTCATGATTCTAGTCTTGATTATATAATTAATACATATTTAATGCTTGGCATGAATTTTGCTGTGGTTTCCCTAATCATCTTTTTGGTTGACCATAGTATGTTCTCCAGTAGTTTCTTCAAGCGGGGCTCATGGGAATGATATTCCCTAAGTTCTTGTAAGTTCAGAAACAGTGTTCCTAGTTTAGAGATTTTCAGGAAGTTTCTTTTTCTTTTTTAAATTTATTCATGACAGACAGAAAGAGAGGCAGAGACACAGGGAGAGGAAGAAGCAGGCTCCTTGCGGGGAGCCTGATGCAGGACTCTATCCCAGGACCCCAGGATCACAATTTGAGCTGAAGGCAGACACTCTACCACTTAGCCACCCAGGTGCCCCCAGGAAGTTTCTTCAGTAGCATATGTTTGCTAGTGTTTTCTGAGATATGCTGCCCATGGGCTGATGTACTCTCCTCTGCCTGCATCCGCTGGATGTCCACCTTAAATGTCTTCAGTGTGATTTCCACCTGACTCTCCATGATCCCATAGCTCTTGTAAGATGTTGACTTGGTGGGTCATCACACTGGGATGAGTCCTGCATCTACAGTAACTGTGTTTGGCAGCCGTGTTCTGAGACCTGCCAAGCTGTTTCACTGTTTTTCTCTTCCCCACAGCTTTTAATCCTGAGCAGCTCCCCAGGGCTCAGCTATCTGCTTGTGACAGCCTGTTTGTTTGTTTTTTCTTTTACTTTCTTTTTTTTTTTTTTTAGACTGTAGGTTTTCTATGCCTCCAGTTTCATCCATAATGGAGTTTGCCTTTTTTTATTCTTGTTTACTTTGTTGGTTTTGTTTATGTTCAGGAGAAAAACAGGCAGCTTGCTATCTTGTGTCACTGTGTTTAGACTGGAAGTCCTTTTCATTATGTTTGATTGGGTGGCATCTAGTGTAACAGCAGAGAGCCTAGGATTTGAAGCTAGACACACGTGGCTTCTGAGCTAACCTATACCACTTACTGTGTGACAGTGGATGATCACATTTCTCTTTTGACCACATTGGTGTGTTCTTATCTCTAAGATTACTTTAAAATTTTTTAAAAAATATTTTTGTTTTAACATAATCTCTACACCCAATGGGGGACTTGAAGTCACAACCCCAAGATCAAGAGTTGCACACTCTACTGGCTGTGCCAGCCAGGTGCCCTGGTATTCTTATCTCTAAAATGCAGAGAATGCTCACAACTATTTCATATTGTGAGGTTTAAATGAGGTAGTGTATGTATGATAAATAGGGGCCTAGCATAGAGCTTTGCAAATTAATGTGTATTCAAAAGGGTGACAGTGTAATGTTTCATTTATTTTTCCAGCACAGGTGGAATTACTAATTACTTTAACCTTCTCCATTTGGATGGGATAACATTACTACCACTCACTCAATGTTAATGGTGGATGCTATCATGGAGGCCATTTTCAGGAGGCTCTTTGGCTCTCTCCCATTTCACCCATAATTCTATCTGGTGGTAGTTAGAGCCATAAAAAGGGGGGGGGGACAGATCTATTGCTCAGAAGCCCTGGAGAGAGGACACCTTCCTCCAAATGGCAGGGGTAAAGGGTGGGATGACACATGAGCAGAATCTTTCAGGAAAAGTAGGTTTTCTTCAGGGAGAGGTGAGAGGGCTAGAGCTAGACCTGGATTCTGGATGTTCCTTCATCTAGACTGTGGGACCAGCGATTGGGATGGGTGGGCTTGGGATTTTGTCACATGTCCTTTGCCTCCCAACCCCTGGCAGGCCTGGAAAACCTGGTGGCAGGATTCCCGTCAGGGCACTTCTGCATGAGGTCAGAGGCGCCTGGGATGCCAGGTTGAAAGAGATCCTAAGGTACGTGTAGCCAAGTTCTTGCTTTTGTTCATATGTTCTCAGGTCCTGGAATCCCAGGGAACCCTGGCTTCTACTGTGTTGGCCAGCAACAGTGCTGATACGGTCTCTGCTGGATGCAGCAACTCCAGAGGCCAGGGTGTCATTGAGCCCATGGACACAGACACCCAGGAAGATCGGAGGACATCTGCTGACCAGAAACCTGGAGGCAACAAGAATACAGAGGCAGATGGGAAGACGCAGGTGGATAGGAGGACCCAGGGAGGCAGGACACAAACAACACAGAGGACACAGGTGGATAGGAAGACACAGGTGGACATTGTGCCCAAAGAAAGTGAGAGTCCAGCATCAGCTAGGAGTCCCCAGGAGAATGTGGTGGCACAGGGAAGGGCAGTGACACAGGCAGAAAGGACACAGACAGATGAGAGGATGCAGGAAGATGGAAGGATCCAGGAGGACAGAGGGACACGGTCAGAGGGGAGCATAGCCACAAAAGGTCAGTCAGAGAAGGGATCCATGGCCAGCCTCAGCCCACAGTTCAGAGTCCCTGAACGGCCACCTGCAGAGAGTCCTCAATCTCCTCAGACTATTGAGTGTTTTGAGCAGACCCCAGAAGGGTCCTCTGTCCCAGAAGAATCTGGTTTTGTGCTCACATCTGAGGAGGCAGCAGCGCCAGTTCCCGGGAGCTCTCTGACAGCTATGCTGGATGCCCCGGCTGGTGGCCCCACACCCCCAGGACCCCAGCCTCCCCGTCGTGGTTCAGGGCAGCAGGGAGGGGCAAGATCCCGAGGGTCTGAGGGGTCCGGTCTGGTCGAGGACAAGCCGGAGGATGGCCTGATCCCATGCCCCAAGGAGGAGCAGCTGGGGGCAGTGCTGTCCATGGATCTGGGTGGCTGTCCCCCAGCCAGCTGGAGCCCCGAGGGGCCCATCCTGCCCTCGCCCCATGGGCCGGGCCTGCCCAAGAGCTCCAGGGAGGCACTGCCCAGCTCTCCGTCCTCTCAGCACATGAGTGCTGCCACTTTCCTGCCCTCTGGGGACCAGGCCGTTCTGAGGTCGGTGCCCCCACCGCACCTGGGGCCTGGGACCCCTACCCAGAGTCACCTATCAGCAACCACAGCAGGTGATGGTGAGGGGGCCTGCGCCGAGGGCCCGGATGTGGAGGGGAGGTCCCCAGGCCCCCGGAGCTGTGACCCTGGCCTCATAGACTCCCTGAAGAACTACCTGCTTCTGCTGCTGAAGCTCTCCAGCACAGAGACAGGGGGCGGAGGGGCAGAGTCCCAGGAGCGAGCTGCCCCAGGGGCCCCGGGGCCCTCACCCACCTTGGTCCCCAATGTGGAAGTGGCTGGTCTGAGTCCCCGGACATCCCGGCGCATCCTGGAGCGCGTGGAGAACAACCATCTGGTGCAGAGTGCACAGAGCCTCCTGCTGAGCCCCTGCACTTCCCGCCGCCTCACCGGCCTCCTGGATCGTGAGGTGCAGGCTGGCCGCCAGGCCCTTGCTGCAGCCGGGGGCCCTGGGCCCTGCACCCTCACCGTCCCTGCCATTGTGGTGGGTGAGGAGGAGGGCCCTGGGCTGGCCTCGGGAGGATCCAGTGAGGGTGAGGCTGAGGCTGAGGCGTCCCCCGAGGGGCCTGGGTTCCCAGGGATATCCCAGGAGGGCAGTGTGGGTGGGCCACTGGGGGAGGCAGGTGGACAGACAGCCTCTGGTCAGGGACCAGTCTCAGCAGACAGGAGGGCCCAGGACTCCTTCCAACAGGAGGAGGCCCCCGGGGAGGCTCTGATAGGCCTGCCAGCAGCAACCCCTGAGGAGCTAGCTCTGGGGGCCCGGAGGAAGAGATTTCTACCCAAGGTCAGAGCAGCGGGCGACGGGGAGGCGGCCAAGGCTGAAGAAAGGGAGAGCCCCACTGTCTCCCCTCGGGGGCCCAGGAAGGGCCTTGCACCCGGGTCTCCGGGGACTCCTGGGCGGGAGAAACGCTCCCCGACTCAGGGCAGAAAGGCAGGGATGCTGGAGGTGCCCCGGGCGGAGGAGGAACCGGCAGCAGGAGACCTGGGCTCAAGTCCCAAGGCCGGCAGTGTGGACGCAGAGCTGGCCTCAGACGAGGGCAAGCAGGACACTTCCGCCAAACCCAGGAAAGCCAAAGACTTGCTAAAAGGTGAGCCACAGGGAAGGCGGGGAAGGCAGGGAGGGCTTCCCAGGAGAGGGCTGCCTGGAAGAGCACCTCCTGCAGGCATTCCTGTGTGAGGACCCCACGGACTGTGGCATCAGAGGGACTGGTCCCCTTCTGGGCTCTGCCTCTGGGGGTTGGGAATAGTACACCCGTGTACCAGTGAAAGTGAAGTGGAACGGAGGACATCAGGCCCTTAGTGCGGCGCTGGCTTTATAGTGTCCCATAGTGTCCTAGGGCTGGCGCCACCAACTCTTTCATCACTCCACACAGACCTGTCCCCCAAGGAGACAGCAGCAGGGTCAGATTCAGACACAGGTTCTTAGAGTTAGGGCCTGGAACCCAAACTGAGGTTCTCCCTCCTTTCTCCCCCCACCCCTGCCCCTCTTTTATGCCGTAAGAGCCTTGTATTTTATTTGAGGAAAAGCTTTAGGTTTGTTGTTTTTAGTGAGCTCAGTTTCTTTCTTTCTTTCTTTTAAGATTTTATTTATTTATTCATGAGAGACACAGGGAGAGAGGCAGAGACACAGGCAGAGGGAGAAGCAGGCTCCATGCAGGGAGCCCAATGTGGGACTCGAACCCAGGACCCTGGGATCACACCCTGAGCCAAGGGCAGATGCTCAACCACTGAGCCACCCAGGCGACCTGAACTCAGTTCTTTTAATAGATGTGAGGCCATTCATGTTGTTTTTTCTTGAGTGGGCTTTCCAAGCCAGCAGTATCCAGTGAATTCTCCCTTTTCATCTGTAAAACAAATGTGGAGGGTATTATTTACCAGAGTGTCCTCCGTGATACATTTAATATCTGAAAGTTCTGCCCTGAGCTTAGGAATTTCTGATTCTAGTCATTTGTATTGTTTCTTCTTCCTATGTATGCATTTAATCTCTCATAAATTTTGTTTTTAAACTTTTTTGAGTATACTTGTAATATAATGTATAATAATGTAATATAAAGTGTATATATAATACAAAGTGTATACATATATATGTAGATAGGTAGATAGATAGATAGATAGATAGATAGATAGATATATAGATACTAGGGTGTAATATAGTGTAACACAATGTTACATTAGTTCCAGGTGTACCCTGAAGTGTTTCAACAAGTATATACATTATGCTGTGCTCCCCACAAGTGCACCTGCCCTCTCTTAGCTGCCCTCTGTGTCTTTGGCTCTGAAGCTCTCCCAGGTCCCAGTGGGGGCACAAGGGTGGGGTCTTTCCAGCTAGGGTGTGTGCTTTGGAGTCTGAGCAAATGCCTCAGAGATACAGGGGGGCTGCAGCAGGGGGCCAGGAAGCAGTGGGTTTGTGCAGAGGCTTGAATCCTCTTTCCTCTCAGCCAAGAACACCCAGGGAAGCAGGGGTGGGGACAGGGAGGGCACAAGGTAGTGGGGAGGTGACTTGTTCCTCTTAACCAGGCCCCTGCTCTCAGCCCCACAGGTGATCCGGAAGATTCGGGTAGAGCAGTTTCCTGATGCCTCGGGCAGCCTGAAGCTCTGGTGCCAGTTTTTCAACATTCTTAGTGATTCAGTCTTGACTTGGGCCAAGGATCAGCGCCCAGTGGGCGAGGTGGGCAGGAGGTAAGCCGGCTGGATACCACCTGCACCTGCCCTTGGTTGCCTAATGACAGCAATAATAATGTGGGGCATAGTCCTCCCACTTTGGATCTATGGCCTCATGTAATGCTCACAGTAATCCTATGAGGGACATTCTAGTATTTCCTTAGTAGAGAGGAGAAAGTTGAAGCTCAGAGGTATTTAATCACTTGCCAGAGTCACACTGCTAGTGAGTGTCAGGACAGCAAACCAGGCCTGTGTGATCTAGAACCAGTTCTTGACCACAGTACATCTTACCACCTGCCCAAGCTCCTAGGGGTCCACAGCAGCCTCTGAGGGAAGGGTGTGATGATCCTCAGGACCACAGTCTGGCCCTGGGCTGTGCATGGCAATGGCCCTCACGGAGAGGGTCTCTCTTCTCTGCAGTGCAGGGGACGAGGGGCCGGCGGCCTTGGCCATCGTGCAGGCATCCCCTGTAGACTGTGGCATGTATCGATGCACCATCCACAATGAGCACGGCTCCGCCTCTACTGACTTTTGCCTCAGCCCTGAGGGTGAGTGTGCTCCCCCCACCCCCCAGGCGCTCTGCCCAGCCCGGCTCCTGAGGGAGGGCAGTGGTCATCTCTGCAAAGATGGTGCTCTTTCCAGGCAGGCCAGCCTGAGAGCAGCTGCTTCTTTTTCTCCACAGTTTTGTCAGGATTTATCTCCAGAGAAGAAGGTGAAGGTATGATGCCCCTCTGGGGGAGGAGCGGGTGGGCCTTCATCCCTATTCCTGCCATCTTAGGGATGGACCTACTTTAAGGACGTGGGATCCATTGCAAATGCCCTGTTTACCTCCACACCCAGCTACATTTTGCCTCCTAGTTTAGGGTTGGGCTTGGGATGGAGGATGGGGAGGACTGCTATTGTGGAAGATTGTGGGGAAAGGAGTGGCCAAGAGACCCCTCCATAAGAAGTTAACTGAGCCTTGTGTCCCTGGCCTGTGTCAGAGAGCCCTTGGTCAAGGGCAGGACTGGCCACTAGAGCACACCCTATCCCGCCAGCTCTCTTCTCAGAGTCTCTCACAGGGCTCTGTGGGTTCCTGCATCAGATTCACACAGCAAACTTGCTAAAAATGCAGTTTCTCGGGCCCCGCTATAGATATCCTCAATCACAACGTCTGGGGAAGGACCCAGAACAACTGCATTTGCAGTAGGCTCTCTGGTGATTGTGATATTCCCAAATCGTAAGGTATTTCCCGAACATTACAGGAAGAGCCTGTGCTGCTTCTGTAGGAAACACACTAGGGATTAGGACTGTG
This sequence comes from Vulpes lagopus, assembly GCF_018345385.1. NCBI lineage: Eukaryota > Metazoa > Chordata > Mammalia > Carnivora > Canidae > Vulpes > Vulpes lagopus. The sequence goes on from NC_054827.1 coordinate 114,301,669, forward strand.
AAGGCAGCTGGTGATAGATTTTTAGAGCTTCACTGCCAACTAATGCATTTGTTCATCCATTCATTCATTTGCTCAATCACTCCCTGTCCTTCAACAAGTGTCTCTTATTCAGTTGTCAAATGTAATTGGTATCAAATAGAACCTCACATCTAAACACTGAGTAGTAGATCTGTAATCCACTCAAACATCCAGTCGCCCTCCCCCCAACTGTCTGGTAAGAGTTGGTTTACTTGATTAGGAACCACTCATTGCTTTGGGCTGATTGATCTCAAGTCTCTCTAATATGTAACTCTTCCTGGTCATTGTTTATCCTTTTTATTTGTTGAAGTCGCTTGATATGTAGAATTTCTTACACTCTAGATTTTGTTGATTTAGCTCCATTTAGCATGTTCTTCTACTTGTGTGCTTCCCCTAAGCTGGTAATTAGATGGAGAGGCTTGGTCAGATTTAGGTGCAATTCTGGGGGGTAGGGTGGGCGAGAAATTCACAGGTGTGCTATGTCTTCCCTTTAGCATCCTATTTGGGGGCACCTGATGTCTGATTAGTAATGTTAAGAGTGGTCCCTGCATTCGTTCAGTTGTTTTCCGCCCAATCTATCCTTTGGAAAAGTTTAAAAACTGTATCTGATACCTGTTACCTAGGGATTTTAGCAGCTACCAGTTGTTGCCTAAATCCATGATTTCATTAGAGTTTACAACCAGAGCATTTTGATTCTGTCATTTCTTCATCAGTTGAATTTCTTCTGTAGAGAAGAAGTGGTCATTTCTTCTTGAGTTGGTCCCTAGCATCTTCTAAAGGTCACCAGTGAGGTTTGGGGTTTTTGTTTTTGTTTCTATTTTGGGAGGGAGGAGTGAGTTTTTTCCAACTACATTTATGAATGTAATTTTTAAAACATATTTTGTATGTTCACCATATTATTTTGGTCTGTGAGATTGTCTGATTTTGGCCACTGGAAGCCCCTTCAGAAGGTTGGCTCCTGCATCCTTCTGACAGGCCTCTGGGCATATTTGTAGCTTCTTTGCTTTCTGCTCAGACACAATGTTTCCAGTCCATAGAATACACTTCCTGCCCCAGACTTGGAATCAGCTGTTTCTTTAGGGAGCTCCAGGTCCTTTTAGAGGGGCATAGTTTTTAGGGATCACAGTCTGAGCACTAGGGTAGCTCCCTGCGACTAGATTGGTCCTGCAGACTTCTTTGTTTCAGTCAAATATGTTGGTTGAGATGGTGACATTTATTCATTTGATTGAAACACCTAATTCCGAAGCAAAGTGATTCTGGCGTCGTGTACTTATTGCTGCTTCCACAGAAAAGCCGTGGCTTGCATAGATACTATGTCTGTGCTGTGTGGTGGGCACACTCAGGCACTGTTAAACACCAGGGCCTATGTCAGACTTGGTTCTATCCTGGAGAGCTCTTTGGCTGGTTTGGGACCCGCGGTGTACATCTACCCAAAAAGCAGCCATGGACAGAGAATGAGCTCACCAGAGTGATGGGTGGGAGACCACTCCACTCTTCTGCTCAACAGACCCACCTAGTGGGGCAGGAACTTCTGGTTTTCCATGTCTTTCCTGTTCCGTTTCAGTTGGAGAGGAGATTGAGATGACACCCATGGTGTTTGCTAAAGGTCTGGCTGACTCTGGCTGCTGGGGGGACAAGCTCTTTGGGCGCCTGGTGAGCGAGGAGCTACGAGGGAGTGGACATGGGTATGGCCTTCGGAAGGCCTCCCAGGCCAAGGTCATCTACGGGCTGGAGCCCATCTTCGAGTCAGGCCGCACATGCATCATCAAGGTGTCCAGCCTACTTGTGTTTGGGCCCAGCAGCGAGACCTCTCTCCTGGGCAGAAACTATGATGTCACCATTCAGGTACTGTGTCCCCTCCCCAGTCTCTCTTTCCACTCTGTCTCCTCCCCTCCTTCTGCAGCATGGGTCCTCCACCTGGGAAGCCCAGTGTGGAGGCAGAGGTTGTCTGTGTCCACCTCATGAGGCTCCTGGAACTGTCTGGAGGAGAGCCTGGCTATGTCTTTGGGGCCATAGTTTTCAAAGCATATTTTTTTTTTTTATTTATGATAGTCAGAGAGAGAGAGAGAGAGGCAGAGACACAGGCAGAGGGAGAAGCAGGCCCCATACACCGGGAGCCCGATGTGGGATTCGATCCTAGGTCTCCAGGATCGCGCCCTGGGCCGAAGGCAGGCGCTAAACCGCTGCGCCACCCAGGGATCCCTCAAAGCATATTTTTATAGCAGAAATCTTTCCTGTTGCCCTCACACGTATCTTGTGTGGAGCCTCTGTATTAAATAAAAGAAGAATGACTAGGTGGGGTGGATGGTCTGTGTTCCCCCTACTCGGTGTCTCCCTTGCTCCCCACAGTGGGTGTGGCCCCCAGGGCGCTGCCACCTGGGCTCCAGGAAACACAGTTTGGAAACTACTTTGAAAACAAGTCCAGGGATGTCTGGGTGGCTCAGTAATTGAGTGTCTGCCTTCAGCTCAGGTCATAATCCCAGGGTTCCGGGGTCTAGTCCCTCATCAGGCTCCCCACAGCAGAGCCTGCTTCTCCCTCTGCCTCTCTCTCTGTGTCTCTCATGAATAAATAAATAAAATCTTTAAAAAACAGAAACAAAACAAGTCCAAAGCCTCTTGTTTTGCAAATGAGAAAACTCAGGTGCAGAGTAGGGAGCAGGGAAGGAGTGAACCCCACCTTTCCCAGACCCGGAATCCTCCTTGCAGTCCCCTGGCAGACTGCCCTCCCACTTAAAGCTGGACATGATGGAGAGCAGCGGAGCTTCCTTGATGATCAGACTTGGTTCTCTTTAATCCACAGGGATGCAAGATCCAGAACATGAGTCGGGAATACTGCAAAATCTTTGCGGCTGAAGCCCAGGCAGCACCCGGCTTTGGGGAGGTGCCGGAGTAAGTGTGCAGAAAGGGGGACGTGTGCTGTGCAGACCTGTTGACTTAAGTTCTTCTGAGTTGACTGAGTCCTGCCAAGAACAGTGATCTCATGGTCTATCAGGGGCATCCTGAGTTAAGGCCATGTATACATGGGCCCACAGCTTGGCTCAGTGGTCCCACAAAATCTAGACAAAAACCTCCAGATAAACTGGCCACTTTAGAAAAGCCTTGGCACTCTGCAGGCTCCGCCCCTAACTCCCCACGCTCAGGCGTGTTTGCAGCACAGCAGATTTTCAGGCTCTCTGAAGGTGATGGGGGAGGCTAAACTTCTAGGCCAACTAGCTAGGACTCTTCTCCAGCAGGACACTCTTCCCCAGTGTCTGTGTCAGTTTTTGTAGGAGTCAATTATAAATGATAGTTGTTTCCATGTGGAGACTTGAGCTCTCAACTCTTGAACAAAGGGGTCTGCTTGGCACTAAGCATGGTCTGGCCAAATCCTCTCTAGTGTTTCTTTCTGTTTGGCACATACTGGTCTGGGCCCTTCACCCAAACGCAGGGTCCTGCTGGGGCTATAGCACCATTCAGTTCTCATCCCACTGACCTCAGAAAATGGACAGGACTCTGAAGCCAATGGCCTCCATTTCTTTCCTGAGCTCAGAGGGGAGCTCACCTCCCTTTCTGTCCTTGGGTCTCAGAGCTGAGAATTCCATTCTTGGAACGGCCCTCCTTTCCAATCCAAGTGTGTAGAATTGAGATGGAGGGAGGGGCTCTCTGGGGCCGCACTTCCTGCTCACAGCTGAGTGGAACTGTGTTTAGGATCCTCCCACTGTATCTCATCTACCGGCCTGCAAACAACATCCCCTATGCTACCCTGGAGGAGGACCTGGGCAAGCCCCTGCAGCCTTACTGTTCGCGGGAGTGGGGCTGCGCTGTGGCTCCGGAGGCATCTAGCAACTCCGAGGTCAGGCAGAAATGCCAGACCTTCCAGCACTGGCTGTACCTGTGGACAAATGGCAGCTTCCTTGTCACAGATTTGGCAGGTACGAGGGTGTGCGGGTGCGCAGGTACGTGTGCATGAGAGCAGGCTGAGGGAGCGGAGCTCGGGTGCTTGCTTGCTAGTCTGTGCCGAGCTCTTGTGTTTCCTCTCCTTTGCTTTTCCCAGGAACTTGGGCAGGTGGACCCGGCAGGTGCCATTAATGTACACCGGCCTCACCAGCCTCGGCCAGAACGCAGTGGCATCTATAGGAGCACAATCTAGGCCCCAGTTAAAATTGAAAATGAATTTATTTCAAAAAATATTAGATGGGAGCTAATTAAACACCCACAACCAAAATCTTTTCAAAATCTCCCTTCCTTCCTTCCTTCCTTCCTTCCTTCCTTCCTTCCTTCCTGGCAGCTTTGCTCTGGACTTTGCTCCTTTTCATACTTCCCAGACTCTCCCTTCATCCTAGCTTACTGGCTTTACAGCCCCTTTTCCCTCCTCCCTTCCCCTTTCCTCTTCTTCCTCCTCTTCCTCCTCCCCCTCCCCCCAACCCTCCTCCTCCTCCCTCATTTTTGTTAGCTTTTTATTATGTAAACCAAGTTAGTCTCTGTGACTTCTTATTTCTCTCTCTCCCATTCCTCAGATTTCCCCCCAACAAAGGCCAGCAAGCCCAAAACTTCCTCCTTTCTCTGATTAGTCCTTCCCAGGCCTACTCTCCAGAGTAGGGCAGAGCCGGGCAGGGTGGAGGAAAGGAGATTTTCTCTACAGTGGGAGGAGAGGAACTTTGGGACTATCAGACATTAATCTGGCCCCCGATGTGAATTAGTGAGAAAACCAAGAGCCAGAGATAGAGAATGCTGTAAATGTGCTTTTCATTGGGGTGGACTGGGCAATAAATATGATATATATGACCCCATATATTAGGGGGAAGCTGGTAGCACATTAAACCCATGTCATTCCTTCTGATTGTTGGCTCCATCCATCCAATATTTACCCAATATTGGGAAGGTAAAAAGGTGAATCAGGAATGCTCACTGTCCTCAAGAAGCTGTGAGAAGTGCGCCAGTTTCTAGAATGAGAGGGTAATGTGATGCAGGAGAAAGACCTGAGACTCAAAGAAATTCGGCTTCAGTCTACATCTCCTGGCCTTCCAGCTGGTCTCTGTAAACTCAGGGAATTGGACAGGGCGATTCCCTGCATCTCTCTGAGCTCTGCACCCTCTCCTACCTGAGGGGTGACAGTATCATCCCTTCGTCCAGACTGGCTGTGAGGACCCAGCAAGGCTGTGGCCGTGAGTGCCTCCTGCAAACTAAAATTCTGTGCAAACATAAGAGGCCACATTTACTGGGTTACAGAATGAAGGATGGCAACCCTGAGCAAGAGATGACAGGGATTAAGGTCTACTGCATGACCCCTGGGCCTCAGACACTGAGCACATCCTGTGATGCTCCCAGTCCCCCTGTAAGTCAGGTGGGCAGCGTTACCCTACTCTGAGAGCTAAGGACCAGAGGTGGTCCTCACAGCTCTAGCTCCAGAGGGCTGGGCCAAAATCAGTCCAGGTGTGCCCGATCTCAAGCCCATGCATGCCCCCTTCTGTCATACACGGCACTGAGCCCTGATGGTGAAAGGCAGGTTCCAGAAGGATGTGACCGGACATTGTGGAAGTGGGGAGAAAGGGTCCCATTCTAATGCTGGGATCCTGGGGTGGACCAGCCAGGGTGGAGAGGCCACTCTTCTGTGCCCATTTTGCCAGGCTCTGTTCTCCCAACACCTTCCCCTAGTCTCGACTTCTTGGGGTGCGCACCTGCTGCCTGTGTGAGCATGTGGAAGCCAGTCTTAAGTCTCTTTCTGTTGGTCCAGCCTGATTTATGTTTGCATTGCCACCTGCTCTCCCTTGTCTAGATAGGCCAGTCCTGGTAAGAGGAAGGAGCAAATGTTAGCTCAAAGCCAGAGGCAAGTCCAGTCCATGGCCTAATGTCATCTAGCAGAGGCAGGATTGCCCAGCTGGGAGAGTTTAGGATCTAGCAGTAAGAACAACTGAACTTTGACTCACTGTGACCACTGAACATAGTCAGTGCTCAGTTAGCAAATGAATGAATCAGTGTGACTGTGCTCGCCCCTTACCTCTGAGCCTGTCTCCTTGCCTGCAAAAATGGGTTATTATTACTACTAACAACACAGAGATGCCTGCACTGCCTGTGAGCCAGGTTGGAAGTAACCACATGCTCTGAACCCTGCCTGACAAGCTCCCGTCTAGCGATATACCTGTTTTGGAGAGGTGGGGCCCTGAAGCTGGCCCGGGCCGCCTCAGCTTCCAGCTTTGTCTCTTTCCAGGGGTTGATTGGAAGATGACGGATGTGCAGATTGCTACCAAACTGCGAGGGTGAGTGGCTCTCAGGGACAGGGGCCCTCTGAGAATCTTCTTGGGTTGTCCAAGTTCTTCTGGTTCTCCATCCCTAAGGTATTGGGCCTGTTGCCAGATGGTCCCAGTTGCACTGGTGGCCATTTAGCCACGTCCTGGGGGCCACTGACCCCCATCCACTGTGCCCCTGACCCCAGGTCTGGACCAGCAATACTGACACCTCCACACAGGATCATTGCAACCCTTCCTTCTTGCTTGAGAAGGAAACTCATCATGATGCAGATGAGGAAGGGACCTGGGAATAAAGTGGGGATGTGGAGGCTGCTCTAATTTATACTAACAAGGCAGACCATTCTCACACCAGTGAATGCGGGCATGATGAATTCCTGCATCACTGTGTAATGAGGCCTCAGTTTATTTTTTATTAATTTTTATTTTTTTAAGATTTTATTTATTTATTCACGAGAGAGAGAGAGAGAGAGAGAGAGAGAGAGAGAGAGGCAGAGACACAGGCAGAGGGAGCAGTAGGCTCCCTGCAGGAGCCCAATGCGGGACTTGATCCGGGACCCCAGGATCATGCCCTGAGTCAAAGGCTCAACCACTGAGCCACCCAGACATCCCTATTTTTTATTTTTTAAAAGATTTTATATATTTATTTAATAGAGAGGTGGAGGGGAACAGCAGGCAGAGGGAGAGAAGCAGGCTCCCTACTGAGCAGGGAGCCCAGTGTGGGGCTCGATTCCAGGATCCTGGGTTTATGACCTGAGCTGAAGGCACATGCTTAACTGACTGAGCCCTCCAGTCGCCTGAGGCCACAGTTTAGAATTGAGGTTCGGGGTGCCCAGCTGGACTCCCCAGCACCCCCGAAAGGGTAGGGCATGACACCCTGGCCATGACCACCCCACAGTAGGCCCCCTGAGGATTCTCCCTCTGGGCGGGACTCCTGCTCAGCTCTCACTGTTTGGCTGCAGGTACCAGGGCCTCAAGGAGAGCTGCTTCCCTGCCCTGCTGGACCAGTTTGCCTCTTCCCACCAGTGCAACACCTTCTGTGAGATGCTGGGGCTCAAGCCGCTCAAGGGCCCTGAGGCTGCTCACCCTCAAGCCAAGGCCAAAGGCTCTAAGAGTCCATCTACTGGCAGGAAGGGTGGCCAGCTGAGTCCTCAGCCCCAGAAGAAAGGCCTCCCCAGTCCCCAGGGCACCCGGAAGAGTACTCCAAGCTCCAAGGCCACCCCTCAGGCCTCAGAGGCACTCGCCACTCAGTTATTGGGACAGCCTCCCACCCAAGAGGGTGGCCCCAAGGCCCAGGGCCTGCGGTAGCCCCCACGAGAGGCTGGGGGCCTCCACCCAGCAGCAGACCAACAAGGAAGCAGCTCGAAATGATGGAGACTTTCCTGATACTACAGAACTAACCAGAGAAGGTGCGCTGAGGAGCCGCCACTTGGGGGCCTCTCTGAGTGGCCTCTTCAATCCACTCCTCATCAGATGGCTCTTGTGCATGGCACTGGGTGACCTTTCCTGGTGCCACTGTCAGCCGGGGCTCCCAGGGCCCAATCCATGTACCTGGCGGCCTAGGCCCTCCTTGAAGTTTACACTGGCCACTGCTGGAGGCTCCCCAAGTCCTCTGCATGAGCTCTGCACCCAGCCCCTCGCCCCGCCAGACCCTGGGGGCACACAGGCCAGCGTTTACCCTCTTTCCCTTTGCTCAGCCCTGATCTTTCCCTGTCCTCGGGGCTCCAGGCTTCTTGTGCTGTGTCTGGCCTGGTGACTCTCAGGGAGCCTTCTCTTTCCGGCTACTTGGCCTCACACATCCTGGCTTGTCCTGCAACTAACCTGTCACTGAGCCCAGATGGCGCTCAGGGCCCTTCCAGAGCCTGTCATGTCCTTGTGTGGTGGTCTTTGGTGACGTGTGTTCATACCTCCTTCCCCCAGCACGCAGGCACTCACTCACCTGCTTCCCATCTCCCATCCCCAGTGAGCTGCCTTTCCTTTGCTGCTTCCCTGCTTATTCCCTTGCCCAGGCACTTCCGTGGCTGGATTCTGTACCCTACCCACCAGTCCACCCCTCCCCTGCCTCTCTCAGGCTCTCTGCCCATGAGACAAGAGGTGGGTGAGGGTTGTGTCAGCAGCTGTGGCCTGAGAGCAGATGTTGATTCTGAGGGACCTTGTGTTTCATAACAGAAGGAGGTACAGTCACAGTGAAGTTCACATCCCCTCCAGCCTGTGGATGGGGAGCTAGGGGAAGGCACAGGGGAGTTCTAGGAAGGATGCAGCCCACCCACGTGCTGGGGTGAGTGTGTCTCTATGCCTGGGAATTAGGACCTGGCCCAGCCATTAGTTCTTGATCCTGGGGCTCCAGCTCTGGGGCTTCACCTATGGGCTCCCAAGTAACTGCTGTGCTCGGCCCAGCACCCTGGATCCTTCCTGAGATCCTCCTTGAGGCCTGGGATGGGATGGGCCTGGTGCTAGCCTGCTCCCCTTGGAATGCAATAAAGGCAGCCACTGTGTACCCTGCTTGCCCTCCATTCATCTGGTGTGGTTGTAGATATATGGAGCCAGGGTCCCCCCTTCCCAGGCAGGTTCTCTGGGGGCATCCTCTAGCCCCTGGGCCCACCACAACAATAAATCCAGGCTTTGGCTCCTGGATGGACATTCAGTCTCAGCCTTTGTGGCTGCAGGTACACGGTCTGTGCTGCTTGTACAGTGGGGCTGATGGCCTGTGTGCCTGCAGAAGAGATCTGGGGACTTAGGCCTTCAGAAGAGGAAGACAAGGGAGGGAACCCAGGGAGGAAGAGCAGAGCTAGAGGCTCTGGAGAGATATCCAGTGTCTCTGGTTCTCTCCATTGCAGCAAGGCTGGCCCTGGGGACAGCCAGCGTGTGCCTCACAGCTACTCACTGGCTGTTTCCTTCTTCCCATGCTGCAGAGGCTTCTCAACAACCTGTGTCACCCCCTGGGGCCTTTCCTTGCCTGACATTTATGTCCTTCCATTCTGACATTTCAGACTTCTCTACCTCCTCTTGTGCTCAGGTGACTCTCCCCCACTTTTTCTTCCTGCTCCCGTGTGCCCCCAACTCTCAGTCTGCATATCCAGACTGCCTTGGTGAACTGAGAGTTGGAATATTATCTGTTCATTCATCCATCTATTCGGCAGATATATACTGAGCACCTCCTTTATGCCAGACCCTGCGTTGACAGCTGTTGGAGGCAAAATTATATAAGGTAGTCTCAAAAGAGACTTCCCATTAGGTTTCTTGGGTTTTGAGCAACAGAAATGGACTCAGACCCACTTGAGCAAGGAGAAAAGGTTCATGGGAAGGGTGTTGGGGCAGCTCCCAGAACCAAAGAAATAGCTGAATGATTGGCCTTGAGATGAGTGGGAGCCAGGGCAGATCCAGAGCTTGCCTCCAGGCAGGTCAACACCAACCAGCCACTGGTTCCAGTGGGACTCCCTTCACTCAAGATTCAAATTCCTGTCCTAGAGCTCAGGGCATCTTGGAGTGGGACAGAGGTGGTTTCCCAAAGGATGAAGATTCTTACCAGAAGAATGGAGGAGAGGAGGAGGGTGGAAAGAACTTGGTGGCAACAATGAAGATACACACACACACACGCACACACACACACTCTCTCTTTCTCTCTCTCTCTCTCTCTCTCACACACACACACACACACACACTGTTATTCCCAGCTGATGTATTGCAACTCTCCCGCCTACACTGAAAAGCAAATTCCTCTCTGCTTGGGAAGACCATTCAAGGTCATGTCCAATGACTAAGTCCAGGGGTAGTGACCAGGGCTACCATTCTCCAAAGTCCAGTGTCACTAGTGACACTCTTCCCTCTTCTATCACAATCCTATTGTGAAATTCTGCAACCTGTGAATTAAAATTAACTATATTCAACCACAATTCTTGAACCCAGCAAGAAAGGAAGTATGGGTATAGGCTGGAGTCCATTTCCAGAACAGGTCACAAGGACTAGTGTTTATGACTAGGGACTTGTTGTCTGTTGGAGTGACCCCATGCTTCTGTCCTAAAGCCCAGCTCCTCAATGGCCCTACCTAGGTGGTGGGTGTTTATTTACCACAGGACATGGAAGCACAGGAAGCACTCTTGGAATCCTCCAACTCTTGTCCCCCTTTCTATGAAACAGCAATCATATTTTCCCTGGATAGGGTTAATCATCCTGCCACTCCCATGTCCTCTTGCTGTGTGTTGCTCAGAGCTATAAGGAGCCTGAAGTAGCCAGGTGTGCCTCAGCTTCCAATTCACTTATTACCATGACATTTTGAAGATGTGTCTCCTTGGAGACTAAAACCTTTGTATCAGCCTGGTCCCCAGCCTTAGATGTGTGAAAGGCATTGAGATGTAGTGATAGCACGCCCCTCTCCAACGTGCACTCCAGCTGGTAAGGGCAAATAAGCACCATAAGATGTTAGCAGTTCAGAGCTTGTGCTACAGCCTGTGGCTCTGACCCAACCTGTCAAGGTGCTGTTTCTCAGCTAACACCCTCACTGAGTTTTCAGCAAACCCTTGCACCATATTATGGAGCTGACTGCTCCTGGACTGTGGGGATCCTAGCAAGATGAGTGAATGCCATAGGCGTCAACACATTACTTTACTTTTGCTGTAGAGTGCATTCTTTGGTTGGATGCACTATGTGGGGATACCACAGTGATGTTTACAGCATATGATAAGTCCATGGATATTGATGGTGGGAGAGGCATGATGGGTAAGGAAAGCAAATCCAAATCCGGATGAAGAGCCATAGTAGTTAAGACAGATTCCTGCTCTCTTGAAGTGATAGGTGTAGGCTGAGGGGAGCCTCAGCCACAGGGCAGGAGGAGGCAGCATGGAAGAATGAAGAACTCACACACATGGCCTGCCTGTGCCTTCAGAGGCCTACCCTGGAGCATCCCCTTGAAGATCTGGCAGATCATGGGGACTGGTAGGAGAACCATTTGTATTAAAGGTTCTTCCAACTGGAGTACCCTCACTTGCTCTAGGCTCAACCCCAAACTGGTGGCCTTCTAGGTCAATCAGTATATGGGTTGGAACAAGATGCCTTAAAATTACATTTTTGCCTGGAATTGGGTCTTAGTGGTAAGGGATTCAAAATGTGGTAATTTGTTCTACATTATGGAGGAAATATTCTGACCTGATCAGACCCTTCAACCTCTAGGAACTTTATCAAGACCTTTTTTTTTTTTTTTTTTTTGCATTTTCACATGATTTATTTCCCACCTCTGACTCATATATGTCTTATCAAGGCATCTAGGGAAGGTGCTGACTCCAGGCTCTATAAGCATGATGCCATCAGTGTGAGGGAACACTGTGGTGGTAAGGGAGTGTAGTGTCCTGTGAGCCAGGTTGTGGCACAGAGCTGGACAGCTAAGAGACTCTATACTGCTGCAGGCCAGGTGAAGATGAACTGTTTCTGAAGTTTTTTGTTCTCATCAAAATAGAAGAAAAAAATGAGTTCACTAGATCAAAGCATTCATACCAAGTGTGAGGAGCTGGATGAATTTGCTTTAGCAAGAGATCATCTCTGGAACAGCACCTGCAATTGGAGATATCACTTTTTAAAACAGCAATCCAGAGACCTGGTGTTTTGCACTGGCCAAGCTGAGCTGTGGTAGGAATCACCATGACTTCACTCTCAAGTCTTTGATAGTTACACTAATTTTTACATTCCCCCTAGAAATACGGTTCTACTTTTGATTTACCATTTTGGTAGGGAGGGCACAGCCCTCCCTAATGGCTTGTGCTTGTCCTATCCTACTATGGTCCCTTCTATCCCACATTTCAGAGCGTCATTGTGGGAAGGATGCCTCTTTCAAAATATATCCATTTCAGCTATTCACTCAAAATAATCCTTGGTTGGCTTTGAGATTCCACTGTGTCTACTGTGGTACAAATTTGATCTATTAATCATCCCCATTTGGTTGGCAGATTGCATGCTTTTCTATTGTCCCCAGAAATTGGACTTAGCTTGGAGCCAGTATCCTACAGATCTCCTCTCCCCATGTTTGGATATTTTTCTTTTCCTTATATAATTCCCAGATAAACGGACATGGATCCCTTTGGGGAAGGCCAAGGAAGGTTCACCCTATATATTAAGTATTAAAATAAGGTTTCCTTTCAAAGACATTTGACTTTCTCTTTATCAAGGGTCTGGAAATTAGTGGGAGATGTTGACTCCACCTTGGCAGCTTGAGACAGACCTGATGCCCAACCAGAAGTCTTTAGTTATGGTTATAACTAGGTAATATCTTAGGGACTGTCTGGCCTTCTTCATTCCTGGGACCCAGTGATTAATTAGCCACAGCTAGAGGTCTGGTTTCCATGCCCATGACTATTTTGATGACTCCTCTACTCTGCTGCTGAGATCAGGTTGCTCATTTTCATAGCAGCTCTTCCAACCAGCATTCCAGGCCTAGAGAGGAAAGCCAGCAGAGCCTCACCCATTTATTTCTCATGGCAAGGAGTGAGACCATCTTCTGGGTCCTGTCAGAGGACAGTGAGAGGGTGGAGGGACTGGATGCATGCAAGGGACCCAATAAAGCATTCTTTTCTCCTGAAATCTGTGAGTTCCTGCTTTCTTGGATATTTGGTCTTTTTAATATAATTTAGCATGGGTCAACATTTGGTCTAGGTTTGTATTATTCACCCCCACTCACAATGATAAAAACTGTACCTAGCTGTTTGAGCTTCTGCATTAGATATAGACTCTCTGATGAGCAAACATCAATAAATATCACTTGAAGCAATTATATTCCACCTATTTTGGTCAAACAGCCTTTAAAAAGTTTCCATAAATTTTCCCTATAGTTTTTAACAATGTGTATCAGCTAGTGCATACAGTTTCTTCCAAGTGTAACTCTTTTTCCTGGTCTGATTCTGCTCCTGAGCTATGTTGAGTATGGATTCTGGTTATTGGCAGCTCAACAGTGTTATATGGGACAGGGTCTGTGTCTCAATTTTGTAACTTGATGCTGTCAGTACCCTTGAGCTGATAAAACTCAGGAAGGTTCTCTCATTTACTTATGAGAAAATGGGGTTTGGGCACTAAAACCCCACCTCACTAATTTTTAATGAGACATTTAACCATCCAGGAGACTAACAAGCAAATTCTTCCCTTATCCTTCTAGAAGGAAAAATTCAAGGGAAACCAAATGACCAGAAGTTGTTTGGCAAGCTTAAAACAAGTGAAACAAACTTCAGTGCAAATCCAGCTTTCCTAGCCAGAGGAATTGGAGCTTGTTGCTTAAATTCCCTGAGCTGAGCTGCCTCATTGTTGCTTAAATCCTTTTATTAGTACTTATAGACCCCTTATCATATGTGACAATTATATGTTCTAGGTACACAATAGTGAACAAAACAGACATAGATTCCTCCCCCAAAGAGCTTACAGTCTAGTAGGGGGAATGAACATTAAACAAATACACCAATAAATGCATAATGGCAAATATATATGTTAAGTACCACAAAAGCAGAAGAATGGAAGAGAATACCAGCAGGGCGTGGGACCCAGATTAGACTGGGGCTCTCAGGAGCCAATCTGAGAGCATTGATACTTGAGCTGAGATCTGAAGGGTGTTGGCCAGAGAAAGGGGAAGAGGAAGAGTGTACCAGGCAGAGGAAACAATCCATGCAAGGGTTCTGTGTCAGGTTGTAACAGAGGGACGGAATGAACGCTCATGTGCATAGTGCATGGTAAATAAGACTGTGGCATTGCAATACAACGTTCAGAGATGCGCAGGGCTAGACTTTGGAAGGACGTTTGCACTGAACCCCAAGAGCAGTGGTGCATCAGTTAGGATCAGCTGTTACTGGAAAAAAAATAATAGAGAAGCCCTCATATGACAATAGTGTTAAGGAGACAGGGTTATTTCTTCCACAGGAAGAAGTCTGTAGGCATTAGGAAATCTGGACATGGCCCACTGAGGGCTGGCATGGCAGCTCTAGGATATTGTCAAAGCCAAGGCTCTTCTGGATCTCTGCTCTGCCCTGCTAACCCAAGTGGTAGCAACTGACCCCAAGTGCAGCGTCAAGAATGGTAGTCTGCCTTATAAAACCACTGTCAAACAACAGAGAGCTGAATCTTCACTGTATATAGATAGTAGAGTCAACAGAGAATGCCAAAAGTTGAAAATAAAAAATAGTGTCTATATGTTTTTATCTATCAATCCTCTATCTATCCATCCACCCATCTATCCAGCCATTTATCTATCACTCATCTATTTTATTTATGGAGATTGCTACCAGAAGTGAATAACAAGAAGAGTCTGTCTGTAGATGGGGTAGGGGTGGGGCTGGTCTCTGGGTTTCCTGGCTCTGGTCTCCCTGAGACTGTCCAGGGTAAGTTTCCTTTAGATTTCTTTTATTGGTCATTTATGTGGTTCTTACTTGAAACAAAAATTACTACAGAAGGACCCCCACTCCTTCTGCTTCAGGAACCAGCTATCAGAAATTGGGTCATATCCCATTAAACCAGACAAATTTGAGCTCCATTGTTTATTTACAATGGCAAATATGAGGTTGATGGAATTCAGCCTTCAGGAGTATCTATCTTTAGGAGGTTTGGTTGTATGGCTGGAGCCAGCTCAGGTCATGAGGTCCTGGAACTCAGGAGGCCCTGTCCTCTGTCCTCAGAACTGATACGGCCCGCAAATGGCTCTTTCCTATTATTTCCAAAAGGTACTAAGGAGCAGCAGCTGTTATACACTTGGCCTCAGGGGACATGGCACACATGCTGATGAAGGGACGCTCCTGGCACTTTTAGCACATACCCAGATGGTAGAGTTATAGCAGGAGATGAGTCTATGGATTCCTGGCCTGACGTCATGGTCTAGTCAACTGCTCTGGCAGCTGGCTTTTTAATGACTTGAATGGTAAGTACATCCAGGTCCAGTATGAGACGTGCCCCTGAGGATTCAACTGGCTGTTGTCATTGTTGACCAAACTAAACACCCTGGTTTCACACTAAATCTCCTTGGTTCCAACAAACCCCCATGAGAATGCTCATTGGATCGAGGCTGCAGACAAACCCAGGGTCCTGTCTGAGACCCCCCTGAGTCAGGCAGAGTACCTATGGAAAAGAGACTCTGTTTTGGCATGGTCCCATGGCTGGAGTAATCCCCAGTAGCCTGCACCCTGCTTCCAGCAGGTGGGAGTGAGGAGGGCCAACAGAGCTAATGGCTTTGCAGTGGATGCTTCTGGTGTCCTGTTCTGGCCCCCTTTACTGTGGGGCCCCATCTCCCAGGTTCTGTGAGTTAGTTAGCTCATGGCTGCCTCTTATCCGAAGAATTGTCCTGAGTCAAGTGGAAGCCGCTTCACCTGGGGAGGTAAAACATCTCCTAATCCCTTAGCCCATGACTGACTGGCCTGGCCTCAAGGTATGACTAACCTATGGGCAAGTTTGTGTTCCAGAATTTTCCTGTGGAATCCACCGAAAGCCAGACTCTAGTTAAGACCACACTCTTGCTTTTCACCCCTGCCTTATTCTGTATCCCTTACTTCCCTTCTACCAAGAGCACCCCTCATCCTCATAAATCACCTGAACAAGAATCTCCATCTCGGGCTAAGGAATGAATGTACCTGACACTCAGGTGTCCTGCTGTATAGACTCTCTCATTGGAAGAGGAATTTCATTGGTGCTCTTCCTTCTATCAGGGCAAAATGTATGTTCTTGGGGAAGTTGGAGTCAAATTACTCAGATTATACAGGTGATTGCTCAGTAGATCAGATCCCGCAGAATTTGGGTCCTACTCAGGAAGTTGCTCAGAGACACAGTATCCCAGATTTCACGGGTCTGTCCAGAGAACATACAATTCACAGCCATCAGGTTTAAGTGTGGGTCCAGAATCCATCATCTGTCTTCCAAGTAGCTGGTGAGGTGGAAACATGGGGTGGACAGCTTGAGTACCAGCCCAGAACTCCCAAATACGAACAAGTAGCACAGTGGTCCATGGTTCTACTTCAGGCTGTTCAACTTCTCAATGGTTGCTCTATTTACAGCATTGGTTCCCCCATCATACACCTCCATGGAGGACAGCTGGAGGGAAATGGTGACCAGTACCTACCTCCTTGGGTTATTGTAGCAGTTAATTGAGACCATGCAGGTAGAGCTCTTAGCACAGCGTGGGACATGCCAAGCTCTTAGATGTGTAGCTTTCAGCTGGTACTATTATTGTCACCATCGCTTCAAAATATAGGATCCATCTCAGG
Organism: Vulpes lagopus; assembly: GCF_018345385.1. NCBI lineage: Eukaryota > Metazoa > Chordata > Mammalia > Carnivora > Canidae > Vulpes > Vulpes lagopus. The sequence continues at coordinate 114,318,125 of NC_054827.1, forward strand.
GCCACTCACATGCTGATCTTCCCCCAGGTAGGAGACCCTGGTGTTTCCCCCTTCCCTCAAGATGGGGTAGCTAACACAAAATCCCTACCCCTACCCCTGAAAACCATCTTTCCAACTCTCATCCCATGGGAGACAGTCAGCACTGCCTCTTGACCCACAAGCTGGATGATGTTCAGCTCTTTTTTTTTTAATTTATTTATTAATGAGAGACACACACAGAGAGACAGAGACACAGGCAGAGGGAGAAGCAGGCTCCCCACAAGGAGCCTGATGTGGGACTAGATCCCGGATCCCAGGATCATGCCCTGGGCCAAAGGCAGACACTCAACCACTGAGCCACCCAGGTGTCCCATGATGTTCAGGTCTTGTGATGGGGTCAGGCTCTCCACAAACCCCCGTGGTAATGGAGCGAAGACAATTGGACACAGTCTTTGGAATAATGAAACTTGCTTCTACAGGCATAGTGAAGTGGAAAGGAAATGTTTCAAAATGAGTCATGGTGTGTAACTGGCAGGTCTACACAGGAAGAACGGTTGGTGCAAGTCAGAGGAGAGTCAGAAATGAGGCTATATCTTTCATTCTATAGTTCCATGTTATTGCTGGAAACTCACCTGGGTTGAGGGATGCAAGATATGCCTGGAAAGTTTCAATGTCTAGATGTGACATTCAGAGGTGTTCAGTTTTAGTCTTCCTAACAATTGTATGTAATTTATGATTACTCACTGATCAATACTTTTCCTACAGACACTACTAGTCTGTGGTAGATTCATTTCATTGGCTGCTCCCAGAAGGCATAAAGTCCTCCTCGTGGAAACTTCTATAAAAATATCAGCCTTGAAAAAAAAAAAATATCAGCCTTGGGGCACCTGGGTGGCTCAAATTGGTTAAGCATCTAACTTTTGATTTTGGCTCAGGTCATGATCTCAGGGTTCTGGGATGGAGCCCCGTGTCAGGCTTCACACTCAGAGGGGAGTCTGCTTGTCCCTCTCTCTCCCTCTCCTTCTGCACCCCCACCCCCCTGCTCTCTCTCAAATAAATAAATTAAAAATCTTTTCTTTTTTTAATCAGGTTTTGCTCTGAAGCTCGGTGGGTGCCACATCGGACCACTTCTCTGACGGGGAGAGGAGACAACAACAAAGGACTTATTTTTGCCTATGTAATTAACTAGCTTCTCAACTGTGGCTCAGTATCAGCTCTGGGCTAACAAGGCAATGCAGATCCTAATTATTAGCACTCCCCCCCCCCAGCCCCTGCCAATGGCTCATGGAAACCTCAGAGGGAGGATGTAGCCTTTGGTATAAAACCCACCAAAGCCAGGGACATTTATCTTTAAACCCAACTGGATGACATGAGTTATTACCTAGCTTGGTCTGTAGAACATCTAAATCTTGACTTGGATCCAAATGAAAAGGAAACATCTCAGTCTCTCATTATGTAAGAAGCTGATACAAGATGGAGGGCAAGAGGGAGAGAACGTAAAACAACAAGGGAAACAGACTTCACAAAGGAGCAACTAGTTCAATATTTGGAGACCGTGATCTCTTCACTGTTTAGGGAAATGTCCCCCTGCCTGGTGGCCTTGGGCCAGCCTGGGTGTGGGACCAGGTGTCCTTCTCTTACCTGCCCTTTATGGTGGCTGAGACAGAGGAGCTCCAGAGTCATCCTTTTGTTTTTCGTTAGATAATGGCCATTTGTGCCCATCTGTTCCCAATGAATAGCCAGGGGCAAGGCGTGGACTATATCAGGGGGCCCTTGGAGAGTCATGTCAAGCCAGTTAGGGTAGTGGTGGGTCAGGATGGTCAGGGGGAAGGGTTTTGGTCTTTGGGGCATTGGATTGCTTCTTTCCCTTGGGAACACCTGGACTTGCTTTACAGGTGCTAGGAAGAACACTGTGCTATAAGTCTTGGGAGAGTCCATTCCTAAATTTATAAAACTTATATGAGTTATAACTAGAGAAAGTAAAAGCCTAAGCTATTTCTTCAGCTTTTGTATTTTGCCCTATGTCATCAGAATTTGTATGTGCTTTTGAGTTTAGACTATTTCTGCTATGACTAGAGGAAGCCCATCTTTCAATGCCCCAAATAAGAAAGGAAACATCGTTTTGGATTAGTGGATGTCCTTTCTGTCAATTGGCCAAGGTTTAAGCAACAGAAGCAGGTTTAGGAGAAAAGTATGACAAGCTCATGTTTATGGAAACTGCCAGCAAGAGCCTCTCTTTTTGTCTACTGCTTGCATACAGGAAACTGAGCCACAGAAGAGACTCATCTGCAAAGAGCTGAGAACAGGTGTGAGCAAAATCATGAGAAGAAAGTAAAGAGATTGTTGAACATCCCTTCTGATAATATCTGCCTCTGACAGTTCCGAATGGTTCGCTTACCACCTCTACAAACATTCTCTTTATTCTCTCAGTGCCTGGCAAGGAGAAGGGATTCTCTTCTACTCTGGGGCCAAGAATTCCCCTGAAACAGGAAGTGGCCCCAGAGAACTGAAACCAGAAACAGGTGTGTGGTTGCCTCTGAGGAGTGGAACAGGGGTGGGAGAGGTGGAGCAGGCTCTTCATTATAAATCCTTCTTCTTCTCCTTCTTTCTCTTCTTCCTCCCCCTCTTCCTCCTCCTCCTCCTCTTCTCCTTCTTCTCCTTCTTCAAGATTTTATGTATTTATTCATGAGAGACACAGAGAGGCAGAGACATAGGTAGAGGGAGAAGCAGGCTCCTCTCAGGGAGCCCGAATCGGGACTCCATCCCAGAACCCAGGATCACAACCTGAGCCTAAGGCAGACGCTCAACCACTGAGCCACCCAGATACCTCATTATAAATCCTTTTAAGTGCTATTTTGTTTCGATTGGAAAGGAGATATACACACACATACACATATCCACACACACACGCATATATACATATACACACTGATATGAGAAAGCAGATAGATGAGATAGATATGGTCCTCACCTCTGCCCTGGACCCAGTGCCCCACCCCTATTCCAGCTTAGTCCTGGGTCTCTCTCCACCAACCCTGTGGGTGGGACAGACCTCAGAGACCATCTCCTCAGGAAACAGGCACACAGAGGGTCAGGGGATAGCTGAGGTCACTCAGCTAGATGGCATACATCCAGGATCCCCAAGGTCCTTCCACTCCAGGTCTTTCTCTGGGGTGGAGGAGAGGGGTGGGGGTGCTCATCCCAATCTATCCAGCCTCCCAACCACCGTCCTGTGGCTCTCAGTCAAATTCCACCAAGCATTTGATTTGGCTTCTGGGATCCAGGATCACTTGAGGGGATCTGGGGTCTCTCCTTGAGGGGAGCAGCAGGGGAAAAACTCAGAGGAGAGCAGTATCAAGATATCCCCAAGATGGGCCCTGTGACAGTGGTGACACCTGCCAGCCTGGCCATGCCATGCTCTCTGCCAAACATTTCACCTGCTTTAGTTCATTGAATCCCTCACAAATATTTATTGACGGGGTAGATACTATTACCCACCTTGTCAACTTGAAAGAAACAAGTTAACTTGCAGAGTCAGAACTGAATCTAGACCTTTAAGCTCTAGCTCAGTGTTTAAACCATGATATGCAGCCTATGAAACCCATTTCTTAGATCAGGGCACACAAAAACATCAAGGGCTTCCGGTGCAACATAGGGAATGTTCTGAAGCAAACTTGGCTGCTGCTGTTCCCCCCCACCCCCCCACCGCTTCCCTCTTGGCACCAAAGAAACCAAGAGAGGAGGGGAAAGGCAAGGAGGGAGGGGAAAGTGGGAGGCAGAGGGGGAGGGGAAGAGACTAGGAGCGAGCAAAAGCAGAGAAGCAGGTGCAACCTCACTGCGGCTTGACAAGGCCCTCTGCCAGGACGGCTCCAAGCCCACCCCTGGGTGGAGGAGGGGGCTGCCCACAGAGGTGGGCCATCCCTTAGGATAAGCCAGGTGACACCACGGACCGACGTTGAGTTTACGATCAAGGAAGCACAGGGTCCCGGCAGAGTGAGCGGTGCAGGGTGCGGATCTCTGCCCCAGATTGCAAAAAAGCTGGTGTAGCACGAGCCTCCTTTGTAAAACGTGTAACATAAAGGAAAAGTCTGTGGAACAGTCCGCAAACTCAGTGCTTGACTCCCGGGGGCGCCGTCCAGAGGGTTTTTTTTTGGTTTTTTTTTTTTTACAGATTTATTTATTTATTTTTTTTTTATGATAGACATAGAGAGAGAGGCAGAGACACAGGCAGAGGGAGAAGCAGGCTCCATGCCGGGAGCCTGATGCGGAACTAGATCCCGGAACTCCAGGATTGCACCCTGGGCCAAAGGCAGGTGGGAAACCACTGAGCCACACAGGGATCCCCCAGAGGGGTTTTTAACTCGCAGTGTTCTGTGTATCTGTACACAATGTTTCAGGAAGCAAGTGTAACGCTTTCGTAATCAGAGGTATGGACAAAAAAAAGTTTTCAAGGGCGAAGGGCACCCCCACTCTCCATCCATCAACCTCTCCAAACTTCTAGAACAACCAGTGTACGCAGGTAATCCCACAGCCTGTGTTCCCAAGAAATGTTTATGCATCATTCGGGGTTTTGTCCTGAGCACGTGTGATTAATTATTAAAGAGTTGTCCACCCTGTCAGAATAGTTTAATGTTTAGTTGGAGGACTGAAACTCTCAAGTATTTGTCCCTTGACTTTGCACACAGTTGCTTAGGTGTCAGTTAAAAAAATAATAAAAAAAAACCCTATTACACGGTATGTTAACTAAGTGGAATTTAAACAAAACCTTGAAATAAAAAGATAAATGGAAGAAAGAAAAAAGAAAAGAAAGAGAGAAAGAAAGAGAGGTGGGAAGGAAGGGAGGGAGGCAGACCTGGTGATTTTATTCTGTTGTTCTGACTTTATCGAGGCTTAGACTTGAAAGGCCGTGGCGGTTCGTGACAGCTACTCTGCTTTCCTTACCTTCCAGCGCGGGGAAAACAGGTTGCTGTCATAATCACTGATTCCATGAGGCAGGGAGGCTGGTAAGATGCAAAATGATCCTAGAGCCTGGGGAGCCTCCAGGGTGAGGCCGGGGTGGGGGTAACATAGGGTAAGAATAGTAAAGATGGGCTTCCTGGAAGAGGTGGGCCAGTGTAGGAGCAGGGGAGAAGAGAGAGGAGGGCTTCTTGGAGGAGGAAAGCCCATTCTAAGGCAGGAGCCCACTGGCCCTGTTTTCCTTGAGAGGAGTTGGGGTCCCTGTGCCGGCTGTGGTCCTGGACTCTAGAGAAGGGGCGCTGGACGGAGCTGGAGGGGGGAAGCCCAGCCTACTCGGGCTCTGGACTCTGCCCAGGAATTTGCACTAAAAAGAGAAGACAGGCCAAAGTGCAAGCAGGTTGAATTCATTCGGTCCCCGTGGAAACAACGCGCTTCTGTCCATCCCCGAGAGTAACTCGTTCACCACAAAGATGTGAGTAAGAGGGGGTCCCGCCTCTCTCTGTGCAGTTGTGTGTGTGTGTGCGCACAGGTAGCTAGGCATTCCTGGGCTCTGCCCGTGTGTGCACTGCTACACGTCTCCTTGCTCCCATGTGCACACGTGTATCTGCCGCTGAACATGTGAGCTTAGCCAGGCCAAGTCTGGATAGAGTAGGGTGCTCCCCAAGGGAAAGAAGCAGAGAAGTAACAGGAGTGGGGAGAGATGGGGTCTTAGGGCTCTTATTCAGATGAGCTAGGCCTATGAACTTTAGCAAAAAAAGGACTATATTGGTTCTCAGAATTGAAAAGTCCAGGGGCAAGACTGGCTTCAGGTCTAGTTGGATCCAGGGACTGAAGAGTCTTTGGGATATTGTTTTTCCCTCTTTCAGAGTTGGGAAATTATAACACAGTGAAGGTATCACTTAGTAGCAATGGCTTTAACCTGCTATGGGAATGATGAAAGCTAGAGCCTCTTTTCAGAAAAATGCCTCTATGAGACACATACACATGCTGTACATAATTCCCTCTCTTGCCCTCCCTCTGAGGTGGGTAGAATTTGCCCTGTTCCTGCTGGCCTCCCAGATTTGCAGGGACTTGTGTCCCACAAATTCAGAAGTGAGTGCAGGAAGTGGCACCTTCCTCCGTGGCCCCAAGGCACAAGGAGGGTTGAGTCCTGGAATGACGAAAGCTGCGCCAGGGTCTGCTCCCCACTTCTAGCCCTCTCTGGGCCCCTCGCCTGGGTCCTGCCTCACCTTCTGCTTTCAGCTTTGGGCTCTGACTCTGTCTTTCAGCCGGAAGGTGCAGCACATGGAGGACGACGCACCCAGACGAAGAGAGTCCATCTCTCTCACATTTGTGGCCAATGGTCTGGAGAACAAGGGGGTTGAGCTCTTGGAAAGCCTGGTCAGTTCCCCATTTTGGCTCTCTGGGGGGAGGGCCCTTCGTTCACCATCTTCCTGCACCCTCCCTATCCCTTTGCTTGAAAAATTAGGAAACTCCCCAACATGTTGGCCTCCTCAATGCAGAGCAGCCCCTTTATTTCGCTCCTTAACCATGTGTTGGGCACCTATGATGAGCCACGATAGCCTCCCCTAGTCAGAAAGGCCGAGATCTGAAAAACAAGGAGAGAGGGAGTGATTGGAGGTGGATGGGGGCGGATCTCTGGGGAAGTCTCAGCCTTTAAGGAGCTGACCATCCTGTCCTTGCTCTGGGATGGCCAAGTAGACGCCCAGCAATCAGAACTTTGGAGCCTGATATGACATCCTTTGCCCTCCCAACCTCCCCTGACAAGGCCCCCTGCCCCTTCACCTCACTGCCCAACCCCGGGGTGTGCCTTTCACACTGTCATCTGCAAGAACAACCATCCCTCAGCCACTGAAACACAACTCCAAGGACAGATGGAGGGCAAGTGGTGTCCTGGAGCCATACAACGAGCTCCCCCAAACAGTCACAGCGGAGGCTCAGTGTCTCTTCCACCCACAGACCATGAGCTCCCCGAGGGCAGGATGCATCTAGCACTGAGTCCCGCACACAGTGGGCATTCCAGGTGTGCTTTGCAGAATGTAATTAAGTTGTCCTCTAGTTACTGCCTGTGCACACAGCTGGCAGCTGGGGTCTCTCTCCACTCACACTCTGGTCACTCTCTGGTGGCTATAGGAGGAAGGCCGGATCCCTGGCCATGACTCAGGCCCCGAAGAGGGTGGGGACAGCCGGAACGAGGCCAGCCCAGAGCCCTTCTCCGGATGGTAGGTGGTCTCCAGCAGGGACGAGGGTTGGCCTGGGGAGGAGGCCACTATGGGGAGCAGGGACAGGGAACCGGGCCTCCTGACAAGGGGTAGGGGCCTCTCTTGTGGAAGAAAGGAGCAGATATGCTTTAGCTCACAAATGGGCACTGTTGGGTGTTACCCTGGGGCTGAGCCAGGCCAGGGGTTCCCACCTGCTCTGAAGTGGCCAAAACAAAATCCCTCAGGAACCGCAGTATTTACTGTGGGGCTGTTCTGATTGAACAAGCCTGACCCTCCCTCAACTCCCCATCTGCCTTCTACCCCTTTCAGTCTCTGGGGGCACCCCAGGGAACCTCAAGGCTGAGTTTGAAAACCCCTGGACTGCGGTGGTCCCCTCATTTCCCACGGGGAGGCTGAAGCCCCCAGAGGAAGAGAGGCCCTGGTCACACAGGCAGCAAGTATGAGCCTAGAACTTGGTCTCTTGACGGCTGGGCTCACCGGGGCCCCACCGGCCAGATCCTGAGCCGCGAGAGCATGAAGAGTAGGGCTGATGGAGGCGAGGGAGTCCATCTGTCTGCCTTGGGTGGGAGGTTGGGGAAGAATGCCTCCCATGGAAAGCGGGAGGGGGGACCTCGAGGGGAGGGGCGCCCTAAAACAGCCGGTGGCTGGATCTGCGCCCAGTGAGGACCTCCTACGTGCTGAGCCCATGGGGCCCCCGAGGCTGTCCTGGTGTCAGCTTCTCCTCCAGGGATAGGCATGTGGCCCGACGGCCGGGTGAGAAGTGGCATCTGCTGGGGAGGGAAGGGGGGTGCTGTGGGCGTGGGGCAGGCTGTCCACAAGCCGGGAGGGGCTGCTGGCTCGGTGGGTGAGTCTCGCCCCGGGGAAGCATGCAGAGCTGGGAGCCTCTGCACCTGGCTCCGCAGACAGGTGGAGGTGGATTGGGGGGGGGGAGGGCAGGGTTGGCGCTCTGTGCAGGCACAGGCTCCTCCTTATCGGCTCAATTAACTGCTTCCCAGGCCCGAGAACAGAAGTATCAGGAGGGCGGTGGTGCTGCTCCAGGCCTGGCGGGCCCGAGCCACTTAGCCTGCTCTGGCTTGGGGTTGCCCAGTCCTGTGGTGTCAGGGCCAGTGCCGGGCTTGCCCCATGTCTCCATTTTCCTGGGGATGCACCTGAATGGCTTCTACCTGACGTGTTGACAGTGGGAATCTGGGGCCACTCATGGACCAGGCTGGTACTCTCCGCAGGAGGAGCCTGCAGCCAGCCCTGAGGGCCACCAGACGCTTCTGCAGGGAGCACGCACAGCTGTTTCAATGGATCTGCACAGGCCTGCTCTCTACTGGTGAGCCGGGGGCCCAGCCCCACCTGGGAGACAGCTGTTCCCACCCCAGTGTGCCGCCCCCTCCCCCCAGCCACCTCCACCCCAGCCATCCGTGTCTCAGGGCATTCACATCTCCTTGTCATCCTGCCTGCCTGGGACCAGCTGCACAGAGGATGCTGGCAGAGGAAGCGGCAGAGTGAACCCAAGGAGGCATGGAGATGGGGGCAGGGGCGGGAGATTGGGGGAGCAGGGGGTTCAAGAGAGGTAATAGCATCTCTGCAGTGAGGGGAACCGTGGAACAGGGGATTTAGTGACAAACACCACTAGGGCCTGGGGGTGGGGGGCTGGATTGGACTGAATGGGAGGTGAGGCAGTATAGACAGCAAGTGTAGACAGCTCTTTGGAGGGATTTTTTATGAGGACAGGTGGGAATATTAACCAGGAGGGTGTGACAGTGTCAAGGAAGGGGTGTGCTGCTGACAGGAGCACTTGGGCCATGTTTGTGAGCTGAGGTAGGGCGTGGGGGGTACGGAAAGAAGGAGAAAGATGAGGCAGAGGAAGCCAGAGAAAGGGGGGCAAAGGGACAGGTGGAGGGGCGGGTCCTCTTGTCCTGCAGGTAGGAGAGGGAGGGATGAGGGGGGTGTGGCTGTGGCTGCAGAGTACCCTGCCCCGCAGGGGGCCAGGCAGGGAGAGGACGGTGAGCGCCATGATGGCAATGGCCCCGGTCTCCATGTGGAAAGTGAAAGAAGCGGGTGGTCTGCTGAAATGGGCTGGTTCACGGCCCTCGGAGCTGCTTCCTTCTAGAGATGCCTGAGACACTGAAGTAGTCCTTTGGCAGGTTCTGAGCCCGGGCCTTCTCCGTGCCCCCGTGCTTCCACCCTCACTCAGACTCAGACCGATTTCTCCTGAAGAAGTGATTGAAGTAGGAGCACCTGGGCGGCTCAGTCTTGGTTTCAGCTCTGGTCATGATCTCAGGGTCGTGAGATTGAGCCCCGTGTCCTACTCAGCACTCAATGCAGAGTCCACTTGAGATTCTCCCTCTCCCCATCTTGCCCACTTTCTCTCTCTCTCAAATAAATCTTAAAAACAAAAAGAAATGATTGCAATAGATCATGAAAATTACCTATCTCATCCTATCTCCAACTTTGTCATGGTGTAAATCATCCATGTCAGTGAGTTATCCTTTATAATGGCCAATATCCATTTTCTCCATGTTTGCATGATCTTGCTTTCCTTCAGCTCTTTTAAAAAATATATTATTTATTTGATAGCACAAGCAGGCAGAGGGAGAAGCAGGCTCCCTGCTCAACAGGGAGTCCAACATAGGGCTCGATCCCAGGATGGTAGGATCATGACCTGAGCCAAAGGCAGATGCTTAACTGACTGAGCCACCCGGGCACCCCTCCTTCAGCTCTTTGCTAACTTTTCCTTTCATGTCTCCTATGGGGAGACCCCTCATGTGCTTCTGGGAGTAGGCACAGTAGAGAAATAAAGCCCACATTCTCAGCATTTTGTGCCTGAGCTGTAGCAATGGTGTGCTCACCTTACTTGGCCTTTCTCCGAGGGTGCAAAGATCACCCTGGCCACTGACCAGGGCCTTGGTGTCCCCAGTCTCAGAAGAAGACCCATATTTCTGGCCAAGTTGTGGGAGGTCTTTGATTGGGTCATGTGCCTATCACTGCTAAAGTGGGTCGGATACTGCAGGACCATATGGGTTGAGAGTGGCAGGTGCCCAAAAGGAAAAGACAAGTCCGGTCACCAGAGGGGTGGACAGATCCTCAAAGAACACAAATCATTCCCAAGACACGTTTCTCCATGCCCCATCTGGGGGACGTGTCCACACTGCCTCCTCTCCTGCACCGTGTGCCAGTACCTCCTGAGTCACGGCCCCCGGGAGAGACAGATGTGGGTAGGGATTTTAGCTCAATTTCCTCCCATTGTGAGTCATCATGCTTCGCTGGCCTCAGGTGCCTCATCTCTAGATGGGGATCAGCACAGACCCAGCTGTGGGTGGTCCAAGCAATAACCCCGCTGGGGCTGAGAGGTGCTGAGCACAGCACCCCTCCCGCACAGCACCCCTCCTGCGCCCTGTGCCTGTGTCATGGTCCCTGCCCTGCAGAGCCACCCTGCACGCCCCTGGGACACCAGCCCTATGACTTATGTGGGAGATAAAGGTAGCTTGATTTCATATAACTCCACTCATATCCTTTTTCAATTTCGTCAGCCCAAGAGTGATAGGGACTGAGTTTCTGTCAATAGAGAACATCCCATCACCGTTTTTCCCAGTGTCCCCAAGGGGGCGTGTCCACTCCCCATTCTCAGCAGTGTACCCACCTGCCCACTTCTGCGGGTGCCACCGTTCTCCATCCTGGCAGGTCACCATGGAGGCCCCTCATTCTGCTCTCCTTCCCCCATCCTCTTCCCAGATACTCACAGAGATCACTCCTGTCACCTCGGTGCCTGCTTTGGTGTGTAGAACCTCAGAAACTTCCTGTGGCTCTGCCTGCCCAAAGTGCCCAGGTGCTCCTGTCTCTGAAACCTGTCTCTGCCTCCCGGGGCCAGTCTCCTCTGCTCCCAGGAACCCACCCGTGTCTTTCAGCTAGTCTGTCCTCCAGTTAGTCTGTCCTTTAACTAGTCTGTCCTCCAATGAGTATCCTCTAACTAGTCTGACAGCAGAGGGGTAGGGTAGGACTTTCACTTGTTCAGTGTCACAGCCCACATTTTTACCCAGTGGAAAAGCTGTAAGTCCTTTCCATCCTTCAAGGGCCCTGGCTTCTGAAGTTCACGAGTCAGGGAGAGACATTTCCCCCTCTGCTATCCATGGTCATATTCCTTTCTTGAGGCAGAACACAGATTGGCTCAGCTGCTCGAAGAGGAGAGGAGGAGGAGGGGAGAAAGAGATTCTAGGGAGAGAATGGTCCGTATTTTCAGAGTAGGTTCCTGCACACAAGAGTGAACTCCTCCCTGGAGTGACTGATCTGTCCACCTCCACCCGCCATAGAACCTTGTGCCGTCTGGGACATAGTAGGCCCTGTGCCAATGCTCAGAGACTCCCGTTGCCTGGCCCCCTCCTCCACACCCTCATCCCTCACAGCTGGTCAGTGCATCCACGATGTGCAAAGCCCCTCCGCACACCTTCCTTGTTATGCCAGAACGACCCTCCAGCACGGTAGGGATGACTGTCCCCAGCTCCAGAGGAAGAAGTTGAGGCTCAGAGAGGTTGAGTAACAGTCCTATCCTCTGTGCTTTGGATGGGACAAGGTGGAGCTGGAGGCCAGGGAGGCAGGCCCCTGTCATTGTCAGTGACCCCCTTCCCGTGTTTCATTCCCACCCACTCCCAGCGTTCGCTGCCTTCCTGCTGACTGCCGGCCTCCTGGATTTCCAGAGGGCCCTGGCGCTCTTTGTCCTTACCTGTGTGGTCCTTACCTTCCTGGCCCATAGCCTGCTGAAGAGGCTGCTAGGGCCCCGACTGCTGAGGTGTGTCAAGGCCCTGGGGCACTGCCGCCTGCGCTTCTGGGTTGAGAGGTGAGTGAACTTACAGCCCCAGGCAGGGTGGGGAGGCCATCGGAGAAGGCCTCTGAGTCAGCTCCAGGGTCACCACCAGGCTTGGGTGAGGAAGGCCTCTGTCCCTGTCCCACCAGGGGGTTCCTGGGCTGTGGGACCCACTCCCCTCTGCTTGCCTCTCGGGAACCCCAGGGCAGGTGGCTTGGATGGCCGCAGCTATCTCTGGTTCTCTGCCCCAGTGATAGGAGGTGTCTATGATCTGAGAACAGGACTCCACAGTTTCCTGAGCTCAGAGGTTCCAGCCCATTCAGACAGGGAGGACCTGTGTCAGTGCCTCCTATAAGATCACCTGGGGTATGAGAGACAGACAGTTACAGGGGACAAACCACCCCTGCACTCAGTCAGCAGGCCACATTGGGAGCCAGGCGTCCATGCATTTAGGTAGTCCCTAGGGGATTCTCATGCAGCCAGCTGTGTTCCTGGACAACAGTTTGTGATTCCGGACAACAGTTTGTGATTCCCTGGTTTTCAAACTGGCTTCCTTAGAGGTCTGGAAACCTTGGAGGTACCATAGGGCAGGAGAGAGGGATTGGAGGGGGAGCATCAGAAACCCTGCCCCAAATCTCCATTTCAACCAGGAAGCTCTATTGTATCTGTTTTATAAACTGAGGTTTGCAAAAAATTAAAATGAAAATAAACAATTAGCTGAGGGGAAAAAAAAGGTTTCTGTGCCTTAAAAAAGTTCTGAAGACCCCCAGTCTATTTCAGGACTCCGTTTTGTTGATAAAGAAACTGATGCTCAAGGATATCCAGTGACTGAGCTAGGGAGGTACCACACAAAATGATTTGAGCAGGCCTATGTGTGAGCACCTTGTTTTCATTTTATTTATAAATAAATATATAATGAATAATTACTCATAATTATAATTTATAATTTTAAATACATTGAATAAAAAATTTAAAATTACATAAACTTTGAGTAAGATTTAAAAATTTATAATTTTTTTTGAAAGGCAAGGCCTTTCTCTTTTTTTTAGATTTTATTTATTTATTCATGAGAGACACAGAGAGAGGGAGAGAGAGGCAGAGACATAGTCAGAGGGAGAAGCAGGCTCCATGTAGGGAGCCCGACGTGGGACTCGATCCCAGGTCTCCAGGATCACACCCTGGGCTGAAGTCATCGCTAAACTGCTGGGCCACTGGGGCTGCCCCAAAATTTATAATTTGTAATTAAATTTATAAATAGTTTTTTTTTGCAGCTAGACTTTTATTAAACTAGCACAGTATTAAGTAGATTAGTAGTCTAAGTAGATTGTGATATGATAAAATGCACGTTGTAATCCCTGGAGCAGCTAAGAAACTAAAAAAAAAAAAAAGTGTGTCACTTAAATAGTAGAAAAAGAATTAAATAGATTTGTAAAAGGATTTATTTTTACAATAATCTATTTGTGACAAATCATTGATACTGGCTTTCCTTTGAGGTATTGATACAAAGTTTCCTTTAAAAATATATGCAGCTTAATTAGACTTTATGAAAAGCAAACTTTTTTGATTCAAAGGACACCATCAAGAAAGTAAAAAGAAAACCCACAGAATGGGAGAAAATATTTATTTATTTTGATAAAGGACTTGCTTCTAGAATTACAACTTAACAATTAAAAGACAACTCAATTGAAGAATGGTAAAAGGGTTTGAATAGACATTTCTCCAAAGATATATGAATAGCCAGTAAGTACATGAAAACATGCTTAACATCATTAGCATCATAAAAATGCAAATTGAAACCACATGAGATACTACTTCACATTTACAGGGATAATAGCAAAAAAGATAGATGATAACAAGACTTGGCTCAGATGTGGAAGACTTGAAGCGCTCATCCACTGTGGGTAGAAATGTGCAATGGTGCAGTTGCTTTAGAAAAGTTAGTTCCGGGGGGCCTAGGTGGCTCAGTTACATGGCTGCCTTCAGCTCAGGTCATGATCCTGGGGTCCTGGGATCGAGCTCCACATCAGGCTTCCTGCTCAGCAGAGTCTTATTCTCCCTCTGCCCTTTCCCTCTCATCCCCCTTGTGTTCTCTTTCTCTCTCATAAGTCTTTAAAAAGAAAACGGTTCCTCAAAATACTATACATGGAGTTACTACATAGTAACTGGTGTTACCATACATAGCAATTCCACTCTGAAGTATATATACTTAAGAGAGGGATCCCTGGGTGGCGCAGCGGTTTGGCGCCTGCCTTTGGCCCAGGGCGCGATCCTGGAGACTCGGGATCGAATCCCACATCAGGCTCCCGGTGCATGGAGCCTGCTTCTCCCTCTGCCTATGTCTCTGCCTCTCTCTCTCTCTCACTGTGTGCCTATCATAAATAAATAAAATTAAATTAAAAAAATTATACTTAAGAGAAAGGAAAACATGTCCATTCAAAAACTTGTACACAAATGTTCATAGTAACATTATTTATAATAGCCAAAAAGTGGAAACAACCCAAGTGTCCATGAACTGATAAGAGAATAACTCAAATATTTGTATCCATATAATGGAATCCTATTTGGCCACAAAAAGGAAAGCTACATATTACAATAATAACAAAGCTTGAAAACATTATGCTTTTTTGTACGTAGCTATTACATGTAGGGCAATCTGTCTTTAAGGAGGGATAAATTACTCTAAAATAGATGAATCCTAGATAGTTTTCCCTTCAAGTCAAGTGTCTTGTTGTTTAGGTATTCTTAAACTTCTTGTTTAAAATGAAAAAAAAAAAAAAAAGAAAACATTATGCTAAGTGAAAGAAACCGGCCACAAAGAACCATTTATATGAAATGTCCAAATTGGCAAATCTATAGAGACAGTAGATTAGTGATTAACTAAGATTGAGGGGAGAAGATGGCAAGACTGGGGGTGATGGCTAGAGGTGCTAGGTTATTCTTTGGACTGGCAAGATATTCTAAAATTGATTATAGTGATGGTCACACACATCTGTGAATATACTGAGGATCATTACACTGTATACTTTAAATGGGCAAATGTATGGTAGTGAATTTTGTCTCGATTTAAAAAATACATTATTTGATATTGGCTTCCAGTCAAGATGGGGTAACAGAGACCACCTGAAACAACTAAAAGAACTGGAATAAATTTTTGAAACAATGGCTCTTAAAATATTTGATGTCAGGTACCAGAAGACAGTGATCCTGGAGAAACAGGAAACAAAGGAGATGGGCCCTATGGTTGCCATCCCCCATACCACATTGAGAGAGTTTCCAGGCTGCAGTGCAGGGGAAGGGAGCCAACGTGGGCCAGTGGATTTCCTAGCTTGAGAATATAGAGCTGGAAAGCAGGGAAGCCAAAGTGGTGAGCGTTCACAATGCAGAGTATGAGAGAAAATGTTGGCAGAGAGAGAAAACTCCAGAAATTCACAGAGGGTCCTCTTTCACTATGTAATTGAGTTTTGATCAGTGAATGTAAATGAGAAAACCATCCAAAGCATAGGAAAGACCCGTCTGAAAGGATTAGAGGGAACGGTGCCTGGAAACTACATGGGACCAGAAATAGTGTTATTCTCAACAGAGTGGAAACTTCATAACTTCACAGGGCATTATTTAGAGTACTAAAGATCTTGGGTCAATAGTAGGGAAAAACTAACCATAGAATAAAACCTCCTCAGACTCTGCATAGCAAATCTTGAAAAAAGACTTGAGTCAAACAGAATGTCAATTAATCATGGCTAAACTGTAAGTTGGTATATGTACCTGAAGTCTCCAGAAGAGAAAGAGGGAAGAAAAACATACTTGAAGAACTTATGTCCAAAAAACACCAAATTTGTTGCAAATTATAAATCCAAAGAAACTCCACAGACCTCCAGTACAAGAAACAAGAAGAAAACCACACCAAAATACATCATAACCAAATTGCTTAAAACTGGTGATAAAACAGAAAATTCTAAAAACAACTAGAGAAGAAAACCTATGCAGAGGAACAAAGATACAGATGACAGCAGATTTCTTCTTAAAAACAATACAAATGAAAAGGCAATGGAACAATAAAAACAAAAGTGTGTAAATCTAGAGTTCTTTACCAGTGAAACATCCTTCCAAAAAGGTGAAACAGGACTATTTTAGATATACAAAAGCTGGAAGAAGTTTTCAGACATAAAAAGCAGACCTGCACTACAAGAAATGTTGAAGGAAAATCTTCAACCAGAAGAAAACTGATATGAGGGGGAAATCTAGATCTATACAAAAGAGTAAAGAGCATTGAATGGGTAAATATAATGACTATTTTTATTTAAATCTCTTTCAAAGGTAATCCATATATAAAACAAGAATAACATTATATTGTGGAATTTATATGTAGAAGTGAAGAACAAGAGTTGGGAGGGAAGAAATGAAATTATATTGCTGTAAAGTTTTTATACTGAACATAAAGTAGTATAATATCACTTAAAGGTAGATTGTGATAAGTTAAAGATGTATATTATAAATGCTAAAGCAACTACTAAAATAACATGAAAGGGTGTTGTAGCTAACAAGTTTAAAAAAAAGGTAAGAGATAAAGGAGAATCATTTTTAAATAGTCTGAAAGAAGGTAGAAAAATAGGAAAAGAGGAATGAAGAACAGATGGGACAAATAGAAAATAAATAACAAGATGGTAGACACAACCTTCCTCCAGAACCAATAATCACATTAAGTGTACAGACCAGTATCTTTCATGAATAAAGATGTAAAAATTATTAACAAAATATTAGAAAACCAAGTGCAATAGTATACAAAAGGGATAATATATGAGTGAATGGGGTTTATCCCAGGAACCCAAAGTTGGTTTAATATTTTAAAAATGTCATAGGTCATATTAATAGACTAAAAAGAAAACATATGATCATGCCAATAGACTTCAGAGAAAGCATTTGACATAATTCAGCATTTATTCCTGATAAGAATTCTGAGCAGAGTAGGAATAACAACAGCAAAATCTACAGCTAACGTCATACCAAACTGTGAAAAACTGAATAATTTTCCACTGAGATCAAGAATATAAGAATATCCCTCTCACCACTTTTATTCAACATTGTACTAGAGGTTCTAGCTTGTGTGATAAGGTAAGAAAAAGAAATGAAAGACATGTAGGTTGAAAAAGAAGTCAAATTGTCTTTATTCACAGACAACATGATTGTCTACATAGAAAATCCTATGGAATCTGCCCCCAAAAGCTAATAGAACTGATAAGTGGGTTTAACAAGCTGCAGGATACAAGATCAACAGGCAAAAAATATATTTAAGTATACTAAGAATAAGCAGTAATAAGTTAAAATTGTAAATGCCATTTAGAATAGCATGAAACATAAAATACTTAAAGTAAAATCTGACAAAAGATATGCAAACTTGTACATTGAAACTTGCAAAAACACTGCTGAGAGAAATTAAAACTTAAATAGTGGGACAATAATCAGTTTCCTGGATCAAAAGCCTCAGTATTGTCAATATATCAATTCTCCTCAAATCAATCTATTGATTCTTACAATAGCTCAGTCAAAATTATAGTAGACTTTTGGGGTATAAACTGATGAGATGATTCTAAAATTCAAATGATTAATTTATACTATCTGTCTTTAAGACTTACTGTGAAGCTATAGTAATCAAGACAATATGGTATCAGCATTAAAAAAGACAAATAGATAAATAGAATTGAATAGAGAGCCCAGAATTTATATATATATATAAAAACACATACACACATATATCTCCAATTGACTTTTGACAAGAGTGCTAAAGCCATTCAATGGAGAAATAATCATCTCAACATATTATGTTAAAACAATGGTATATTCATTGTCAAAAGGAAGAAGAGAAACAATATAATAATTCATGCCTCATATAATTATAGTTATAAATTATAATTATAAATTATAATTTATAATTATAAAATTATATATAATTTTCCACTATAGAAAATTAACTGAAAATAGATCATAAATGTAAATTGAAAGCCTAAAACTATAAAACGTCTATAAGAAAATGTAGGAGAAAATCTTTGTGACCTTGAGTTAAGTAAATTTCTTAGATACAAAACCAAAATCAAAATCCACTAAAAAATTGGACAAATTGAATTTCAGCAGATTTAAGAACTTCTCTTCAAAAGACATGGTTAAGAGAATAAAAAAACAAGGCATGGCTATGAGAAAAGTTTTACAAATCACACATTTGACAAAGAGCTTGTATCCAAAGTATATTAAGCTCTCTCAAAACTCAATAATAAGAAAAACAACCCAATTGAAGAATGGGCTCAAGATGTGAACAGACATTTCATTAAAGAAGAAATGCAAGTGGTGAATAAGCACATGAAAAGATGCTCAACATTATTAATTATTAGGGAAATGCAAACCACAAAGAAATACTACTGCATGTCTATTAGATTACTAGAATTTGAAAGATTGACCATATGAAGTGTGGCAAAGATGTAGAGGAACTGGAATGCTGGTGGGAGTGTAAAATTGTACAGTCACTTTGGAAAACAGTTTGGCAGTCTCCTAAAAAGTTAGACCTGCCATATGACCACCCATTCCACTTACCCAAGTATTACCCAGGTAGTATTGACCCAAGGAAAATGAAAGTGTGTAGCCACACAAAAACTTGCACATGAATGTTTCAATGTTCACAGCAGCTTTATCTGTCATAGCCATCACTGGAAACAACCTTAATGTCCATCAGCAGGCAAACGGATAAGCCAATTGTGGTGCATCCATGCAAGGGAATACTGTTCAGCAATAAATGAGTTACTGATACGTGCAAAAACATGGAGGAATCTCAAAAATAGTTATGCTGAGTGAAAGAAGTCAGATAAAGGATATGTATGGTATGATCTCATTTATATAAAATTCTAGAAAATGCAAACTAATCTAGTGACAGAGAGCAGGTCAGTTGTTGCCTGGGGACAAGGAGGGAGGCCAGGAATTACTGAGGAGCCATGGATATGATAAGTTCAATTCTTTTTTAAAAAAAATATTTATTTATTCATGAGAGATACACAGAGAGGCAGAGATACAGGCAGAGGGAGAAGCAGGCTCCATGCAGAGAGCCTGATGTGGGACTCAATCCTGGGTCTCCAGGATCACACCCTGGGCTGCAGGTGGTGCTAAACCACTGTGCCACCAGGGCTGCCCTATAAGTTCAATTCTTAATTGTAGCGATGGTTTCAAGGTGCCTACATACATTGAAACTTATCAAATTATATGCTTTTTTTTTTTTTTTTAAGAGAGAGAGTACACATGTGTGCAAGCGGGGTGTTGAGGAGCAGAGGGAGAGGGAGAGAGAGAATCTTAAGCAGTCTCCATGCCCAGTGCAGAGCCCAACATGGGGCTCAATTTCACAACCCTGAGATAATGATCTGAGCCAAAATCAAGAGTTGAATGTCAATCGACTGAGCCACCCAGATGCCCTTCTTTTTATTCAATTTTGTAAATTGTATATTTCAACATATTCTATTTGTTATATGTCAATTGTGCTTCTCCAAAGCTGTTAAAAACAAATGTCAACAACAAAAACCCAGCCCAAAACATGTATTTGCTTGTTATTTTTATTTTGTTTTAAGTAGTTTCCACACCCAGTGTGGGGCTTGAACTCATGACCCTGAGACTAAGAGTTACAGGTTCTACAGACTAAGACAGCTAGATGTCCCTGCACTTAAGTGTTTATAAAGTGAGTTAATGTCAAGAGAAACAGTAAGGCGAGTGGTACAGAGACAAGGTGGAAACTGTGCCCGTGGACCAGGGGTGTTAGGTGCTTGGAGACACGGGCCGAAGTAAGTGGTGAACTCCAGACGTGAGCTCTGGTCCTGGATCTGCCTCTTACCAGCTGCTGGCCATGCATGGAGCTAGTTAAGAGGATATGCTTGCTGCCCAGGTGCCTGGGTTAAAATCTCAGATCTGCTACTGTTCAAATAGATGGCCATGGGCAAGTCATTGAAACTCACTGTGCCTCAGTTTCTTTGCTTCTATAGTGAGGGCAGTGACCATATGTCTCTCAGCATCCAGTGTAGTTCCTGGCATGTAATAGATAGATTTTCAGTGAACATTAGCTGTCATCAGTTGTTCCGGATGAGTTGATGACCAGGTTGGGGGTAGACCTCGAGCACCCAATGCCCAAACCTCCTGGATAAGCCAATTCCAGCCTCAGAGAGGGAAGCTTTCTTCCAGGCCTCAATCTCAGGTGCTTGGCTCACCTGCCTAGAGTGACATTATTGCTCTGGGAATCAGAGCCCACGGTCCCAACTGCTGTGTCCTGGGCCACCCAGGCCCCACTTCACCCTGACAAGGTCAGAGGCTGGGCTGAGCATCACCAAAAGCTGTGGGAGTTCCTGCCCCTTGCTGGAGCTGTGTTCTTTGCACCGTGTAAAGCTGAGCACGCACATTCTCCCATTTAGTCCTCTTGGCAGCCTGGAGACATGCAGGTCTTTGGCTTCATTTTCCCAAATGGGGGCACTAAACTCAGAAAGCCTACATAGTCTGTGTGAGGTCACATGACTCTCCTCCCACCAGCCCCAAGTACCCTTTCCCTGGGGCCCTGGGTGCTATTGTGGGGGGTGGGAAGCAGGTGGAGGAAATGCTGAGAGTGGTAGATTTCTGTCTCTCTCCTTCAGGGG
This sequence comes from Vulpes lagopus, assembly GCF_018345385.1. NCBI lineage: Eukaryota > Metazoa > Chordata > Mammalia > Carnivora > Canidae > Vulpes > Vulpes lagopus. The sequence goes on from NC_054827.1 coordinate 114,338,719, forward strand.
TCTGGCCCTCGCTGCTTTCCTGGGCTTGATCCTGTGGCTGATTCTGGACACGTCCCAGCGACCTGAGCAGCTAGTGTCCTTTGCAGGAATTTGCGTGTTCATCGGTCTCCTCTTTGCCTGCTCAAAGCATCACTATGCAGTGAGTACTTAGTTGTCAGGCCTGGACAGGGCCACCACCCCCTGAAGCCAGGGTCCCTCCCTGTTTCACTGTGTGGTTAACATCTCCCCACAGCCTCCAGTCAAGCCTGGAGATCCTCATGCACACCTGAGAGTGACCCTGATCAGTGACCCTCTGTTGGGAATGTGGGCACCAAGGGAGTGAGTGGGGTTGGGGCAGTCGGGAGCCCTGCCCGGGGAGGTGGGCAGGGGAAGGGCCAGGCAGATGGAGGTTACACTAAAGCCAGAGCCTAAGGCCACAATGCCCACCCAGTGATGACCAGGACCCAGTGCCATGGCAGGCTGGAGGCTGCTGGTGTCCTGCATGGGATGGGTCCTGAGACCTCACCCCACCACTGCCCACGGCCCCAGGCCTGTTCCTGCTAGTGTGTGTCCTATTACGACTCCAGGGGGCTGTGACCATTGGCAACAGGCCCAGAGTTCTGGCTGGGTCCAGTCTCATTCCTCCAGATGGGCCAAACCTCCCACCTCCCCTCAGTAGCACCATGATCTCTGCCCTTACCCCATGCAGTTTCCTGTGGGTCCCCTAACGAGCTGAGCTCGCCAGCACCTTTCTATTCGGTGGCAGGTGTCCTGGAGGGCTGTGTCCTGGGGCCTTGGACTACAGTTTGTGCTTGGACTCTTTGTCATCAGAACAGAACCAGGATTTATTGCATTCCAGTGGATGGGCAACCAGATCCAGGTGTGTGCATAGGATCCAGCTGCCCAGGGTGTCTTGAGTTGCCAGAAAATAGAGGTGAGGCCGTAGAGGGGGATTGGGACCAGAACAGTGGGTGTGCCCTGGGTCCCAGACTAGGTGAGCAGCTGGGGGCCAAGCAGTGTGGCTGCTATGTCCCTCAGGCCTGGGACCACCTACCCAGATGGAGCTGTCCTTTCAGAGGCTGGTATGATGTGGAAGGGAATTTCAGGACAGGAAGCTTCTTGGGATACCCGGGTACAAGGCATGTGGCCCTAGGCAGTCACAAGTTACATGGGACTTATAATAGTTAAAAGTGCTAGAAAAAAAATACAAATGATTTACTTTGTGTACATGCATGCTTACAAATAATGTTCAGTTTCTTGAAGTCATGTTTTTTATTCCATTGTTTATTGTAGTAAATACACATGGCACAAAATTTAAAATATTCACCATTTTTAAGTGTCATGAAGTTCATTCACACTGTTGTGCAACTGTCACGAGTCACTTCTTAAAATAGAAGTTATCGAGGGCACATGGTTAGTCCTCCACTCACCCGGGTCTCACTGTCTGGAATTTCCATGTGCTGTCTGGTGGGAAATTGAGGGTGGAGCAGAGAAATCCCATGTCACGCCCACGGCTCTGCCGTCTTCCTGCCCCAAGAAAAAGATTTCTTGGGGAGCATACGCTCAAAGGAGCAAGCACTTGTGAGTGTGCTTTCACAGAGTGCAGTGCCAGATGGTACCCAGGCCCTGTGATGCCCAGGAGGCCCGCAGTCCCTCTCCCCTGACCCCCGACCCACACCAAGGGCACTTGCATGTGGGTTGTGGGGGAAAAGACAGCGTTGCTGCTCTGGTCATGACTGTCATTTTATAGATGGGAACACAGAGTCTGGACAAGAGCACTGACTTGTCCCTGTAGTCACAATGCAAGTTCAAGACCTAAAATCAGCTCTGGCAAAAGGGTGGTCGCACAGGGACATGAGGCCACCAGCCTGGGATGGGACGGAATAGGTCATTGGTCAGAGGGAAGTGGGCAGACACACAAGCCACCACCTAGGAGAGCCCTCAGGTGCGTCTGGCTTGGGAGTTCCTCCTAAAGAGGCCTCCTCCACTGCCTCTTTAGGGCTGTTCCCAAGGTCCCATCCCCAAGTGTTCCTGTGAAGCGACTGGAAAAAGATCTCTTGGGGAGCATATGCTCAGGGGAGCAAGCACCCGTGAGTGTGCTTTCACAGAGTGCAGCGCCAGGTGGTACCCAGGCCCCGCGACACCCTGGAGGCCAGCGGTCCCTCTCCCCTGACCCCCGGGCTGCTGGACAGCTCCCCTGGCCAGCAAGGTCCCCCCAGCTCACCCGGCCCAGCTTCCTGGTCTCCCTCCAGATTTTTACTTTGTTTTGTGTTTTGCTTTCAGATCTTCCTGAGCTACACTGATGTCGGTTCCAGCTTCGTGTTTGGGGAGGCGATGGTCAAGGGTGTCTTCGCATTTCAGGTCAGCTCTACTCTTGGCCCATGAGGCCTGTAGCCAGGGTCACTGGGCACCTCCAGCTGGGGTGGGGGGGGTGTCTGGGCAAACAGGTGGGCCAGGAGGACTCCTGCTGGGGGAGCCACGGCCTGGATGCTGGGGAAGAACAAGCCTCGGGGTGCTGAGCCGGGGTGGAGGGCCCACAGTGTTTTCCTCTGCCGCTGTTTTCAGTGTATTTTGTAAAATTTGCCAAGTAAGATATGTCTGTATTCTTTTCCTTAAAAGTCAACCCCCAGATGATAGAATCACGTGAGGCTGAGGACAAGAAGGGGGGGCGCAGGGGGCCGGCACCTGCTTTCGCCTTAGCCCCCACCATGCTGCAGGGAACCTTAGTCCCAAGTGGCCTTCTCAGGCTGCTTCTACTTCCAGGGCCTCTCGGGCCACCCCTGCAGGAAGCTGGCCAGCTGCAAGCTATGACTCTCCTCTGGACTCTTCTGGGCCTGCAGCCCCTCCCTCCATCCCTCTGTCCTTCTCTCCTTCCAGTAACCAACCAGTTTTTAATGTGCCTCCTGCAGTGCAAATGCTATGGGGGAAACTGACGACCCCAAGACCTTATTGCATGTGGCGGGGCCCCACCCTGACTTTAACCGGCAGCCTGAGCTGAGTTTGCCATGGTGCAGCCTGTCCACTGTTCTGAGTGGAAGTGCAGCTGCATTTCTTCTTTCTCCGTTTGGTGGCCTGAGCACCCATGTGCCTCCTTCCCTAAGGAAGGAGCCTCTGGCATGGCTCCCTTCTGCCTCCTCCCTGACCCAAGCTGTCTAAGGACCCTGAACCTGAAGCCCCCTCCAGGCATAAGCTCCACTTCTGATGCCAAGTAGAGAGAGAGACTTCCTGCCACTGTGGCCGTGGCACCATGGACAGGAACTCATGCTGCCTCCTGGAGGACACCCTAGACCACTGTCACCACGGGGCTGCTGTGCGGGATCCCACGTGTAGGTTCAGGAGGTTTCTGTTCTTTATTACTCTGGCCATTATTTCTAGAGCCTTCCCATCCCACAGTGGGTGTTGGGCCCCAGAGGCTTCCAGCCTGAGCCATAGGCTTGGCTGTGCATTTCTGGGCTGATGTTGAGCTGGATTATGAGTCTAGACATCTCTATCTCCACTTCCCCTGCCACCAGCTTGTGGTGAGGTCCTCTTGGCGTCACAGTGTCTGTGCCAGCAACTCTTGGGAAAACTTCTACTTTATCCAAGGCATTCTAATAATGTCAATCCTAGGACGAATGAAGGAGGGGACCTGTCCTCTCAGGGGTCTTGTGCCCTGGGATGAGCTTGTCCATTACGTTTCTCAGACCAGCTCTGTGTAGAGGGGGGACCTGGAGGGGCAGCCTCTGCCAGCCCCCTCCGAAGGTCCCCTGACACCATCCCTGTAGGGTGGGGGAGGGCTGCTCCCTTCACACAGGCATTTGCAAGAGGGGGCCACCCAAGGTTCCAGGGAGACGCAGGGAAGACCGGCTCCAGCATGACTTCTTGGCTCGCCAGAGAGACAGCAACCAACATCTTCTCATTCCTTTAGAGACAAACATACAACACTCTGTGGTTTGACCTCCCCAGGCAGTCATTTCAAGTGCAGTGGGCATAACGGAAAGTGCTGGGGGAGTCTATGCAGGGAGGCACGGCTTAAGCCAGGGGCAGCGAGGATGACTCCCCAAGGAGGCGGTGTTTGACGTGGGGCTGCAGGATGTGCAGGACAGGAGAGATTTGGATGCACAGATAGGCAAGAGGAGGAAGTTCATGGGATAAGCACCCAGGTGAGAAAGCACAGGTGTGTCTCGGGTACAGGGCGAAGTTCCTTTTGGTGGCATGGGAGTTATTTGCAGGAAGGCACAGACTAGGGCTCAACCCAGGAGTTTGGTGTGACAGTACCTGGAAGGGCCCTAATGCCGGGAGGGGGCGCCTGGGTTTTGTCCCCAGGAAATGGAAGCTATTGAAGATTTTTTGAGCAGGGAAGGACTGTTTGGAGCTTTGGGACGGTAATCATGTCAATAGTGGGTAGGATGGGCTGTAGCTGGGATGTTTGGAATAGAGGGCCAGAGGAGGCTGCCCCATACCCATGTGGTGACCTGGGGCCACCAGGCTGCCACAGTACAGGAGAGAGGTCACTGTGGGGAATGGAGGCCAAGGGGGCCTGCAGGAAGCACATTGTTTAGTTCCGCATCTTGTAGCTGTGTTTGCATTTAGCCATTTGAGGGCAGGGCCTTGGTCTTACTCATCCTTGTGTCCCTTAACTGACCCTGAGCCCTACAAACCCCCGCCCAGTGCCTGGACACTGCTCTTTGAGGAACAAATGGTGGTTCTTCTGTGCCTGCACGTGGGAAGTCCCTCTGTGCCTGCTGGGAAGGTCTGACTCTGTGAGCCACGGCTGTAGGTTGGGCTCCTCTTCCTGGCTGGGCCGCCATTCTCATGACTGTGTGGTCCTGAGCAGCTTTCCCTTTGGCCCAAGACCAGCGCTGAACTCTTCTTTCTCCAAACCTCCCCAGCAGAGCCCATAGCTTCCCAACCCTCTGGAGCCAAGAGCTACACAGCGTCTTTGCAGCAAGTTCCAGGGCCACCAGAAACCATTTTGTCCACCTCTAGATCTGAGATCTTGATGGAGCAGAGAAGAAAAGCACAGGGAGAAGGAAATAATAACAGCTCCTAGGTGTGGAGCAAGAACCATGTGCTTGGCACTCACTTTGCCTCCACAACCACCCATGAGGGACATGCTATCATTATCCTCTTTTTCACAGAGGAGGATACTGAGGTTCAGAGTGGTTGTTATTTGCACAAAGCCACAAAGCTAAGGAGTGCTGGGATCCAGATTGGAACCCAGGTCCAAAGCTCTTGTTTATTAGTTTCTGTGCCTTGATATCAAAGCACTTTCCTTGATAGACAGTGGTGACAAAGGGGCCCAGACCTTAGATGTTTGTTTTTCCTTTGTTTTTGAAGAAAAGAATATTCTTTAGGATTGCTTGGTTGCAAGTGACAGAAACCCATTTAACACTTGCTTTAAAGGGAGGAGAGAGGGAGGGCTGTTTCTTGCCTTGCATACTGGAAGGCAAGGTACAGCTAGTGCAGGCTGGACCCTGGGCTGTCAGGTTCATGGCCCCCAGCCCCATACTTCTGCATATGCTAGGACATTAGCTTCACTCTTGCATACCAGATCTTCCCCTGGCCCCCAGCAACATCAGGTGCTCATTCTTACAGCATGTTCTCCCAGAATGAGGGAAACTCTTCTCTGCCAACCCAAGTTAGAAAATCCTGGGACAAAAAAAAAAAAAAAAAGAAAGAAAGAAAGAAAATCCTGGGACAAGCTTCAGATTGCTCTGCCTTAGGTCATGTGACCATTTCTGGACCAAACGCTAAGTCCAGTGCATGGGATGCTACAATGGGAAAAACTGGGGTCTTGTGCTCCCACCCAAAGCCAGGGAGTCAGGTGCTCTGATTGAGTGGTAGCTGCCCTAAGAAGCTCATCATTCCAAGGAGCCTTGCCCAGGAGAGGCAGTACTGTTCCTCCGTGATAGAAGGTCCTATAGGACCTGTGATTTGCTGCATTTCCAGGGTGCACTTGTGTTCCAAGTGAGTGTTTGTGGTCTGGTACAGGAGCAGGGCCCAGATGACAGCTAACATTCCTGTTGGGGGAAACAGCAATGACGGTCCCTCTTGGCCACAACTCAGGGCCACATATGAGAGTCTAGGCCATACTTCCTGACCAGTCAGGTGCTTAGCTCCTGACTTAGTGGTAAGTGACAGAAACACAACTCAAATTGACTTAAGCCAAAAAAATCCAAAATAAAACAGAACTAAAAAAGTCAAGATTAAGTTCTATAACTGAGAAATCCAGGGGCCTCAGATCCTGCTGGATCCACGTATTGAGCATCCCCTGGGATCCACCTGCTCCATGTCCTGCTTCTGTGTTCTTGATGTTGGCCTCAGTCTTGGTCTCGGGTAGGCTCCCTTGAGCTGGTGGCAAAGAGATACCAGGCTTACATCCAAACAACTGAGCAACCTTACCTAGAGGGAGGGAAAGAGAGAGAGCATACCTGATTTTCACCAATTCTAGCATGAAATCCAAGAGTGGGCTATTCTTGGCCTGGCTTGGAGTACAAGCCATCTCTGAATTGGAGCCAGGGAGGGTAAAAGGCTTTGGTCCACCAAACCTGGAGCCGATTGGGTGAGAGTGGAGGAGGGGTGGTTTCCCAAGGGAAAACTAAGGCTTTGTTACCAAAAGCAGCAGGGGAAGGGGTGCGGGGGCAGGCCAAGCAGCAGTCCACGGATGTCCCTACCCTGCTTCTCTCCCATTCCAGCACTGAAACGATCCCCTGGCTTGCTGCTGTGTCCATCATCTTATGAAAGTTAGTTGTGTGTCTTCCCATCTTTTCTCCCTTTCTGGAAGAACATGTGCACACCTGCTACCTGCCTATCTCCCTAAATCACCCTGTATAAGCATGCCTTCAAAGACTGTTGGGCTGGAAGGGAGCTCATTGATCTTTGCCCCCCCACCCCAATATTACAGATGGTCAAACCACACTCCAGAGGAACAGTGGCCTGGGCTCAGGCAGCCAGTGAGTTAGGGCAGAGTGAGAGCTAGGACAGGGTGTTTGAACTTCCAGCCAAGAGGTGTTTTCTTCTCATACTGTAAATTGAAGTCAGGGACATCACCTCTCCCTTCCAAATTCAAAAGGTAACCTTAATTTAATGTTAAATTTACAACCTATTAAATGGTTGCTAAAGACTTTGAGTTTGAATATTCAGCCAAGAGAGAAAAAAGAAGGGAGGTGAGTTTATCATTAGCCAGACTCAGCATTTCCCAGTCAAATGCTAACCTTTTTTTTTTTTTTTTGGCCCCTGGGAGGCCCTGTCCTCTGGCCAAACTCATGGTTAGTGTATTAGGTGGTGGCCTACTTCCCTAAGACAGACCAGATCAGGGAGGACTCAAATGCCCCATGATCCTGGAATTTCTTTCTTCACAAGATTCATTAATCGCAAAATTTCACTCACCCCCTTGCCTATTAGCTTCTCCCGCACCACACCCCTCCCTGCATCACACACACATTCACACATGCACACACACACACACACAGGCACTTGCTAAGCTTGGGACTGGTCCTCAAGATGGGAGTGGTTTTGTTGGCGCCAAGTCGAATGGAAGACTCAGGAGCTTTCTTTGCTTTCTTTCCATGGATCACATGGATGGAGTCCAAGGCCTTTGGCTCTTGATGGCCTGGGGAAGTCTCCTCTGAGCTCACTCAGATTTTCAAAATCCAAGCTGCTTCCTGCTGGGCCATGTCCAGCTCATCACTTCTCCAGGAAATTGAGTCTCTGCCTGGGGCTTCTCTGTCCCTCCACCTCTCCTGCCCTGGAGTCCAGCGCCGTCGACGTGGCAGCCACCTCTTCTTGACTGTGTCTTCTTGAGTAATCATTCCACCTTGGCTCCATCTCCCTTCTGGTAATTTCCCACCCACATAGTCACCTCCCCCGAGGCTCCTGCATCCTTCCTGGACCTGGCTGGCCTGGTGGCGCATGCTCACTTGTTCCTTCACCATGGCTTCAGCCTCTGGAACATGCATCCACATACGAAGCTCAGCAGCGCTGCTCAGTGTTCTCTCCCTGAAGACCACCTAGCTGAAAGAAAATGTTTTCATCTGCCAAGGGTTTCAGTGTGTCTGCCTGTTGCAGCCTCAGCCATCCCCATGGTTGGCGATGCCACATTTGACCAAAAATAAAAGCAAATAAGAAAAGGGCTAAAAGGCACATGGTTGATTTAAAAATCAAGGGGTCCCTAGTAACCTCAGTGAGTGTGATTTTCAGGGAAGGGTGTGGGAAGTGGAAACCAAGGTGTGGGAAATAAGTGGAAACCAGGGTGGGGTGCTAGGAGAAGGGGGATAGGGCGATTGGATTGGGAGAGATCTTGTGAGAACCTGGCATCTGCAAAGGTCTCTCTTTTTTTTTCTTATTTATTTTTTATTGGTGTTCAATTTGCCAACATATAGCATAACACCCAGTGCTTATCCCATCAAGTGCCCCCCTCAGTGCCTGTCACCCAGTCACCCCCACCCTCCGCCCACTTCCCTTTCCACTACCCCTTGTTTGTTTCCCAGAGTTAGGAGTCTCTCATGTTCTGTCTCCCTTTCTGATATTTCCCACTCATTTTTTCTCCTTTCCCCTCTATTCCTGCGAAGGTCTCTGAAGGAGACTTTGACAGGCAGTTGGGCATGAGAAACAGAGTGGTTAGAGCACTGAGGGCAAGGGGTGGTGGCAGTAGGAAGTCAGGAGGCCTTGGCGTGGCCTTGGAATAAGTGCCCTCAGCCTTTCTGTAAGGGGAGTGGTGGAGTAGGCATTGTGGCACCCCCCCAGAGGGATCTTCCAGCTTTGTGTGCCTGTTTGGTTAGTATCACACATACATGCTCTCTTTTTTCCTCCTTTTTTTCCCCTTTATTTTTATTGAAATATAGCCAACATAATATCCTATTAGTTCCAGGTATATATCATAGTGCTTCGATATTCTTAGACATTATGAAATCATCCCCACAATAAGTCTTCTTATAAGTCATCTGTTGCTGTACAAAGTTATTACAATATTATCAACTGTATTCCCTATGCTGAACATTGCATTCCTGTGACTTATTTACTTTTTGAAATTTTTAAAATTTTTATTTATTTATCTATTTATTTCAAGCAGGTTCCACACCCACTGTGGAGCCCAACCTGGGGCCCTATCTCATGATCCTGAGATCGTGACTGAGCTGAGATCAAGAGTCAGATGCTAAACCAACTGACCCATCCAGGCATCCCCTTTGTGATTTTGATAATAGTAAATCTGACCAATGTGAGGTGATCTCTCATTGTGGTTTTGATTTGCATTTCCCTGGTGATCTGTATGTTGAGCATCTTTTCATTATCTGTTGGCCATCTGCATGTCTTCTTTGGGAAAATGTCTATTCAGGTCCTCTGCCCATTTGTTAATCGAGTTCCTTTGGGGGATATTAGTTATTTAAGTTCTTTATATATTTTTGATGTTAACATCTTAACAGATATATGATTAGCAAATATCTTTTCCCATTCAGTGGGTTGTCCCTTTGTTTTGTTGTTGGTTTCCTTCACTGCACAGAAGCTTTTTAATTGGATGTAATCACATTTGTTTATTTTAGCTTTTGTTGCCCTTGCCTGAGGGGACTGATCCAAAAAAAACATTACTAACACCTATGTCAGAGAGCTCATTGCCTATGTTTTCTCCTAGGAGTTTATGGTTTTAGGTTTTACATTCAAGTCTTTAATCCATTGGAATATATTTTTGTGTATGGTGTAAGAAAGTGGTCCAGTTTCATTCTTCTGCATGTAATTCTCCAGTTTTTTTCAGCACCATTTACTGAAGAGATTGTCTTTTTCCCATTGGATATTTTTGCCTCCTTGTTGTAAATTAACTGATCATACAAACATAGGCTTATTTCTGGCTCTCTATTCTATTCCTTTGATCTCTGCGTCTGTTTTCGTAGCAATACCACACTGTTGTAATAACTATAGGTTTGTAGTATAGTTTGAAATCAGGAAGCATGGTACTTCCAGCTTTGTTCTTCTTTCTCAAGACTGCTTTGACTATTCAGGGTCTTCTGTGGTTCTACATAAGTTTTAGGATTATTTGTTTTGGTTCCATGAAAAATTCCACTGATATTCTGATGCTTTGGGTAGTATGGACATTTTAATAATATCAATTCTTCCAATCCATGCGCATGGGATATCTTTTATTTGTGTCACCTTTAATTTCTTTCACCAATGCCTTTTTAAAAAAACTTTGAGAGAGGCAGAGTGATCAAGCACAAATTGGGGAGAGGGATTAAGGGAGAGGAAGAAGCAGATTCCCCACTGAGTAGGGAACCCAACACAGGGCTCAATCCCAGGACCCTGGGATCATGACCTGAGCCGAAGGCAGACACTTCACCAACTGAGTCATCCAACTGCCCCATCTCACTAGTGTTTATAATTTTCAGAGTACAGGTCTTTCACCTCCTTGATTAAATTTATTCCTAGGTATTCTTTTGATGCAATTGTAAATGGGATGTTTTCCCTTAATTTCTCTTTCTGATAACTCAATAGTGTATAGAAACACAGCTGATTTATGTATGTTAATTTTTTATCCTGCAACTTTACTGATTCATTTATTAGTTCTAGTGGTTGTTCGGCAGAGTCTTTAGATTTAGATTTTTTAAAATATACAGTATCATGTTATCTGCAAAGAATGACAATTTTACTTCTTCCTTTCTAATTTGGATACCTTTTATTTTTTTTCTTGACTAATTGTTCTGACTAGGAATTCCAATAGTATATTGAATAGAAGTTGTGAGAGTAGATATCCTTGTCTTGTTCCTCATCTGAGAGGAAAAGTTCTCATCCTTTCATTAATGAGTATTATGTTAGCTATGGGTTTGTCATATGTGGCCTTTATTATATTGAGGTGCATCTCTTCTACATCCGCTTTGCTGAGAGTTCTTATCATGAATGGATGTTGAATTTTGTCAAATGCTTTCTGTCCATCTTTGAGATTACCATGTATTTTTATCATTTGTTTTGTTAATGTCTATATCAAGTTGATTGACTCATGGATGTTGAACCATCCCTGCTCCCCTAGGATAAATCCCCAATGATGATGGTGTATGATCCTTTTAGTGTACTGTTGACCAACTTTGGAGTTTGTGGTTTGGAATTTTTATGGGGTTTTGTGGGGCTGGTGACAGGGCCCTTTCTGGAGTGGTTAGGCTTTTAGGGCTTGGCGTGTGGGAGTTCTTCATCAGGAAGTCATTAAAAGCTGGCTCAGCTTCCTCCATGAAGAGGAAGCATCAGGGCCACATCCTCAGTGAGTTTGGTCCTGCCTTTTAGAGCCTGTTTCCTGGTAAAAAGTTGACATTCGCTCAGAGTATATGGTCTAAACTCTAGAGCAGTGGTTCTAAGAGTGTAGCACCCAGACCAGCAGCACCAGCAGCATCTGGCAACTCTAAGGCCCAAATTCTCAGGCCTGCCCCAGACCTCCTGAATCTGAAACTCTGGGTGTGGGGCTCAACATTTGCATTTCTAGCAAATTCTTAGGTGGTATTACTGGTCCAGGCACTATACTTTGAGAACCACTGGCCTAGACAGGCTAGAAATTCCCTCTTCCTACAGTTATTGATGAGTATTGGTACTAGAAGGACCAGCCAGCTCTAAAGTTCTGAAGTGCAATGGTCAGGACTTACTTAGGGCTGCTTCCAGCTGGAAGCTCACTCCTGTAGGAGATGAATGCTTCTCCTCAGACAGAGAAATGCCTGTCCAGGACTGGCAACAGGGCAAACCTCTTTAGGTTCATGGCAGGGTCTTGGCAACCTGCACAGCAACTAGGAAGCGCTCTGTCTTTTGGCAGGTGTGTGACCTTGAGCAGGTAAGCAACATCTCACACTCTCAGTGTTCCCACTGGTGAAGGGGATTTACATCTACCTCAGTTGATTTGAGGATCGATGAGTTGCCACACACTGGGCACTGCACCTGGCACATCGCATGCAGGGCTGCATATAGACACGTAGTAGGACTTAATGGTGCATCCTTTTCCCCGACCACAGCAACACTGTCTTCAGCTGCCTCTCCTGTCTTTTGCCATCCCTCGTACTATAAGCCTGGGGGTTGTTTCTCAGGCTGGGAGATCATGTGGGCCTCAGGGACCTTATTAGCATGAAATGTCCCACATTAGAAAATTGGAGGTCACTTGTCTTCCATCGATCTTCCCTCCCAAGACAGTCACCCTTTAATGCAAAACACAGGTTCCCTTGCACCAAAAACCTGCGTCTCACGGGTAGAAACTCTCTCTGCTGCCAGGAGAAAGTCCCAGATCTGCAGCCAGGTCCCGCCGGCCGGGGCTCTCTGCTCCCAGGTCTGGGCCATGTCTGCAGCCCTGCCAGGCGGCCGCCGGGCAGTGCCTCTCGTGATAAATTGGACAAGCCGTCTAGACAGTACGTGATTGTCCCTGGGTCTCGCTGCGAGGGAGGGCGGATGACGTCAGCACCTCGTGTTGGGGGCGTGCCGGCGCCAGGCAGCCAGCGCAGTCACGGGGCAGGAGGAGGGCTTCTCCCCGCGCAGCCCCCGCCCCCCCCCCCCCCCCCCGCAGGGAGGCTGGGCGGGGAGGGGTCAGGGACGTCGAGCGGAGCCAGTCCAGATGAAGCCGCAGTGTCCAGCTGGGCAGGGACGGGAAACACCCCAGCAGGGCCTGCTTCTCCTCCCTGGTGGCGCTGCCTGGGTCAGAGGCTCTGTCGTCGTCTGGGGCCATCCTGCAGCCCCAATCCATTTTGAAGGGGAGCCTGAATGGGATCACACAAGACTCCCCTTATTAAACACAAAAACAGCTCTTCCATCACCCCTTACGTCTCCTGAGGGCCTACCTTCTGGCAGAGCTAAGCTTCTCCAAGGAGCTGCCTGTTCCTGTTGTCTCCACCAGGGACCCCTGATTTCCTAGCTGTCAGGGGTCCGTGTCACTCGTCACCTTTCTGGAATGCTCTGATGCATCTGGCACTGCTGACTCGCCCTCCTACTTGAAGAGCTGTCCTCAATTTCCATCACACTGCTGGCCTGGGTGTCCTCCCACCTCTCTGTATCTTCTCGGTCCCCTCCCTACGCCCCGCCTTCCCCTACTAGCCTTCAGTGACATGACCCCAGGGCCCTGTCCTTCCTCACTGCTCTGCTCACTCAGGGCGATTCCCTCAGAGAGGTACATCTGTCCCAAGGTCTCCAATCTACGCTTTTGTGCACAAGAGTCCCAACCCAGGCATGGCCTAGACCTCTCCTCTGAGCTCCTGACCCTTTTATCCGCCTGCCCACTGAGAACTCCCCCTGGCTGTTCCCCAGGCATCTCACACCCAGCAAGTTCAAAACCCAACTGATGAGCTTCCCCAAACCTCCTCTCTACCCATGTTCCCTTCCCTTGAGAGGTGTCCATCTATTACAGAAAATGATAGGAGCAGATGAGAAATTGGAAATATAAAGGAAAAAAAAAAACAAATTTCCATAGTCCCAGCACACACAGCAGCTACTCACTGTTTGGAGGTACCGACTTCCAGCCTTTCTATGCTTTTAGTATCTAGTTTCCCCACTTAACATTTTAGTTTAAGGATACACCAGCTATTATTGATTCTGCATAACTTATTTTAAAACTGGAGGGGCACCTGGTGGCTCAGTCGGTGAAGCAGCTGCCTTTGGCTCAGGTCCTGATCCCAGGGTCCTGGGATCCAGTCCTGCATTGGGCTCCCTGCTTATCGGGGAGCCTGCTTCCTCCTCTCCCTCTGCCTGCTGCTCCCCTGCTCATGCTCTCTCTCTCTCTCAAATAAATAAATTATTTAAAAACATAAAAATTAAAAAAAAAGTTTGGAACAGATAACGCATTCTAACAGTACAAAAGAGGATGTAGTGAAAAGCAAGTCTGCCTCCCCTACCAACACCTATTCCCTCTTCAAGGCAACTCCCTCCTTTGCATATATTTCAATGATACTGCGTGCAGCACAAGCACATGCACAGTACCACCCCCTGCCTTCCTTACACATAGAACAGCACAGCGTACACCCTGTTTACACCTTCCCCTTTCCCATATGAGATGCCGTCTTGGAAATTCTTCCCTAACTGCCCATGGAGAGCCTCCTCATTCTTGTTTCCAGACTCTTGGTCCCCTGCTGCATGGTCATGCGGTTATGAAACCAGTCCTCTGCCGACAGACATCCCTGGGTTGGCAATCCTTGCTATTATAAATCAGACTGCAGCAGAGATGCAGTGGGGTGGTGCCAGGGCGCTGGTGGGGAGTGAAGGGACGTGAAGGAAGTTATGAAGGAAGAACAGATGAGGCCTGGAGGAGGCAGAGACGAGCCTGGTAACTGGAAGTGGGGTAACAGGACCACAGGCCCCCTGTGAGTCTAGTTCTTGGCTCGTTGGCCCTGAGAAATGAGAAGCTTTTTCCTTGACCCTGTCAGATCTCCAAGCGGCAAGGCCGTGGACAAAGTGGGCTGCCTGAGGACCCCTAGGCCCTGAGTCCCATGCGGGGATCTGCCTCTAACCCCAGTGCCTGTGCTCTCCCCCCTGGCAGGTTCTGCCCATTGTCATCTTCTTCAGCTGTGTCATGTCAGTTCTGTACTATGTGGGCCTCATGCAGTGGGTGATTCAGAAGGTGAGTCCCCAAAGCCACGGCCTGGGCTCTCCAGGACCTACCTCCTCATGGGGCTTGTGCTCTCCCAGAGGCCTTGGACCCAGAGCCCGAACCCTGGCCCCTAGAGCCTGCACCTTCCCAGAACCCTGCTACAAAGGCCCACACCCTCCCACTCAGAGTCTACCATTAGCCAAACATCCTTCGCAGCGTCTCTTGTCACGAAACTCAGGAGAAATGGCACCAAATCCAATGTGGTGTTTGTGTGAGGGAAGTTTGCAGAAATGAGGTTGCCTTGAGAAGGAATGTCAGGGAAAGAAATCACTTATACCAGAAAGATCTTGAGAGACTGGATCAGTGGGCCACGTTGGCTAGACTAAGCTGGTATAAATATCAAACCCTGTGCTTATGTTCATAAAACTCTGCCGCACAAATCCAAGATGCAGGAGGCAGCACTGGACGCCAACTGGACCTGGCAGTGAGTGAGTCAGATTTTAGCTGATTGAGCTCAGAATAACCCAGAAGCAGCGGGTGGCTGCCAGAAATGCAAAAACCACCTGTGTTATAGTGAGAGTGCACAGTGAAGGGCAGGAGGGAGGGATGTGTTTAGCCCAGGGGCTATGACAACTGAGGCACCAGGGGAACAATGACAGGCCCAGACACCATGCTCTCCACAGAATGGTTGGAGGAAGGAGGGCTGGAGAGCCTGGAAAAGAAGGCTAGGGCAGAAGAGGTTAGGGTAGGAGAGCTGTCTCCAAATTCGTATAGAAGGAAGGTTAGCGAAAGGGCAGCTAGAGACATTCCTGCAGTGGGGAAAAATTCCAGGGAAGCCGACTTCATCTTGATTGAAATGACGAACTTTCTAATACAATGTTTCCCAAAGCCTTTTTCACAAAACTCCAGCTCCATCGTGGGTTAACACATGTTACTAGGTAAAGGGATCCTACTGTCAAATAGCTTTGTGAAGCTGGGCTAATTTAAACAATTTTGTGTGTATGCAGGACTTCTCAGAGCCTTTACTAAGCTGATAAGTATTTGGTAACCTCCGAGGTGTGTGTACAGCAATTCTCAAGTATACTGGGCTAGGGAATCCTTTGGAATTCATCTGTATGGAAACAGAAGACGTGCTATTTTAGAGGCGCTGCTATAATGAATAGAGCTACCCTAAGGCGGAGTGGGTGGCCTTGGGACGTGGTAAACCCCCATGAATGGAGGTGTGGAAGGAAATATAGGTGAGGGTTTCCTCTGCTGGGCTGGAAGTTGGAAGATTGTCAAGCACTTGCAACCCACTCCGACCCTCTCTGACTCGGGGTCTGCTGATCTCACTCTGCCTCCTAGATCAGCTGGCTGATGCAGACCACCATGGGCACCACAGCCACTGAGACCCTGAGTGTGGCGGGGAACATCTTTGTGAGCCAGGTGGGTACTGCGGCCTCCTGCCCTCCTGCTCTCAGCAGCAGCCCCAGGGAGGGCGGGTGTTCTGGGTCCCCGGAGCTCTGATTCAGTCTGTGGAAGGGATGCTTAGACATTCCACCAGGATCACCAAAGGTGACCACCGGGGATGCTCTGTGTGGGGGTGCACTGTCTGCTTGGGTCATGCCAGGGAGGACGGGCCTCTGTGTGGTGCCTCCTACGGCTCTAGGCCTCCGAGGTCTGGTCAGCTTAGAGACTCATAAATCCTATAGGTGGCGCCCACCTTCCTCCCTTCCCATAGAAACAGGCTTGAGGGCAGGAGGAACTTGCGAGGACCCCACAATGTAAGCCTGGACTCAGAATCCAGCTTTTCCCCTTCCTGGTCGGAGTTCCTTACACGACATCATTTTATCTTCTTTTTTTCCCCCGCCTCTTTCTGAAATGTACTTTCCAAAGCAAATGTGACTCTGAAGGCACCTGTCAGTCCTGAGCCCCTTTCAGAAGGCCCAGCCCTCCTGGGGGTGAAGCCAGGGTAGGGAGTGCCCTTGCCTGGGAAGGAATGGCATGATCTGGCTTGTGGGTTTTTTAAAACTTATTTATTTATATTTTAAAATACTTTATTTATTTGACAGAGAGAGAGAGAGAGCCCAAGCAGGGGGAGCAGCAGAGGGAGAGAGAAGCAGACTCCCTGCTGAGCAGGGAGCCCAATGCAGGGCTCGATCCCAGGACCCTGGAATCATGACCTGAGCCAAAGGCAGACACTTAACCACTGAGGCACCCAGGTGCCCCTCTTTTGCCTCATTTTAAAAATCATAAGGGATTCAAGACAATTTATCTAAGAGCACATCTGTCTTAAATGGCTTTAAAAAAAAAAAAAACCCTTTGAAAGCAACACACTGGTACTATAGCCAAAAAAGATGTAAATTTTCTCCAGTTTCCTAAACTGTCCAGTGAAATACAACATCCCTGGGGCAAGGATGTCTTTTGATGACTCCAGTGTTGGTCCCATGGGCTAGGTCCCCGGAATGGGCTTGGGAGTCTGCCCTTCCTCCCCCAGCTCCAGCCATACCCCATACTGGCCTGCTCCCAGGTCCTCAAAACTGTCCAGCTCAAATCTGCCACAGGGCCCTTGCTGTGCTACCAAACTCAACAGCTGGCGCCTGTGGTCTCAGCTCTAATGTCACCTCCTAGGAAGGTCTTTGCTTGTGACTCAGTTCTAAATACCCTGCAACCACTAGGTATTTGCCTGCACATATCTCCATAGCTTTTAGCACAAAGATATGCTATTTATCTACTTGGTTCCTGTTGATTATCTGTTTCTTCCTACAACCCACCATCCTCCACAGCTCCCAGGATAAAAACTCCTTGAGGACAGGGGCTCTGTCTTGTTTACCCCCACCATCTCTATTCCATAGAACATTCTGGAACACGGGAGGTGCTCAATAATTTTATTAAGTGGATAAATGAGTGGCTCCAGGCTTCCTCAGATGCCCTGGAGTAAACACATCACCTAATGCCCATTCCCTTTCTGGCAAACCCATGGCTTTACTGAAAGCTCAGGCCCAGAGTTACATCTGCTTCTGGCCCTTTGCGTGAACAGGAGTGATTCTCTGAACCTCTCTAATTCTCTGTTTGCTCTCCTGGGAAATGGGGGTGACCACTTTTTTCTCAGAAGGTCATGAGTGGGATCCCTGGGTGGCGCAGCGGTTTGGCGCCTGCGTTTGGCCCAGGGCACGATCCTGGAGACCCGGGATCGAATCCCATGTCAGGCTCCCGGTGCATGGAGCCTGCTTCTCCCTCTGCCTGTGTCTCTGCCTCTCTCTCTCTCTCTCTCTGTGTGTGTGACTATCATAAATAAATAAAAATTAAAAAAAAAAAAGAAGGTCATGAGTGATAAATGCAGGGTACTTCGTGGGGGTGCTAGGATGTAGTGAGTACTTGACACAGGGGAGCATCATCAGGCCAACAGGAAGGGCTGGGGGTCCTTCCATAGAGGCAGATGAATGCCAAGGTTCAGGGAGGCCCAACCAAGTACAGACCACGGTCCCAAACCCACCTTGCTGTCCCTGCCCCTGAGATCCCCAGGACCCACAGTGACGTGCCCACTCCTGGGGGGAGGGAGGACACTCTGGTGCCCGCACTGGCCTGGCCAGCTCTGGTTGTCTAATATCTTTCCTGTTTGCAGACCGAGGCTCCTCTGCTGATCCAGCCCTACTTGGCAGACATGACGCTCTCTGAAATCCATGCTGTCATGACCGGAGGCTACGCCACCATTGCCGGGAGTCTGCTGGGTGCCTACATCTCCTTTGGGGTATGGAGAGCTCTCCCTTTGCTTGCTGAAAACCTCAAGAACCCATAACCCTCCTTTGTGGGAGCCCCACATAGCCCATGGCTAGAGGCAGCCTAGAGTCTTCTCTCCTGGGTTGTCTGGAACCTGGGCTGTGGTGATGCTCCCGAATAAGGCCGGCCAGGTGGGCTGGACCCTTCGGGGTTCTCATGTGGGCCAGTGGGGGCAAGGGTTCCCAGTGTTCCACCTACTGAACACTTCTCATGGACCAGGAAACTGCTTGGTATCTCAGCATCCACATTTTACAGATGAGGAAGTTGAGGCTCAGAGAACAAGTGAGATGCCCCAGCCAGGATTCAAGCCCACATCTGACTGTAAGACTCACACACACAGTCGCTCATCTGGGCTGTTCCTGAAGCTCTGTCCTACTCCTTCTACCCTCCTCTTCCCCACGCCTTTGCTGGGTACAAATCCGCCCTCAGTTCCAAAATTATTGCTTGTGCAGCTTTTGAGCGCAATACATTTCTAGGTCAAATTCCAATGGTGTGACTCGAGCCCTTACACCAATTCCAATACTGCGTGGCAAGCAGAGATGAATCTTCCAATGTGTCCCCTGCAAAGCGCCTGGTAATAGCCTCTGCATTTGTTCAAGCTCTGTACTTTTTTGTACTTTCACATGCAAATCTTTAAAGACCTTACTGTTTTTCATAACTATCAAAGAAATATTTGCTTCTTGCAGAAGTGAAGTAAAAAGGAAAAAAAACCACTTCAAATCCACTTCTCAAGGGAACTGCTTTTACCAGATTAGATTAGAACGGCAGGTCTCTAACTGGCAGCTTGTTAGAAATGCAAATTCTTGGGCCGCACCCTAAACTGGCTGAATCCGAAATGCTGGGGATGGGGCCCATATCCTGTATTACAACAAGCCTTCAGATGAGAATCACTGACTTAAAATACATCATTCTTGATCTTTCTGTGTAGTCATTTAAGTATATGTACCTGAATACACACATATTTGCTTTTGCTTTTTTACTCAAAATGAGATAATTCTACCAATGCTTTTAGGCAGTTTGCCTTTTTCTTGCAAAATTTTGAGCATGGCAAAAAATCCAGAAGTATAAGGAAAAGGTTGACAGAGTTACTAATAAAAATGAAAAACATCTGTATGGTGAAAGTCACAATTTTTAATAAGGTTAAATGATTGAGACTGTTCAGGTGAAAATAGTTCATAAATCATAAAAAGATATTCCAGCTCACTGATAGTTCAAAGAAACTAAAACAATAGTGACTTCTGTTTCTTCTAGAAGATATGCATTATTTTATATGCCACTAAATGGCAAGGCTTTGGAGGCACTCTTGACAGGAGTGTAATGCGTGTCACCTTTTGGGAGAACATCTGTCAGTTTTAAAATACTCTTTCCCAGGGCACCTGGGTGGCTCAGTCAATTAAAGATTTTTTTTTAAAGATTTTTTTTTTTTTTTTATGAGACAGAGAGAGAGAGAGAGAGGCAGAGACACAGGAGGAGGGAGAAGCAGGCTCCATGCCGGGAGCCCAACACGGGACTCGATCCCAGGACTCCAGGATCGCGCCCTGGGCCAAAGGCAGGTGCCAAACCACTGAGCCACCCAGGGATCCCCTGGCTCGGTCAATTAAGCATCTAAATTTGGTTCAGGTCATGATCCTGGGGTCCCAGGATTGGTTCTCCTGCTTGGCAGGGAGCCTGCTTCTCCTCCTCCTCCTGCACCCTCCCCCCACCCCCCACCCAGGTTGTGCTCTCTCTCTCTTTCAAGTAGATAAAGAAAATCTTGGGCAGCCCCGGTTGCGCAGCGGTTTGGCGCCTCCTGCAGCCTGGGGTGTGATCCTGGAGACCTGGGATCGAGTCCCACATTGGGCTTCCTGCATGGAGCCTGCTTCTCCCTCTGCCTGTGTCTCTGCCTTTCTCTCTCTCTCTCTCTCTGAGTAAATAAATAAATCTTAAAAAAAAAAAAAACATTAAAAAAAGAAAATCTTTAAAAAAAACAAAACTCTTTCCCTTTGATCCAGTTAGGAATATTATGATACAGAAATATTTTCAGGGGCACCTGGGTGGCTCAGTCAGTTGGGCGTTTGCCTTCAGATCAGGTCATGATCTCAGGGTCCTGGGATCAAGTCCCACCTAGGGCTCCCTGCTCAGTGAGAAGTCTGCTTCTCCCTCTGCCTCTGCCTGCTGCTCCCCGTGCCTGTGCTCTTGCTCTCTGTGTCAAATAAATAAATAAAATATTGTTTAAAAAAGAAATATTTTTATAAGTGGTCAAAAAATGTTAAATTCCAACATTATTTGCAATAACAAACAAAAAAGGAAAGAAAGAGCAACAACCTAAGTGACATCCATATCATGCACCATCACTCACCCTCTAGAGTGAAGTGGGCCTCCTTGGTCAGATGGAGAATGAGGACTGTCTTCCACTGTGCAGGGTCTCCTGAGGGATGCTCTGTGTGTGTGTGTGTGTGTGTGTGTGTATGTGCGTGCACGCACCTGTGTGTGCGTAGGGGGGAGTGATGCTAGAATAACTGTCCCCTCCTCTGGTCCCAAATCCTACCTGTCTTTTTCATTTCTGTTCTCAGGAGTGGGCAAGGGGTTGAGCCAACCTGCCCTAAGTCCCTTCTTCCTTCGGCACAGGGGTCACACAGCTAAGCTCAGCTGCAGATACATACAGAGCTGCTCAGCCCCCAGCAGAGTGGATGCTGTGTGACTTTTCCAAAAGGCCCCTCCTGCTCTCGGTCTTCTCCACTTGGCATTCCCCCAACCAGAATTTTAGAGATTGTCTGGTTCCCACTTATACCACGAAGGCATGGAGAGAGCCCATCAGGGCTGGTGCCCCGCCTCAGCCCCCCCTCCCCCAAATTGATTTTGGAAGGAATTTGATATTTCAAAAACGGAAACTCAAAACTCTGTTCCTGAAACTTTTTTCATGGTGGTGTGTTGGGGGAAGAGGTCCCATAGTGTTGTTGGGACTTAGCACCTTTACATGTCTTGACATTGCTCTGGGTTGCTCAGTTTATTTTTTTATTTTTTAAAAGATTTTATTCATTCATTCATTCAGAACACAGAGAGAAAGGCAGGGACATACACAGAGGGAGAAGCAGGTTCTCTGCAGGGACCCCAATGTGGGACTTGATCTTAGGATCCCCAGGATCATGACCTGAGCCCAAGGCAGATACTCAACCACTGAGCCACCCAGGTGCCCCTCCACAGCCAGGTTAAAGAATGGTATTCACTCCACTGCATAAGCCTTGGTACCATTACTTAAGACTAAAATCCTGGGAGAAAAAAAATAGTAAAAAATAAAATAAAATAAAATAAAATAAAATAAAATAAAATAATATAAAATATCAAATCAAATCCTGGGCGAACTCTCCCTATTCCACAATTTGCCTTGCAACTTAGCTTCCTTTCCTTCTTGTCTCATGCCAGAGTCCAGGCCCAGCCAGGCCAGGTAGTCAGGCCTCCCCTGAAGGGACCTGGGTGCCCACTTCCCTTTAGCTCAACAGAATGTGCAGAAACCACCAGATCTCCATGCACAGGCTCTGGTACGAAGCACCAGTCCCCATGGCCCCCCCATGGCCCACCCAGGTGAAAAGCACCCTAAAGACCTTCCTTCCCTCCTTCCCTCCCTGGCCTTAAATCTGGTATCAGAGAAGCTCTCTTCTGCCCCCACCTGGCTATTGGCTGCCACTGCAGCAGCCCCAGGGCTCTCGGGGGCAATGGGGCGGCTTCCTATTCTCTCCCCTTCCTTTTACTCCCTCCCTCAGGCAGCTCCTCACTGTTACCTCTGACTCAGCCCTCAGCCCTTGAATTCCAGAAAGATCCCTCTTGCACACTCCTCTTTGTTGCTCAACCGGCTCCCTTTGCCCTGCACTCCTCCTGCTGGATACTTCTAGACCTGTACTGTCCGATGCAGTGACCACTAGCCATGTGTGGCTACTGAGCCCTGGAAATATAGCTAGTCTGAAATGAGATGTGCTATGAGACTTCGTATGGAAGAAAATGGGTATATATAGTTCATTAATAAGTTTTATATCGATTACATGAGTGGAAAGATAATGTTTTGGATACGTTAAGTAAAACGCATTACCAAAAATAATTTCACCTGTTTCTCTTTACTTTTTTAATTGGCTACTAGAGAATTTAAAGTCATAGACATGGTTCTCATTATATTTGTATTGGACAACACTGGTCTCGACCTCCCCTGCTCTGAGGCCTCGGGGCTCCACTGAATTCTTTCACTGTGATCTCCATATACATCGGCCTTTTCACCATAGTTCCCCAAAACTCTAAAGCAGGCCCCAGCCCTCTCCACTAACCCCAGAAACTGGTCTCTCTACCCATCCCTTTGGCTCAGGGGCCCTTGTGAGAGGAGCTGTGAACACAGGCTAGGCAGGGTCACACTGAGGGAATCAGCCACTGATGTTCTTCAAACAATAGGGCAAGAGCAAGGGCCCCTAGAATAGGGTCTGTGAGGTTCTGAGCAGGGCCACCCGAGAGTCTACTACGTAGTTTCCACATCTGTAAAATGGGCAGAATTACTGCCCACCTCATGGCAGTTTAAGAATTAAACGCAGTAAGAGGAAAGAGCACAGAGTTGAAAAAGTGGGAGTTCTTTCTCTGACATATTAGGATCTGAAATCCATCCTTCTGAAACTGGTCCATTTTATGCTTTGTAGTTGTATGGATTTCTTCTTCCTTTTTCCGTAAAGGTTTTTTTTTTAAGATTTTATTTTTTTATTTATTCATGAGAGACACACACAGAGAGAGACATAGGCAGAGGGAGAAGCAGGCTCCCTGCCGGGAGCACAATGTGGGACTTCATCCCAGGACTCCGGGATCACGACCTGAGCCAAAGGCAGATGCTCAACCACTGAGCCACCCAGGTGCCCCAGTAAAATTGTTTTTGATGGAGGGCTTATACCCTCTATCCCTCTCCACATGGGACACCTTTGGGTAGAGCAGCAATAGCCCAATGTCCCAATACTGGGACAGAAGGCATTCCTGACTGTATGCCTGTAAGCAGGACTGGGGGTGTCACAGCCTGAGGAGTAGCTGGCAGTGAGGAGGTGTGTGTGGACTGACCCAGTGCCCCAGGGAGGCCAGCCTGGGCAGAACTCAGCCCCTTACAAGCTGAAGTGACCAGCTGGAACATCTGAGGCTATGGCCATGACTGGCCCACTCAGATGGTGCTCAGGAATGTGACAACTGTTGGGATCCCTGGGTGGCGCAGCGGTTTGGCGCCTGCCTTTGGCCCAGGGCGTGATCCTGGAGACCCGGGATCGAATCCCACATCAGGCTCCCGGTGCATGGAGCCTGCTTCTCCCTCCGCCTGTGTCTCTGCCTCTCTCTCTCTCTCTCTCTCTCTCTCTGTGACTATCATAAATAAATAAAAAATTAAAAAAAAATTAAAAAAAAAAAAAGGAATGTGACAACTGCAGGATGCATTCCCTGCTCAAGTTGGCAAACCTCCAAAGCAGAGGAAGGGGGAGAGTCTTGCCTGACAGAGGAGGAAAGCCCAAGATTCCAGGTATGGCACAGTCCCATGTGGGGACTGGGCAGCCCCGAGGAGGCCAGTGATGTCCCAAAGCCCAGCCCAGAACATCCAGAGAGGACACCAGCCCTGAGGCTGGTCTCTTCCCACAAGGAGCAGAGCCTCCCACCCAGGATCTGGGATGGGGTGTGCAGGAGGTGGGTGTTGGTGCTGATACTCATATTTAGGAGTGTCTACTCCCCATTGAGAAGAAACAAAGAAAGTTGAAAAGAACAGGAAGGAGGACAGACATCACACTGTTTCAGAGCCTTAGAGGGTCTCCCAGGCCTGGCTCCTCATCATCAGTCCTTGGCACCTCCACGGGCTTCTTTGGCTCTCTGCTTTTATTAGCCTGAACATGTAGCTTTAACTCCTCTCATTTTTTCCCCCTTTTTAGATAAAATTAAAGAACTATAGTTGATTTGTTGCAAACTTTAGGGAGAAAAAAGTCTATTTTATTTTTCTGCCTATAATAATAGTGACACATGGGCAGCCCCAGTGGCGCAGCGGTTTGGAGCTGTCTGCAGCCTGGGGTGTGATCCTGGAGACCCCGGATGGAGTCCCACATCCGGCTCCCTGCATGGAGCCTGCTTCTCCCTCTGCCTGTGTCTCTGCCTCTCTCTCTCTGTGTGTCTATGAATAAATAAATAAAATCTTTAAAAAAAAATAATAGTGACACATAGTATTGTGGACATTTAGAATTACACCAAAGAGCAGAAAGAAGAGAAAATCACCCTGGTCCCATGATCCAGGGACAGACATCTGGTTGACATTTTGGTGTGTTTCTTTCTGGTCTTCTCATGCATAGTTTTGGAGGGGGTTTTCTCCCCCTTCCCTATCATTGTGTTTATGCTCTATATGTAATTTTGTGAATAGACCCCCATGTTATCACAAAGCCTTGGAGATCATCATTTTGGATGACAGTGTGACAATGCTTAGCTGTTCCCTTGTTAAATGTTTGGGTTGGTTCTAATTTTTCCCCTTGATAAATAAGATGGTGTTGGAAAATATCCCATCTATCTCTGGGGAAGAAAACAGGGAAGCAAAGGATTTGAGGCCACAGTGAGGATAAAAATTCAGGAAGGGGGGGTACGCCTGGGTGGCTCAGTCCATGAAGCGTCTGCCTTTGGCTCAAGTCATGATCCCAGGGTCCTGGGATGGAGCCCCATGTTGGCTCCCCGCTCATCCGGGAGCCTGCTTTTCCCTCCCCCTCTGCTACTCCACTTGCTTGTGCTCTCTTGTTCTCTCTGTCAAATAAAATAAATAAAATCTTGGGATCCCTAGGAGGTGCAGTGGTTTAGCGCCTGCCTTTGGCCCAGGGCGCCATCCTGGAGACCCGGGATCGAATCCCACATCGGGCTCCCGGTGCATGGAGCCTGCTTCTCCCTCTGCCTATGTCTCTGCCTCTCTCTCTCTCTCTCTCTCTCTCTCTCTCTGTCTCTGTGTGTGTGTGTGACTATCATAAATAAAAATAAATAAAATAAATAAATAAAAATAAATAAATAAATAAAATCTTAAAAAAAAAATTCAGGAAGGAAGAGTTCCAGGGGCTCACCTAGGTTGCTGTGTCCTCTGCTGGGAGGGTCTTCTACAGCATGGCTCCCAGAGACAGACCCAGGGCCGGAGGATGGCTGTCCTAGGCAGCAGATTTCCTAAGAGCTCTCTGACCACAGGAGAGTGATGATGGGCTGCCTTGAAGTGGTGAGCTCCCTGTCACAGTAAGTGTTCAAGGCAGGAATCCTATAGAGCAAAGACATTCCTATATTATGAGGTCAAATTAGGTCACGTCTGGGCTCCATCCCAACCCTTGTTTTGTGAGCTTTGTCTGGAACCATCACAAACCCTTTGGCCGCTGGTGGACCAGCCTCCAGATGACGGGCGACAGAGGCAGCCCAGGAGGGAAGGAAGGACTTTGGCCTTGGAGCCCAAAGACTCTAATTCCTTCTCTGTCTTCACTTCGGGCAGGTCACACTCACCCCTGTGGGGTAACACTGCTTGCTCTGCTCACTTACAGAAGGTGCTGGAGGGAAACAGAGGTTCCGAGCGCACAGCCCGTGCCCCTTTACGCTGAGGTTATTCTGACCGTGGTCAGGGCGACACAGCCCCGCGGTACCGAGGACCCCGCGCGGGGCGGAGCACCAGGCCCCCCTGCCCTGGGCCGCCCTCCCGCGGTGTCCCTGTCCTGGGCTCCCGAGGGGAGGGTAAGGAGGCCTGTTCCCACCTGCAGATCGACGCCGCCTCCCTGATTGCCGCCTCCGTCATGGCTGCCCCTTGCGCCCTGGCCCTCTCCAAGCTGGTCTACCCCGAGGTAGAGGAGTCCAAGTTCAGGAGCCCCGAAGGGGTGGAACTGACCTGCGGGTGAGCACCGCGGGCTGCGGCCTGTGGGGGGGAGGGGGGGAAGAGGGGAGGGGGGAGGGGGGGAAACAGAAGGGCGGGGGGAGGGGAGAGGAAGCGGAGGGGGAGGTTGGGGGAGAGCAGGAGGAGAGTCTGCGCGAGCAGAGGGGGAGGGAGGGAGGGAGGGAGAGGGGTGGGGAAGGGGAAGGCCGTGGTGGGCGTAGAGGGAGCAGGAGCTGGTGAAGCAGGAGCAGAGCCCCAGGCAGGGGGCACCCGCAGCTTCTCTCTGTCCAGCCCCAGGCTCTCTCCTGGTTCACTGCCCCACTTGTGGCTTCAGTCACAAAACACTCGGACTCCTGTCCTGCATCTTAATTTCCAGTCTGGGACCAGGGGGACACCCTGGTTGGGGATGCAGCCTGTTTCGTGGGCCCTGGGAAGGGTCCTGAGAAGGCTCCGGGCCACCTGTTCCCTGAGCCTTGAGCTCCCACCACCAGGGTGTCAGGCCCCCGCTGACCCAGCACCGCCCTGGATCTCACGCACCTGCTAACACCTCTTCTTCGCAGCCTTAACCACTGTGCGGCATTTACAGCGTTAGAAATGCTGAAAAGGCACCACTTTTGACAAATGTGCTTGGGGATGTGATGAGTAGCCCCAACCTCACAAATTCCTGGAGGTCTACAGCAGCACTGCCCTGTAGAGCTCTAATGTGAGCCACATCCATAACTGTACATTTTCTAGTAGTTGTGTTTTTAAAGATTTTATTTATTTTTTATTTGAGAAAGTGAACGAGAGGAGTGGTGGGGGAGGGGCAGAGGGAGAAGCAGGCACCCTGCTGAGCAAGGACCCCCCCCCCCCCCAATGTGGGCTCCACCTGGGATCCCTGGATCACAATTTGAGCCAAAGGCAGACTCTTCACTGACTGAGCCACCCAGGCGGCCCCTGCTAGTTGTTCTTTTAAAAAAGTCAAAAGAGGGATCCCTGGGTGGCGCAGTGGTTTGGCGCCTACCTTTGGCCCAGGGCGCGATCCTGGAGACCCAGGATCGAATCCCATGTCGGGCTCCCGGTGCATGGAGCCTGCTTCTCCCTCTGCCTGTGTCTCTGCCTCTCTCTCTCATTCTCTCTCTCTCTCTCTCTCTCTCTCTGTGACTATCATAAAAAAAAAAAAAGTCAAAAGAAACAGGTTGATTTTAATAAAATATTAAATAAATTATTTATATTTAATATTTAAATTTAAAATTATTTATGTTTAATAAAATATTAAAAAATTTTAATCCAGTGTGTCCAAACTCATTTCAACATTTCAACATGTAATCAATATAAAATATTATTAATGAGCTATTTCATGTTCTTTTTTTTTTTTGTACTCGATCTCTGAAATCTGGTCAGTGTTTATACTTATAATACTTCAACACCATCCAATCCAGCCATCTTTCAAGTGCTCCGAAGCCACATGTGGCTGGTGGCTCCTATGTGTGGACACAGCTGCGTGCCAGCAGTCCAGGTCTCATCCTAGTGCTGGGACCAGCCCCCTTCTCCCCCTGGGTCTCAGAAAGAAAACAAGGACCCTCTGCTCCGAAACACTTTGTTCAAGGGTCCTCTCTGAGCCTATGGGATGAGGAGCCCCACTGTTTGTGGAGACAGGCCAATCATGGTACTTCTTGGCCCCCCAAACAGAGATGCTCAGAACCTCCTAGAAGCAGCCAGCAGTGGAGCTGCTGTCTCTGTGAAGCTGGTGGCCAACATCGGAGCCAACCTGATTGCCTTCCTGGCATTGCTGGCCTTCATCAATGCGGCCCTCTCTTGGCTGGGAGCCATGGTGGGTGTCCAGGAGCTCAGTTTCCAGGTATAGCGGGGCTGCCCCTATAGCCCTTGAGGGGTGTGTGGGGTGGGGTGGGTGGACACCCCACAGAGCCCCGGGCGGCCCTGGTCCCAGCAGCTGCCCTTGCCTTGTGCCTCAGCTCATCTGCTCCTACGCCCTGCGGCCTGTGGCCTTCTTAATGGGTGTGGCCTGGGAGGACTGCCCGTTGGTGGCTGAGCTGCTGGGAATCAAGCTGTTCCTGAACGAGTTCGTGGCCTACCAGGGGCTCTCCCAGTACAAGCAGCGCCGCCTCTCTGGAGCTGAGGAGTGGGTCGGCCCCAAGAAGCAGTGGATCTCTGTGAGTGTCCCCGTCCCTTCCCTTGGGGCTTGATGCAGCTGCTCCTGAGCCCCTTGGCGGCTGCTGTCTGGGCTCCCAGATAGGCAGGGGACACACTGAGGTGGTGCCCAGCCCCCCAGTCCTACTGCCCTGGGCGACAAGACAGACCGAAGCCTTGTTAGGAAGCTTCCTGCCCGAAGCCCTGTTAGGAGGCTGAGCAGCAAGGAAAGGGCCTCGTTTGTTGGGGAGACCTGCAATCTCGCTTTGGATGGGCCACCATCCTGTGTGGCTTTGGGACGGCCGTGGCGCCTTGCCTCTCCTAACTGGAAACCAGTGTGATCCGTGCCACAGCTGCACTTAGAGCGACACGTGTGAGCATCCAGTGAGCAGAGGGAGCAAGATGGGGAGGCCCCACCACATTCACTGCCAGTATACTGCATTCAGCTCAGGAGGTGGCTTTTTCTGTGAAAATCTATTTCTAACAATTAGGGGCACCTGGGTGGCTCCATCAGTTAAGGGTCTGACTCTTGGTTTCTGCTTGGTTCATGATCTCAGGGTCCTGAGATCAAGCCCTGTGTTGGGCTTCTGGCTCAGCGGGGAGTCTGGTTGGGATTCTTTGTCTCCCTAGGCTCCTCCCCACCCTGCGAGCATGTCTCTCTCACTCTTAAAAAAACAAAACAAAACTCTAAAAGCTCTGTAAGATGAATGTTTCTAAACACATCAAAGCTCTACATAGCATCACTGAGAATAAAACCATTACCTGTCCCCTCACCATCCAAAAATAGCAGCTAGGGGTGTTTTATGCATTTTCTCCCATTCTTTCTTTAAGACGGAGTTTCCAGTTGTCATCACGGGCATCCACCCTGTATCAGAGCCAGCTTTCTCCGCACCTAGTGACAGAAACATTGTTTTTGATGTACAAGTTCTGACATATTTAACCAATCCCTTGCTGTTGGGCTTATCGGGTTAATTGCATCGTTTGGCTATTTTACACGCTGCTAAATGAATAGCTCTGCGCACAGAACTTCTCCCTCCTCTCGGATCATTTCCTCGGGAGCTTTCCCAGATGTGGGATGACCGAATCACATGGCATGCATCCTGGTGTGGTTGCATGCATCCCACTAACTTTTCCCAAAGGGTAGCAGGGACTGCAATCACCCCCGGCTGTGTTGTGAGCGCTGATTTCACCACACACTAAACAGCACTGAGCAGCCTCCTTTTAAAAAGTTGTGCTACTTTCACAGGCAAATAATAGCTCGTTGTTTATTTTTTTTAAGATTTTATTCATTTATTCACAAGATACACAGAGAGAGAGGCAGAGACATAGGCAGAGGGAGGAGAAGCAGGCTCCATGCAGGGAGCCCGACACAGGACTCAATCCTGGGACTCTGGGATAATGCCCTGAGCTGAAGGCAGACGCTCAACCACTGAGCCACCCAGGCGTCCCTAGCTCGTTGTTTAATTTGCCTTTCTGGGGTTACCAGGTATTTGAAAGGGGAAATATTTTTTTTCTTCTCTTTTAAATTATGCTTTAAATTGTAAGGGAATGTAGCCTTCAGTTTTTAAAAAAAGTTTGTGTGAGATCAAAAGCACAGATTTCCCCCTTATTCCTTGCCCTCACCCCCAGGCTCAGTTGCTCCTCTAGAGATAATGGGTGGAATGCTCCTCTAGGATCCTTTTTAAGAACTTGATTCCTGTAGCAAGTATTGCTTGAGATCTCTAGGGTGCCAGGCACTCGGCTAGGCACCATGCTAGGCACCAGAAATTGAAAGGCGAAGTAGACAGACATGGTCCCTGAGGTCATGAAATTTAGGCCTGCTGAAAAGCACAAGAAAGTGAAGGAAGAAAAAGTAACCACAATTTGAATTAAGTTCTACAAAGGAAACAAGAGGAAGAAACAGAGGAGTCTTCCTTGGTCAGGCTAGTCAGAAAAGGCCCCCTGCGGTATAACAGTTAGGCCAAGACCTGGAGGGAGGAGAAGGGACCAGGTGTAGCTGGGATGAGCATTCCAGACAAAGAAAAGACAGGTGCAAAGGCCCTGAGGTTGAAAAGCACTTCTTTGGAGACCTGAAAGAAGCACAGTTAGAGCAGGTGGTAATTGTAGGAAGAGACTGGCATAGGCTGAAGAGCCATAGAAAGTTCCCAAAGATTTGACATTTGATGTTTTAAGATTACATGAGCTGCCGTATAGAGGGTGATTGTAGGTGAGCAAGCAGGATGCAGAAACCTTAATATTTTTCCATCCATTTGTATAAACTCTTTATGTTATAAAGACGTTAACCTTTTTCTATTACATTTTATGCATATATATTTCCTAGTCTTTTTTCCCCTTCACTTTGTATTTGGGGATTTTTCTTTTAACAGATTTACACCAAATCATTTCCTTTGTGATTTCTTCTATTATTTCTAAACTTAGAAAGTTATCTCCATTCCAGAAATCTGGTAAGTGTTAAATTCCTGGAACAATATGGTAAAATATTGAAAAGCATGAGTTTTGTGGTCAGACGGAACTGAATTCCAATTCTGACACAGCCACCTTCTTGCTGTGTGAACTTCCTCAATTACTTAACCTCTCTGACCCTCTGTTTGCTTCTCTCCAAAATAAGAGTAATAATGCTACCATATCAGTATAATTACTATTTTCCTATATTTTCTATTATTTGATGTTTAAAATATCAGTATTTATCTGCTTCAAAGCTCTAGGATTGATTTTTTTTTTACGGTGTGAGGTATGACCTAAGCCACTTTTTAAATTCCAAATTGTTCCATTTGGCTCTTAACACCACTTTCTGGGAAATTAAACAACTGTTTAATTGTCAAGGGAAGGGGAATTACTTTGCTTAAGTACCTAGTCTCTGCCTGGTTCTCCACCTGGAGTGTGTGACCTTGGGCAGATACTGTTATTCCCACATTGCAGATGGAGAAACTAACACTGAAAGAGGCTATGGACTTGCTCAATCTGGTCATAGGTGGGAACACGCCTGGAGCCCAGCTGGCTGGGCTCCCAGTTCTTCACTGTCCTCAGGAGGCTATGCCTGAGAGCCCTGAAGGGAACAGGCTCAGATCTGCCATGTTGGGAAGGACCATTCACCAAGTGCCCCCGGGGCACAGAGCGTAGTAGGGCCAATGCCAGAGGGCAGGGCAAGCATGAATCAAACCGGGAAAGGCTGGTGCTGGGGACGCCTGTGTAGCTCAGTCGTTGAGCATCTGCCTTGGCTCAGAGGGTGATCCCCAGATCCTGGGATCGAGTCCCACATCGGGCTCCCTGCAGGAAGCCTGCTTCTCCCTCTGCCTCTGTCTCTGCCTCGGTCTCTGTGTCTCTCATGAATAAATAAGTAAAATCTAAAAAAAAAAAAGTCAGGGGGCTGAAGGCAATGGGAGGGAAGCTGTTGCTCAGGGGTGCAGGCTAAGCTGACTTAGTTCAGGTGTAGGAGGCCTGGGGCAGTGGGGGGGGGGAGTGAGTGGGGGGTCAAAAGTAAGTGTGTCCAAAGACATACTGGAAGTGGGTCAAAGTAGGGCCAGGGAGCCAGGGTGATGTGGGGGTGCCCCGCCCATGCAAGAGGGCCCATGACCCACTTTGTCACTCATCTTCTGTATCTTCAGGTCAGAGCAGAAATCCTCACAACGTTCGCCCTCTGTGGATTTGCCAACTTCAGTTCCATTGGGATCATGCTGGGAGGCCTGAGTGAGTCCTGGGGGCCTCCCCAACATCCTGGGCAGTTGGGGGCCTGGCTTTGGAACAACTTCTGGGATCCACTCCCCAGTATGTCCAGGGCAAGGCCTCAGCAAGATGGCTCAGGAGGTCCCTCCCAGACAAAGGACTTCTCTGCTGCTGGGGGTGGCCCAGAGTCAGCATCGTGGCCTTTGCAGGCCAACCTTGGCTTAGGGGTCTGGGGAGGGATGGAAGGTGCGGCACTGGCCTGTCCCCTGAGGCCTTGGACTGCTGGCTCCTATACCCACAGTGGACTGGTGACTCTACAAGGCCTAGGGAGGAGGGCCTCGCACAGTTCCAAGCTCTCATGTCCACCCCTCCCAGTCCCCCTGCCTGGTGCTGTAACCATCCCATTTCACAGAGAAAGAAAGAGTCTTGGAGAAGTGGAGTGATGGCCCCAGTCACTTGCTAGTTGGCGGCTGAGCCTGTGTTGAATCCAGGTCTGCCCGACAGCAAACTCACCTTCTTTTCCTACATCTGCCTCCACTGGTGGCAGGTGTGGGGCACTCCCTGGGGGCCCAGGTCAGGCCAAGGAGGACTCCCAAACTCAGTAAGCAGTCAGGAGGACACCATCTGTCCCTCTCGCTGCCCAGAAGAGGAAGGGGATAGTTAGCAGATGCACCCAGGGGTGCAGAGTTTGGGCAGAAGGACAGATGGCTTCCTGGCCTTCAGCACCTTGTCCTCTTGCAGCCTCCATGGCCCCCCAACGGAAGAGCGACTTCTCCCAAATAGTGCTCCGGGCACTCTGCACGGGGACCTGTGTGTCCCTGGTGAATGCCTGCGTGGCAGGTGAGTCCTGATTTTCTAGCTCCATCCAGGGCCGGAAACCAGGGCTCTGACCCCTCTGGAAGTTCCTGGGGGTGGGGAGTAGGGGGGACGGACCTTGCCACTGCTGGCTTCCGTGCACAGGGATCCTCTATGTGCCCCGGGGGATTGCAGCTGATTGCAGGACCCTCCTGAACGAGACCCTCAGTAACAGCAGCTTTGAGGTGTATCAGTGCTGCCGCCAGGCCTTCCAGAGGTGAGGCCCGGTCTGGGGGGCTCTGGGGCCCTGACAGTGATGGGGTGCGGAAGGCCTAAGTGCCCCACAGCTGCCTCTGGCTCCGAGGCCAGGGCTAGATGTGTTACGGCTGTGGCTGACACGGGGCTGGACGACCAGACGTGGGGAGGAGGGCGGATCGGAGTCCCGGAGCAAGGTTCCCAGGGCTGCACAGCCCTCAGTGGCCAGCAGAGCCGGGGCCGGGAGCCCAGACCACCTTCCCTTCCTTTCAGCACCAGCCCAGAGGTCAGCCGAGGGGCTCTGGACATCTGCTGTCGATTTTACAACCACACGATCTGTGCATAGCGTGGACAGCCCGTCTTCGGCCTTCTGGGGGCCGTCCCCACCTTTCTCTCTCCAGGCCTGTCCTGGGGGAAGCCACGGGACTTAGACTCCCCTCGGTCACACAGTTGGAAAGGAGTGATGGGGTGAGCGGGCAGGTGAGAAGTGAGGGATGCCCCTCAATCCTTGCCCCCTTCCTGCTCCTTCTGGAAATATGAATTCTCGGGGCCACCTCAGCCTCTTCTTCTCTCCCCTCCACATCCCCACAGCACCCTGGTCTTCTCTGTCTCCCCGCTGTGCGTCTCTCCTATGCACCCTTCCCTCCAGTTATGGGGTCCCTCCCCCTGGGCTTTGCAGCTGCCTCCCCCTTCTTCTGCTGGCACTTGAATCTTGCCCTGGCTTGCCCTGGTCAGATGGGTTCTCCTGGGAACCCTCTTTGGAGGTTCCCCTGCTGCCTTTGCCCACCGCACTTCCCAAACTGGTATCCCATGGAACACTGTCTCCACAAGGTGTTTGGAAGATTCCATGACTCACCAGGCTTGGAAAACACGGGCTAAATAAACTTAGAAGGGCTTTGCTTTTGTGGTTGTTTTTGTTTTACTATGGGCTCCTCAAATCTTGATTCAGAGATTACAGGAGACATTTTCCAAATTTATCCCACCATAAGAACCTTTTTGATGGGAGCTTCTCTTAGTTGAGGACCCCGTGGAACACAATTTGGGAGATACTGATTAATGTTCCAACTCCATAACTGTAACTCTCACGACTCTCTACATAGCACTGCATGCCACGCACTGTTTTGGGTACTTTGTACATTCTAATCAACCTTGACAACAACCTTATGAAGTCAGGTACTATTATTATCCCTGGCTGAGGAATCAGAGGTCCAGAGAAGTTAAGTAACTTGCCCAAAGTAATACAACTAGGAAGAGGAAGAGGCAAGATTTGAACCCAGGTCATGCAGCTTCACAAGCTTTGTTTAACTCTTGGCTAGGCTGCCTGCATTCAAGGAACTCGGTTGGGTGACTTGCCCTGACCTCCTCCCCTGCTGTTTCTCCCTGGTGCACTGGTGCACACCTGCTCTTCTGCTGGGCCAGGCTTCTGATTTTTACCTGCCTCTGAGCCTTCATTCCTGGTGTCCCTGTCATCCAGCATTCCCTGTCCCTCTCTCTCTTTTGCCTGTGCTGCTCCTCCCTCATTCTCACTTCCTGAGGGGCTTTGGCTGAGTGACTTGTGATGCACCTGTCCCTGTGGCCACCAAGCCACTGCTCCCTCACTCACCTGTGTCACCTCAGGCTTCCCAGCTGCAGCCAGCCCTGGGCTGAGGCTGGTCAGCAGTCACTCTGCTCTGTCATAGAGTTTGATTTCCCTGGGCACTGGCCTTCCTCCTTGGGACCCCCACAGGCTCTCCTCGGGTCCTGAGTTCTTTCCTTTCATTCTGTAGACTGGAGTCTTGGCTTGACCCCCCACACCCCACAGCTAGGCTCTTGCCCTGCTCTCTGCAGCACTTACCCTGTGCCAGCTCCCCCAAACTGTCTCAGGCCACCCTCTGATGTGGGCTGCACCACTGTCTCCATGTGGCAGACCCCAGGCCCTTTCCTGCCTGTCCATTGGGTCCTGTTGCTACCTGAGCACCCACACACACACACCTGGACTGAGACCCTCCTTCCATGGACTTCCTGCACGCTCATCCCAGAAGATCGTAAGCTCCTAGGCCACGGGGTTCCCAGTGATTCTATCTCCACCTGTGAGAG
Source organism: Vulpes lagopus (assembly GCF_018345385.1). NCBI lineage: Eukaryota > Metazoa > Chordata > Mammalia > Carnivora > Canidae > Vulpes > Vulpes lagopus. Next base: position 114,373,728 of record NC_054827.1, read on the forward strand.
TCAGCACAGGGCTGGACCCATGAAAGGTGATGAATACATGCTGGTGAAAGTGAACTGCAAGCTCTCTTAGAGCTGCCAGTGCCATTGTGTGTGCTGCACCCTGAGGACCCACACACATGCTCTCTGCTCTGATCGGGGTGCAGGCACAGATTAAGTTCTCTTTGATCATTGACCTTCCCTCCACCCCTCTGCTCCTTCCTCCTCATTGGGCACCTGCAGAAGTTGGGAGCCCTTTGAGGGTGGGATTGCAGACATATACTGCTCAGAGAAGTCACCAATGCTGGGGCCAGATGCCTGTGCTCAACTGGATCCTAAGTCAGGACTGGCACAGAAACCTGTACTTGCCCCTTCCATGGCCATGACAGACATTGCTAATCAATCACAGCTCCCCGCACTAGATCTGGAAAAGCATTCAGAATCCCCATCAGTGTGGTGCTGGGTGAGCTCACCACCAAGTGATCCAGGGTGCCTTTTCAGGAGAGAATTATTTGCTGTCCTTGTGCTAAGAAATAGACACTAAGAACCCAAACTGCCATTGATTTTATGTCCCTGGCCTGGGAAGGGCTGGGGTTTTTGTAAAAGACTCTGGAAATTAAGGGTGTTGAAATAGGGAAGGATCCTTTCCAAGAATGAGGCCTGTATCTGTGATCTGTCCACTCCAGGATTATGCACTGCTTATTTATTCAGTTAAGGAATATAAATGGAAAAAAAAAAAAAAGAATATAAATGGAGCACCTGCAGTATTAGTCAGCTCGGGCTGCATAACAAAATACCACAGACTGGGTGGCTTAAGCAACGGAAATGGATTTTGTCATAGTTTTGGAGGCCAGAAACTCAAGATCAGAGTGCCAGCATGATCCATTTCTAGTGATGTCTCTCTTAGTAGCTTGTAAATGGCCACAGTCAGTGTGTCCTCATGTGGCAGAGAGAGAGAGACAGAGAGCTCTCTGGTGTTCCTTCTTATAAGGGCACTAATCCCATCATGGGAATGCCACCCTCATGACCTCATGTAACTCTACTTACATCCCAGAGGCCCCATATGCAAATACGTTTGAGGTGACAGCTTCAACATAAATTTGGGGTGGGGGGGATACAGTTCATTCTATAACACCTACTATGTGCCAGATTCTGAGCTAGACAAGGGAATATCAGTGAACTCAAATCTGATGAGCTAAAGAACTTGAATCTACCTTCAAGAAGAGGTTAGCTGGGAAGGGAGGCCCCACCAGAGACAGAAGGTGGCTCCCAGTAACATGACATTGAGAGGAGGGAAGGGGAAAAGATCTTCAGCAGAGCTTCTTGGGCGTCCATAGGTGGCCTGGCCAATGGCATTTTTCTTGGCTCTTAGTATATTAGAAAGTGAAAATATGCCAGAATAGGATTACACAGATTGTGATTTATATTGTCATATTTTAACAGAATATACTACAATATTGGGTTCTTCACAAGATTAATGACAGGATTTATTTTCAAGTAAAGCCCATATTGAATAAGAAGCCATTTTTATTAATATCAAAAATTGCACTGTGATTGCATGTTTTTATGCATTAGGTTTCTTGAAATATGTAGAATCTGTGCTCTTCTGTATTGAGTGTAAGAACAATCAACATGTAAGATATACTTATTATTTTAAACTAAGTCCTGGTGGGGGGCTCTCCTCATGAACTTGTTTCAGCTAATATGACTATATGAATGACCTAATTTGGAGATGTCACCAGAAGTCTACACTGGGGAAAAAAAAGAAAAGAAGTTTGTATTGGAAACCCTCCTGTCCTCCTGCTGCCCCCTGCATGTGCCTGACCACCAGCAAAAGGAATTGAATGGGCTTCAGTCATGGAAAGGTCTGAGGCCCAGAGCATGGTGAGAGCAGACCTCTCCCAGACGGGACAGGTGGGGCTGAGCAGACAGGGAAATGCTATCCCTGGGGGGCCACAGAGGGGCTGCCGGGCCTGGGGGCTAGGGGGGCAGGAAGGAACAGTATGCTCCACAGGGAGAGGTCACACCATGAGGTCAGTGGCATAAGATCTGGACAGTGGGCCAGTGGTGGGCCCTGGCCTCTGCCTCACATCTGGGGAGCAAGCAGATGTGAGTGAGAAGGGAGCAGCCCAGAGCACCAGAGCCCACACTCTGCTGGAGACCATCTCACCCAATCCATCCTGGACTAATCTTGTGTAAAAGACACTAAAAGTTACCTACTAGGAAAATCATCAAATTAAAGGCATATGACATCCACACCCTGGTTCTTTATTGTTAGCTTCAGCAAACATACAATTACTCTGTCAAATTGCTATGAAGCTTCTATGCCACTTTCAGCATCTGTTACATGATTACAGACTGAGGAACACATGTGAGCCACACTCTGAATAACATTGTCCTCTAGTATTTTCTGTTAATGAAAGCTTGCCAGGGAATTATCTACTCAGATGATCTGTCCTGCATGTCAACTCCTCCAAGGAGATGTGGGGAAAAAGCAGCAGGACTCTGGTTGGAATCCAGGACACCTGTCTTTCATACAAGAGAAAAATTGCATGGACAGTAGAAGAATTTCAAATAATTTATACAAATACTCCCTTCAAGAGGTGGAGCAGGGCTTCTTACCCCTTAAGTGTGGGCTATGCTTAGTGACTTGCTTCCAAAGAGTATGGAAATGAGGGGAGTAAGAAAGTAACTTTGCTCTAGAGAAACCTGGTAAATGCTTCCTTAGCCAGGTGATCATGGTTAACATCATCAGTGACAAATCCAGGTGATAACATATGCCCTTGACATGTTGGGAACATTTCATGTCTGTGGTCTTTCTCCCCAAGGCCCAGAACCCCTGTCTAACCATGAGAAAGACATCAGACAAACTCAAATTGAGAAACAGTCTACAGAACACCTGATCAGTAATCCTCAAAGCTGTCAGGGTCATGAGAAGCAAGGAAAGTCCGAGAAACTGCCACAGTCCCAAGAAGCCTAAGGAGACATGATGACTCAGTTTTATGTGGAATTGTAGTGAGTAAATCATGTCCCCCCACCAAAAGATATGTCCAAGTCCCAACTTCCAGAACCTGTGAATGTGACCCTAGTGGAAATAGGGTCTTACAGGTATAATGAAAAGATCTCAAGAGGAGATCATCCTGAATTTAGGATGGGCCCTAAATCCAATGACTGGTGTCTTTATAAGAGAAAGGAGAGGGAAATTTGAAATACACCAAGAAGTCCTTGTGAAGATGCAGGTGGAGATTGGGGTCATCACACTAAGACACAACCCCCACCATGATGACCAGCTAAGGATGACCTATGACCTTGAGCCACCAGAAGCTAGAAGAAGCAGTGAGGATTCTTCCTTGGAGCCTTCAGAGTACTCACACCCTACAGATTTAGGACTTCTGGCCTCCAGAACCGTGAGAATACATTGCTGTTGTTTTAAGCTACCAGGTTTGCAGTGATTTGTTGTGGCAGCACCAAGAAACAAATACAGGTGTCTTGGATGGAATCCTAGAGCAGAAAAATGACATTAGAGAAAAACTAATGAAATCCAAATCGAGTACAGAGTTTAGATAAAAACACATCAATCTCAGCTCATGAGTTGTGACCATGTACTGTAGTAATGAAAGAGGGAAACTGGGGACCGGTTACATGGGGGTTCTGTACTGTTTGTGCAGCCTCTATCCACCTAAAACCATTCTAAACATTTATAGGTTTCTTTTAAGGACAGCATTGACACAAGTGCAAGGTGACTTGTAATTCAGCCTGCGGGCAGCTCTAATCTGGATGATACATATCCCAGCAGGCAGCCCACCCAAGTCACCGAAGTGACCATGGGCATTTCTTCCTTTTCCACCGCTTCTCCCCGAGGCCCTGCTGTCACCTCTGCCACCCCCCTCACTGTGGTTGTGGCTCATGGCTCTGGCTGAAGATGAATTAGTCCCACCCTCTTTACAGTCTACATAAAGAACATCATCTTCTTGGAATTACTTTTGACTCAGAATCTGTGAATGCTGAGTTTGGACAGAACCCTAAAGATCACTTTGAGGCTGTCTGCCTTCCCAACTTTTCTGAGAATTTTTACACCCTGTGCATGAATGGTCTCTGTCACCATGGTTTTATGTTCAAATCATGAGACTCCACTCTTGTGACCACATCTGATTGAACCAGGACTGGACACCGGACTCAGGGGGAAGCCAAACCCATAGTCTTGCCAATGACCCTTCAGATTCCCAGGAAATAATTTGAACTAAAAAAAAAAAAAAATCTAGAAACAGAACTAGGAGCTGAGTCACCACAGTGGGGCTGGCTCCGAGCTGATCTCATTCCTGTACCTCTTGGAGCCTAGTTGCTCAGCTCTGCCTCATAGTTGATGAGAGCTGAATTCTTTACAAAAGTGCCCTCTAACCTGAGCTAATGTGAGAGGGTTCATTTTACTTTGTCATCAAAAAGGATACTTCCCAGGAGGACAGCCACTTTGCTAAGCTCCTCATTCTGCTTGGAGTCAAGTGGTTATTATTGCTTGGATACCATCAAAACCAGACTCTCACTACCTGTCCGAGCAACCCATTTAGACAGCTCCACTTCTTACAAGGCCCTTTTTGATTTTGCATCAAAAAGTATTTCCCTTTGATCCCAGTTTTGCCATTCTGGGCCATTCAGAACAAGTCCCATCTCATGGTTATCTCTTTATTGTTGGTTAGTTGGTTATTTATTTGTTTAATTTTAGATTTATTTACCAAAGGAATACTTGTTTACAGGCTTTAAAAAGTCAAATCTTATAAAAACCTTATAGACATGTTCTAATCCCTTTTCCATATGTCAGGTCTTCAACTGTTTGAAGATGGCAAGCATCCAGGCTTCCCTTTTCTGAGCTGGGACCTTTAGTCCTTTTATTTGTTTCTGACCTTGCACACAAATTTGCCCCAGACCTGATTCTTAGCTGTTCTACCTTCATATGCAGACAGTGTGTGAGTCAAGAGCAAGTTTCATATTGAAGCCAGAACACCGGGTGATAAATGTGATCTCATGGGTGTAACCAAGATGATGTGATGGGATTAGAGATTGGATGTAGCCTAGCGAGCATATTTAAAAGAGGCGGACCTATGAGGAAAGTGTTAAGAATCTACATGCCTGCTTCAGAAACACTCCAAGCTGAGGGCTTTTGTGTGTTGAGGGTGAAATGTCAGGAGGGAGAGAAAAGGAGAAAGTCCTGTCCCAGAGCACAGATGGGACCAGAGATAGGCTAGGAATGGGGTGGGTGGGATCTGATCTCTTGGGACATCTGTTAGGACTCCTACTTGCCTACCATCAAGGGTACAACAAGTTTATAACTTGCCTGGAGGGTGATTTCCATCCCCAGAGGTAAAGGGAATTGTTGCTTTTTTTTTTTTAAGGTTTTTATTTTTATTTATTTTAAAATTTTATTTATTCACGAGAGACACACAAAGAGAGGCAGAGACATAGGCAGAGGGAGAATTAGGCTCACTGCAGGGAGCCCGATGCAGGACTTGATCCCAGGACCCCAGGATCACAAAGGCAGATGCTCAACCACTGAGCCACCCAGGAGTCCCCAGATTTTTATTTTTAAGTGATCTCTGCACCCAATATGAGGCTTGAACTTATAACCCAGATCAAGAGTTGTGGGCTCTGCTGACTGAGCCAGCACCAGCCAGGTGCCCCAGAAATTGCTGCTTTGGACCAAGTTCTGACAAAGATGTGGAATGGTGAAGTGGGAGGAACCATGGCAGCAGAGACTTTGTGATGTGAAGTGGGGGCTGGCATGGCCAGGCACTCAGTCCACACTTGGAGATAAAGGCGTTCTGGAAGAAGATTCTGAGAGGAAAGTCGGCTCTTGAATGGAACTCTGGTTCTGCCGCAGGAGATGTCCCAATGAGAAAGGGAGACAGATAACAAAAGAAACAAACACAAACATGAATGAGTAGCAGGAACCCGGTTTATAAGCTCAGAATATTAAAATAAGAGGCACCAAGATCTGACCAAAGGACACATGACCCAGCATATGCAATATAGCTGGTGGTCCTCCCATAGTTCTTCTCCCCGCTTTTTCCTTTAGAAATCACTAAAGGTCTAGCTGGGCAAATGGACAGCTAGCATAAAGACTACATTTCTGAGCTTCACTTGCAACTAGGTGTGGCCACAGGACTAGGATCTAGTCAACTGCATGTGAATCAAGTAGGCAGCCTCTGGATCGTGTGTTAGAAAAAGGGTCAGAAGACTTTATCTGAAAGGGCCAGAGAGTAAATAATTTAGGTTTTGTGGTCCATAGTATCTCTCTTGCAACTACTCAACTCTGTCCTTGTAGTTTGAAAGCAGCCATTAGGCAATGAGCAAATGAGAGTGGCTATGCTTGGATCAAACTGGGCTTACAAAGAGTTGGTCAGCCCAAAGTCTATAGTTGGCTGACCCCTGCCTTAGATGAAGGGGCTCATCTTCCACGTCCCCAGTGTGTTTCAGTTTTGCTCCACAGCATTTGGAATACAGATGGGAAGATGAGCCCACTTAGATGGAGATGAATTCCAATCCTTAAAGATGGGGCAGCCACAGGTTAGAAAGCATATGGGCCTCTGGTGTCCTTGTAGAACGGGGCTGCCATGACAGTGCAGACCCCCTGTGGCCCAAGAATGATGTTTCTCTTGTTTACATCATCACCTGGTGTCTTCATTACACACACCCTACCAATGGACAAGAAGAACAAAGCAGGCAGGAAGAAAGAGCAAGTTCGCCTCTTCCCCACGGGGTTCCTGATGAACGAATGGGAAACAAGATATTATTAGCCAGGTGCCTATCATCCCCAGCATTCCTGATTCTTTGGCAATTTGGAGCTGGTGCATTCCACTGGAGCCCTAAATAGGACTGCTCCCTCCGACAAAGTCCAAATCTCCAGATTTGGAAATTTGTACCACCCACCTGCCACCAAGACTTAGAAGAAGGAGAGTCCTAATACACGTGAGAGGGAACTGGAGAGAGAGCCACGTGGCCAAGCTGCAAAATTTTCCAAATTAGCTTTGTCAACCTTATAAATAAAACCACCAGTTATTTTACCAGCAGAAGATGGGTTTATTTGAGAGGAGCAGAGAATTGCAATCCGGGACCAGCAAGAACAAAGGTAGTAGGTTCTTTTATAGAGGAAAGGCTGCTGAAACACCAAAGTCCATCAGCATAGACTGGGATGTGGATGTATGGAGGCTTGTCATTGACTGAGCTGTGGCTGGAGGATGAGGAGAGCCTTTCTTCCTCCTGCTGGGGCAGCAACAAAGTAGTAATCAGGTGCAAGGTGAGCAAGGTACCTCTCTTGCTGTTGGATTTGCATGAGAGCTCCCCCTGCCCACCCCCTGACTCCATTGTTCTCCTGAGGTCTCCCTCTGTTAATTTTCACAGCTTCAGGGCAAGAAAGCACCAGCCAGAGAAAGAAGGAGGGAAGGAGCAAGATAGGGTCGCATCAACACATCTCAGGCCCACAGAAACAGGAAAGAGGAAAGAGGCTGATGAGCCGCATGGAACCTGTCCGAGTTTCATGGCCTGGCCCACCGGTAAATGTGGCTCCAGCTGAAATGCAGCCTCTGCCCAGATGGATCTTGATCCCCTCCTCTTGGAGAACAGCATGATGGAGCTAGAAGGACATTCTTCCCATCTCCAGCCAGCTCCACAACACCGTTCACATGCCACACATTATAAATTATATTCACAGCATAAAAAAGAAAAAGGCGGAGGTCATCCCATAAAGACTGCGGAACAGATCCCACCTCCTTCTGCAGGCTTATGTTGCTCTCTGCCTTCTTTTGGGACAGACGCTTTCCATATCTTTTCAAGGTGGCACAGGTGTCTCACCTGGAAGTGAGACAGGGAACAGGCACAGGTCACAGCTGCTCCCCGGACTGCACACAGAATGTCAAAAACTCTGCTGGGTGTCAGGAAACACGTGGTGGGGGGGCCCTACTGCCTGCCCTGAGGCCCGGAAGCAAGCTGAGTGAGCCGGGGGCTCTAACAGGAGGCTGCTCCTGCCTTTGGGCTCCAGCTGACCAAGGACACAGTTTTCCCCAAGGAAACCCTTTCTGTTTTTCTTTCCATTAAAAATAAGAGAAAAGTCACTTAGGGATGGGATGGGAAACTCACTTTATAAACTAAAGATTGCTTTTATCTTCTGAAGCTTAGCTTCTGAATAAGATTCTTTTCTACTTTTAGAGACATTGGTTGTTTATATTCTAACCAAACTTTTTTTCCCCCAAAGCCAATGCCTCTATTAGAGAAGAAATGAACTGTATCAAAGCTCAGGGCTTTCAAGGGATCTTTTCTGGGCAGTGCCCTGAGGGCACGCCTGTCTAATCTCCTCAAATCTTCTTTGTCTGAGCCTGGGATGGGGGAGCGGAGGGAGGGGACAGTGCTGTTCTGGACAGCAGCCCTGAGTGCAGGGTGGCCAAGCTGCAGGTTGGGCCCAGGGTCATCCTGTTAGGACAGAGCCCAGAGGTGAGAAAGCCTGAAAAGGGCAAGAGTTTCCTTGCTCACTGAATTATGTTCAGCTACTGGAGCTGTAAAGAGTGTTCAGGAAGCTCAAGGTGGCGGGCAGCTCTTGCCTTTTTTTTTTTAATGTATCAAAATTACTTTGCAATTTTCCCCCAGTTTTATTGAGATATAATTGACGTATAATATTGTATAAGTTTAAGGTATACAATACAGTGACTTGACACACACACACACACACACACACACACACGTATTTAAGATTTTATTTATTCATGAAAGACACAGAGAGAGAGAGAGAAGCAGAGACAGAGGTAGAGGGAGAAGCAGACTCCCTGCAGGGAGCCCAATGTAGGACTTGATCCCAGGACCGCAGGATCACACCCTGAGCCAAAGGCAGATGCTCAACCCCTGAGTCACCCAGGCGTCCCAAGATATATATATTTATATATCAGAGTTGACCCTTGCACAACATGGATTTGAACTACAGGAGCCTACTTATACACAGACTTTTTTTTTCAACAGATGACAGTACCATCCTGTAAGCTCTCTACGCTCTTATCCATCGTAAGGTGTGTCAGAGTCATGACATTGTTTCCTTGTATCAGTGAAGTATGGAGGTTTATGAACAATTTATCTTTCTAATAAAAAAATATGAATCAGAGTTATATATGACTCAGAATTCTTGCGGTTGCAAGTGACAGAAAACCAATAGAAGGAATGGGCTCTGTCACCAGAAAGGTGCAGGCAGGCAGGTGTGGGCACTGGGCCCTGGGACTTCCTGCCACCAGCACTCTCGGTTTACCTCTCATCCCTGCTTCTCATTGAGTTTGTGTCTTGCTGCATGGTGACCTCTTTCTGCTGGATTGGTTTCTCCCTAAGGCTGGGATGGTGGCTGTCAGAAAGTCATGGATTCACATGGCAGCTTGCTTCCCTAACAGCTAGTTGACAATAAAGGGGCACATCTCCAAGGGTATGATTGATCCTCTGGGGTCAGTGCCCTTCTCCAGACCAGTCACGAAGATGGAAGGTGGGATGTGATTACTCCAGTCTGGCTCTTTTGTCAACTCCTTGAGCAATCACTGTGACCGGGAGGCAGAAGATGGCATCTTGCATTTAGACGCATTGGTTGGCAGCAGGGGGACGAGCCATTCCCCCCGAAGAATGTGGGTGTTGTCCCCTGAAAGGCAGCTATTCTTTCCATAGCTGTAAAAATGTGCTGTGGTAATATACCTAAGTAAGACTGAGGTAAGAGAAATAAGGGAAATTTATCTTCAGAAATAACTTTGGAAAAAGAGACTACCATTTTCTGAATGCCTACTGTGGCACAAATTCTTCACATATGCTGTCCTGTGTAATCCTCAAGGAAAAACAAAAACAAAAACCCATATCCAAGCCCTATAAGGTAAGTATTATTATTCTCATTTTGCCAGCAAGGAAACAAGCAAGGTGAGGTGTCTTGTTCCAGGACACACAGCTCAGTGGCTGAACGAGGGTTTGAGCCTGGTTCTGTTTGATTTTAATTTTAGACTCTTTTATTTTTTTTGAGAGAGAGAGAGAGAGAGAGTATGTGTGTGCGCACTTGCAGACAGGGCAGGGCGGGGCAGAGGGAGAGGGAGAGAGAGAGAGAATCCCAAGCAGAGTCCCCACTGAGTGTGGAGCCCAGTAGGGGGCTCAATCTCACAACCCTGAGATTGTGACCTGAGCTGAAATTGAGAGAGGCTCAACCGACTGAGCTATCCAGGAGCCCCTTAATCTTAGACTCTTAACCATCATGATACATTGGCTTCCTCATTCATCTACTTAGTGAACAGTTATATATATAAAGTACTTTAAGTAAATCTTTCTGATTCTAATAGTATTGAGTGTCTGCAGGAGTCTTACAAGATGGCTCCACATTCTATCACGCTGCTCCCATCCAGAGGCCAGCGTGTGTCCTCCTTCTTTCTCAGGTAGGCTCATGACCACTCAGACCAATAGAGTCTGGTGAAATGGTGCTATGGGCCTTCTGAGTCCAGGTGTCCCAGTCAACTGGGGCTGCTATCACAAAACACCACAGACTGGCTTAAATGACAAATGTTTATTTATCACAGTTCCAGAGCTGCTAAGTCCAAGGCAAGGACTTTGGTGTCTTTGCAGATGGCTGGCTGCCTTCTGGCTGTGTCCTCCCACGACAGGGAGAGAAAAAGCTCTGGTCTCTTTGTCTTCTTATAAGGGCACCAATATCATCATGAGGGTCCCACTCTCATGACCTCATCTAACCCTAATCACCTCCCAAAGGTGCCTGGGTGGCTCCGCCATTGAGCATCTGATTTCAGCTCAGGTCTTGATCTCAATGTTATGAGATCCAGCCCTGTGTCTGGCTCTGTACTCAGCAGAGTCTGCTTGGGACTCTCTCTTTCTGCCTCTCCCCCGACTCATTCTCTCTCTCTCTCAAATTGAATAGATAAAATTTTTAAGCCTAATTACTTCTCAGAGGCTCCACAACTAAATACCACCCCACTGGGGATTAATATCTCAATACATGAACTTCGGGAGGACACAGCCATCCAAGTCTGTGGTACGAGGTCATAAAAGGCCAGGCAGTTTGGCCTTGTTCAGTAGGATACTTGCTCTTGACACTCTGATCTACCACCATAGGTCCCACTATTCTGAGGAAGCATGAGCCATGTGGAGAGGTGGCACATTCTTGTCATCCCAACCAAAATGCTAGATAGGCGTGGAGAAGCCTCCAGCTGGTTCTTGCCCCTAGCCACGTGAGCCTTCCCCGCTGAGGCTTCAGACGTCGTGGGACAGAGACAAGCCAGCCCTACAGTACCCCATCCAAATCCCTGGCACACTGACTCCTAGACCATAACAGATGGTGGCATCAACAAACCTAGTTGATGCAACTAGTTCTGGGATGGCTTATGACACAGCAGGGAACAACTGGAAGAGCTCCAGGGTAGGAATCAAAGGTGCCTAGTCATGGAGCAGTTGAAGTAAGAGGAAGATAAAATTGAGGACTGTCCTACATTCACCAAGTAGCAAGTAGTGATGCTTCCCGACAGGGAAGTGGTGGCCAAAGTCCAGACACTTCAGACTGCAATCTGCCTTCCTCCACCAGGTGGGGTGGATGCCTTGGCTGCTCCTTCTCAGCCTTTCCCAGGGGCAGTGAGTAACCTAGGCAGCTGGCTCAGCTCGAAGGGGAAGGGCCCCAGCACAGCCTGGATCCTGGGATCCAAGGCTGCAGAAAGCAGAGCCCCAGGAGGGACTGGGTGTTGCTGCTGCTGGGGGCCTCCTTCCTCCAAGGAGAACAGGGGCTCAAAGGGAAGGTAGGACCTGAAAGCAAAATAATCCTGGTCCTATCAACTGTGCCACCACAGGAAGGTGTCCTCCCCAGAATGGGACTCCTCTCTTTAGCACTGCCCATTTTCCCATTGCATCAGATGTCAGAAAGGGTCATTGCCCCCAACAGGGCTGGAATGGCTGGGCGAGGGGTGGAGGGAAGTTTCCCTGATTCACTGCCTCCCACCTTCACTTACTTCCTTTTTCCTTCCATTCAAATCAGCTTTCTACATACACATGATTTAATTTTTTTTAATTTATAAATTTGTTTTTTATTGGTGTTCAATTTGCCAACATATAGAATAACACCCAGTGCTCATCCCATCAAGTGCCCCCCTCAGTGCCCATCACCCAGTCACCCTCACCCCCTGCCCACCTCCCCTTCCATGATTTAATTTTTTGAAAATTAAAAATATATATATTTTACTTATTAATCAGCTGAGAGACACACACAGAGAGAGAATGAGCAGGGGAGAAGGGGGGAGGGAGAAGCAGGCTCCCCCTTGAGCATGGAGCCCAACATGGGACTCATTCCCAGGACCCTGAGATCATGACCTGAGTTGAAGGCAGATGCTTAACCATTGAGCCACCCAGGCACCCCATTCCCCAAATGTTTAAATAATATTATTCTTTTCTAAAAAAAATCCTAGGGCAGCCCAGGTGGCTCAGCGGTTTAGCTCCGCCTTCAGTCCAGGGTGTGATCCTGGAGTCCTGGGATGGAGTCCCATGTCAGGCTCCCTGCATGGAGCCTGCTTCTCCCTCTGCCTGTGTCTCTGCCTCTCTCTCTCTCTCTCTCTCTCTCTCTCTCTCTCCTCTCTGTGTGTCTCTCATGAATAAATAAAAATAAAATCTTAAAAAAAAAATCCTAAACCTAGAGACTTAGTTTCTGTGGTTCAAACGCTCAGACCCCATGTCTGATTTACATTTTTCCTGAAGATGTTCCTCCTAGAGCCCCCCTCCCGGCTCCTCCCCTCCCCTCCCCCTCCAACCTGCTGCGCTGCTGCTCCCAGAGCTTTCCTGCACTGTTTGCCTGCCTGGATCCCCTACTTTTGGATTCCCTATCTTTCTTTTTCTTGGTTTACTCCCTTTGGAGGAGATAAAATTTTCCCGAAGCATTGCATATCTGAAAATGTCTCTATTCTATCATTACCCTGGGTTGCTAGTTTGTCAGGGAATAGAATTTACTTTTGGAAATCATTTTCTTTTACCGTTTTGAAGACTATGCATCTGTGTTCCAGCTTTTAGCGTTGGTACTGAGAAATCTGATGCCATTCATTCTGATTCTTGGCCACTTGTGCATGGACTGTTTTTTCCTTTCTGGAAGCTTTTAGATAATTTCTTCATCCTTGGTGTTCTAATATCATAATGGATTTCTTTTTCATTCATTGTGCTGGGAATTATGTGGGACTTTTTTTAAGATTTTATTTATTTACTCATGAAAGACACACAGAGAGAGGCAGAGACATAGGCAGAGGGAGAAGCAGCTCCCTGTAGGGATCCTGACATGGGACTCAATCTCAGAACTCCAGGATCACGACCTGAGCCAAAGCAAATGTTCAACCACTGAGCCACCCAGGTGCTCTAGGTGGGACTTTGGATCTGCAATTCCATGTCATGGGGTTCTGGGAAGTTTTAATTAATTTCTTGGGTCACTTCCTCTCTTCTCTTTCTGGACCTATTATTCAAATGTTGGACCTTCTGGGTTTACCTTCTACTTTTCTCACCTTTCTTCCTTGTGGTTTTGTTCCCTTCTGGAAATTGTCCCATAAGCTTATCTTCCAACTGCTCTATCAACTTTTTTCTCTCCATCATAATTTAAATTTAAAAAGCTTTTTCCTTATGATGAGATTGTCTTCATCTTTAACATCTTTCTGTTTCTGGGATGCAATATTGTTGCCCCTGCCAGTAAGGACATTAATGGTTTTCAGGCATCATTTTTCTCTGCCCATCTGCCTTGTCTCTGGGCCTTCCACTCTTTTTTGCTATGTTTTTTTTTTTTTCTTTTTACTTCTGTCTTCCATATTGGGTGCTTTCCTCAGATATCGAGTGATCCTTTGTTTTTCCTTCATTCACAACAAAGAGGCTCTGAAAAGTTGTTTGAATACTGGGGGCTTCGAGGGATGAGGCATGGGTCTGACTGTGGGGTGACTGAGCCAGGATCACACATTTGGGAATGCCCAATGCCCAAACAACAGTACTTAGAGATCTCTTTTTTGGGGGGTAGGGGAGATATTATGTTTCTCTAGAGAGCAATGGTCTAGTTTCCAGGTCCAGGGCAGGGAGGTCCAGGTCCAGGAATGGTCCAAGGTGGGGAGAATACTGGGAATAGAACAACACAAAGTGTAAAGAGGTGGTTCTCAGCCTTCGTGTATAAACTTACACTGAATCCCTCTGTCAAATACAGTGCCTTGCTCTTTCCCTAAGCAGCCCAAGGTGACCTCTGAAAATGGTTCACTATTTGCTTGACACCCAGAAAACCCTACACAATCATGCAAATCAGGAGGTTCATATCTTTGTTTTCATGTCAAGAACACACCCGAAACTGCCCAGGCCATCAAGGGTATGCAAAAAACCATCGAGTATCTGAAGGCTGTCACTTGGCAGAAGCAGTGTGTGCCATTCTGTCGCTACAGAGGTGGAGCTGGCAGGTGTGGCCAGGCCAAACAGCAGGGCTGGACACCGGGTGGGTGGTCCCACAAGAGCGCTGAACCTTACTGCACGTGCTTAAAAATGCAGAGTAAGGGCAGCCCTGGTGGCCCAGCAGTTTAGCGTCACCTTCAGCCGAGGGTGTGATCCTGGGGTCCTGGGATCGAGTCCCACGTCGGGCTCCTTCCATGGAGCCTGCTTCTCCCTCTGCCTATGTCTCTGCCTCTCTCTCTCTCTCTCATGAATAAATAAATAAAATATTTTTTAAAAATGCAGAGTAATGCTGAATGGAAGGGAGAGCCTTCCATTCAGGTGGTGAGAGAGCCTCTGCACATTGAGCACATCCAGGTGACCAAAGCCCCAAGATGCAACATAGAACTCACAGGGCTCCAGGTCAGATTCACCCTTACGTGAGCTCTCCCTGCTGCATCAAGATGATCCTCACTGAAAGAGAGCAGGTTGTTCCTAAACCAGAAGAGGAGGTTGCATAGCAGGAAAAGATATCCCAGAAGAAACTGAAAAGACAAAAACTTATGGTCTGGAAGTAAGTTCTGCATAAAATAAACACAAAACAAACAAAAACAATAAAAATTTAAAAACCAGTGCCTCTTCCCCTCCACCTGCCTATTTCTCTGATTCAATCTCAGAATAAAGGGTTCTTTCCTGGAATGGGGAGGGGGGCAGTCACCTGGCCGGGGTGGGGGGTGCTAACTCCAGGCCTTCAACCTAGCCTCCTGTCTTGAATCCCACCTCTGCCCCATCTTGTGCAGTAACCGATTCTTCTGATTCCTCAGTGTTGAGCTTTCTTGGCATTGGCTGTCTTCCTCCTCTATTTCTCTCTTTTTTTTAAATTAAGATTTCATTTATTTATTCATGAGAGACAGAGAGAGAGAGAGAGAGAGAGAGAGGCAGAGGGAACAGCAGGCTCCCCAAGGAGCAGGAAGCCTGACACAGGACTTGATCCCAGGACCCCAGGATCATGACCTGAGCCAAAGGCAGACCCTTAAACAACTGAGCCACCCAGGTGCCCCTCTTGCTTCTTATCTTCCAAACCTTTGTTAACATCTCTCATCTCTATTGTTGCTGTTCTCATTCTCTTTGTCCTTTTTGTTTGATAAATATTTTATTTCTCTACTCTCTTTTCCATGGGGTTTGGAGAGAAAAGAGTACTGCAAGCCTGTGCTCAGCCCACCACAGTTAACTGGCAGAGCGTGAGTCTCCTTTGTAGGGTGAGAATGGCAGAGCGAAGGAAGAGTATGGGCTCTGGAGCCAGACAGATCCACGCTCGAGTTCTAGTTCTATTTCTTCACATCTCTGTGTGACCTTAGGCAAGATAATTGACCTCTCTGAGCTTCATATTTCTCATTGGTAAAATGAGAGCAATAGTGCTTCTTAACTCACACAGGTGTTGTAAGCACTAAGTCTGATGACGCGGGGATTTCCTCCTGGGCCTGAGTGCAAGGCCATGCTCTGAACCGCTGAACCAGCCGGCCTCCCTAGAGAACGGCAGGAGTCACAGGTGGGCTTTGCTTCCAGCCTGGACCTGAGGATGGAGAAGACACATGGAACAGAGCAACCCCAAGCCGACTTATGCTGTGAGTGGAAGATGAATCTCAGTGGTTGTGAGTCACTAAGATTCTGAGTTTGTCTCTCTTACAGCAGCATCTCGGGGTGGGGGGTGGGGATCCATTCCCAGGGAGATGTTGGGTGAGGGGAGCTTGAGCCAGATAAAGCCAGCAGGTGAGGGAGCCAGGCAGTGAGGGAGATGGACAACCCCAGTGCCCATTACATCAAGAACTATATTCTTCATCACGATGACTGAGATATTTAATGGCGCTCACTGGCTTTGTATTTCTCTTCCCTCTGGCTCTTCCGAGCAGGGATCCAGTCCTTTGAATATTCCTTGCCTTGAGTATTTTAGTGGCCAGAGCACTGGAGCTTCTGAAGTCGGTGGCTGTTTTAGCCTTTTGCAATAACCTTGACTCTTTATGGAGACTCTGGGACATATTCCGGAAAAAGGAAGAAAGGGTGGGCCTTTGAGAAGAGCCAGGAAGGAGAGGGAGAGGTTTTCACGGAGAAGGGAAGAGGGCAGCGTGTAACACAAGAGGCAAGGGTGGGGACAGGCTCTGTGTCTCTGCTAGGCAGTATCCACTAGGCAGTGTCCAGGAGGTGACAAGGCCTTGGAGGGAGTGGCTGCCGGGTACACTCAGGGACGGTGGACGGGAGACACAGGGCTCACACCTCTCCCCCACAATTCCTACATCCTCCTAACCAGCCGAGCCCCAGAGCCTGAGAGGCATGAGGGCTGGGAGGCTGGATTGTCCAGGCTTTGGGACCTTGACCAAACACTGAGGTTGAGGGAGGGAAGCCCAATGATATGCCCGAGATTGAATTTCTTGCTAGCTCAGTGGGATAGTGGCCTGGAGTCAGATTTCAATTGAATTAGAGAAAATAAAGAAATATGCCAAACCACGACAGCTTTGCGATGGCTCAGGCAGCCCCTAAACCACACAGCTCCCTCCCAGGCCTGCCAGCAAGCAAACAGCCACCACCAGCACGGGACGCTCCATGTCACCCAGGGTCTGGAGTGATATGCATCCTCCATCCAGGAGTGGGTGTCCATCACTTGTGTTCCCCTGGTGGAGGACTCCCAAGTCCTTTATCCTGAGGTCCTGCTCGAATGGGCCATCAGAGCATTTCCTGGCCAGAGGGAGGTAGGGAAGCAGGAACCTAGTTCTGAAGCTGGGGGAGGAGGTGTATATCCGATGGTTGGCATGTGGCATGGGCTGGGACATCCTTTCACCGAGTGGCCTGTCGCCTCACAACGTAGCAGTGAGCAGGCTGGCTCATCTTCAACTCTGGTATGACCAGGCAGGACACCATCCCAGGGGCCCAGCTATAGCCTCGTCTTTCTCAGCTGCTGCACACCAGGGAGATTGATGGTAGAGCGCACCCAACACCACTCCGGACGACAGCCTGGCTGGGGAAGGGCATTTGAGTGGTTAAGAAGCAGATGACCCAGTTAGTACTTTTATGCAAATGCCAGCTCCTCATCACAGCTCATGAGGATGGTTCCAATTTGGCCCCTGATGATACCCCTCATTTCATCTCTAGCCACTCCCCAGCACAATCCCCTCCCCTCACCCAGCTCCAACCCCACTGAGCTGCTTCCAGGCCCATGAAGGAGTCACCTTCTCTCCTGCCTGTGGCTCTTCTACAGGCTGCTCCATATAGTCGAACATGCCCTCCTCTCACTTGGCTCATTCTACCTATCTCTTGGGACCCAACTCCTACTCATCCCTCAGGACCCAGCTTGAGGAAGCCCTCTGAATCCTCGAGTCTGGACTAGGAATCTGTTCCAGGCCTCCCATAGCTCCTTGATTTCCTGTCTTGGTCCTTTCCATACCTGTTGTATAGGATTGTTTAATTGTCTGGCCCCTCAGCTAGACTGTAAGCTCTTGGATACAGGAACTGTGCCCATTTTGCTAATCAATGGTATCTCCGGTATGTGGTGTGTCTGAGGAGGGAAGGAGAAGGAGAAGGAGAAGGGAGAAGGGAGGAGGGGGAGTGGTGGGGAAGATAGGGAATGTTG
This sequence comes from Vulpes lagopus, assembly GCF_018345385.1. NCBI lineage: Eukaryota > Metazoa > Chordata > Mammalia > Carnivora > Canidae > Vulpes > Vulpes lagopus. The sequence goes on from NC_054827.1 coordinate 114,391,741, forward strand.
TTGTTGCCCTCTTGGTGTTGCCCACCAGCCTTTAGATTTCCTTGCCTTTGAAGCACCTCAATGAGGAAGCCCAGTGCCGTGGCTAGATGGCAGTTTGGTTGGGTGGTTAAAGAAACTATTTCCTGGAAGTCTTCTGTTCTGGACTTAGGACAGACCTGGGTGCAGATACCCAAGAGAGTTGGAAGTTGCATTGCTGGAGGGAAATTTCAACTACAAGCCAAGCAGAAAAATAAAGGTCACAGCCAAGTGAAAAGCCGAGTGAAAAGCCTGCATGTAGGAGGTGCAGCAGAAGCAGGAAACGCTCTGGGGACAGGAGCCGGTTTGGATGACAGAGGGAACCCAGCAGAGACTGCTTGTTCATCCCAATAACTGCTTCTTCCTCTTTTGTTATAATTAGCATTTCACTAAATATATGCCCCCACCCCCCACCAGAATAAAATCAACATTTCCTGGCCTCCCTTGCAGCTAGATGAGGCCATGTGACTGTTTTGGTCAATGAGATGAAAGAGGTTGCATGACTTCCAAAAAGTACCCTTAAGGGAGGGTCTGTGCCCTTCCTCTAGGATGACCAACTCCTGGTTTGCCTGAGACGCTCCTGATTTTAGCCCCGAGAGTCCCATGTCCCAGCAAGTCCCTGAGTCCTGGGTGAACCAGGAGAGTTGGTCACCTCACATTCCTCATCCCTTCTTCCTTCCTCCTCGCTAGCATGGGAGTGGGACAGCAGCCAGCTTTGGACCTGCAAAGTGCAGCCACGGGCTGAGGATCACATAGGACTGGACGGTGCTGACACCTTGACTCCAGGTGACTCAAACTGTCCTGAGTCTGAATCACCTGAGCCTGGATCACTGGTTATTCCCTCTGAGCTTCATTTACTGGAGAGAAAAAGAAATGCCCATCTTGTTCAAACATCTGTTATGTAGGGTTTTCTGCCACTTGTAGCTACACCTAATCTGGATGGTATAGAAATAGGTCAAGAGCTTTGATGGATGCCAGGGTGCTGGAAATCAGCTCTGGTGTGCTGCCAGGCACGGGAGGGAGGGTGGTGGGGTGGTGGCGAGGTGGGTTCCACCTGAAAATGTGCAAAGTCCTCCGCAGAGATGTCTCAGGGGCTGCCCCCCGGGAGTCTGGTGGGGTTTCTGCCTCCCCCACCAAAGGCTTCAGTGGTTCCTGCTTTTGTTTCCCTTGATAAAGTGATTCCCTTCCTAGAAAGCAATTTGAAAACCAAGAGTTTTTAAAGGAATGGTGGCTGCCTGCCCCACGTCCTCTGCCCCCCACCTCCTCAGTTGTTTAGCTGTGTGAGCGGGGCAAAATCCATTCAGATCCAGAATAATAATGAACATAGAGACCAGAAAGAGAAAGGATATTAAATCTGAGGAAAAGTTGCATAAGCCTAAAGCCCCAGGAGAAACCCGGCCGCAGATGGTGTCACTGGCAATAGCTGTGCATGGGACTTGCTGCTATGGGGACTTCTCCGGGGCTGCCTGGGGAAGGGGACAGTCCCCCGGGGGCTGTTGCATCATGCCCCAGGTGCCTTTGTTTCCAACAAAGCATCATTGTTCCTGGAAATACGGCCTTCAGGTGCACCTGCGCAGCCCAGGAACTGTCTGGGTTTGTTGATGAGACTTGAGAGTGGGTTGCCAGGCAGGGGATGAGGGCACAAGCAGGGTTCTGTGCAGATGCAGATTTAGTGAGCCGGGGTGGGGTGGGGTGGGGTGGTGTCAGAATTTCTCCTCAGGCCCACTCTTGAGTGACATGGGAGCTTCTAGCAGGTGGCATAGAACAGGGAATCTCTGAGGTGCATAACAGGTGAGCAGAGCTAGGCAAGCTTTCCCAGCCTAATTCTTGAAGAGAGGGCTTTGTTGTATCTCACCTTAGCCATGTCCTGTCTGTGCCTCAGTTTCCTTGCGTGTAGCTTGGGGGAATCATGAAACCTACTTCATGGATGTTGTGAGGGAGGGCACAAACACTCAGTCCAACATCTATTTTGGTGTTCTGGCCAGGTTCTCCCTCAAGGTCTCAGTTAAGCTGTGGTCAGGGTGGCTCCCCTTTGAAGGCCTGATGGGGGCTGGAGGATCCGTACCTAATATAGCTCATTCACAAGGCTTTGGCAGGAGGCCTCAGCACCTCTTTACACAGACCTCTCCCTAGAGCTGCTTGAGTGCTTTCCCCACATGGCAGCTGGCTTCCCCCAGAGTGAGTGATCTGAGAGCAGGGACAAGGTGGAAGTCACAATGACTTGGATGACCTAGCCTGGAAGACCCCTGCTGTCATTTCTGCAGTATCCTAGTGGTTACCCACGCCAACCCTATTTAATGTTGGAAGGACTACGGAGGCTGTGAAGGTCAGAAGGTGGGGATCCTCGGGGCCATCTTGGAAACTGGTACCATGAGGACCTCACCAAGCTGTTGGACCAGTGCTCGAATCACCTATAGCCTGACTTCTAATTATGTGAGATGACAAGCCCTAATGTTACTAGACTGCCTGTAGCCCAAACATCCACTATTCCTTCTCAAAAGTTCTTTTTTCGCTTAAGGTAGCCAGAGTTTGACTCTGTGACTTGCAACCAAAGCCCTTATCTGATACCAGAAAGGAAGCCTAGATCATCAGCCTGATTTAGGGGAGAGGAAAAAGGCTCCTGGGCTGTAGGCACCTTCTGTGACTCTCCCTCTGCACTTCCCAAATCTGACCCAGTCTTCCAGGGTTCCAGAATAAGCACCATGAGGGAAAAGAAAGTCTAGTTTTTATATGCCTAGATAGCCATGGTTAGTTAAAAATACAAAGAAAAATGCTTTGCTGTAATGACATGACTCTGGTTCTCCCTGCTTCTCTAACCAGCTTTGTGGATGGCAAGAATCCTTCTCCTTGCTTTTCTCCTGTCATCCCCTGCTTAACTTTGGCCAGGGGTTAACTCCAGCAGAGATTCCCAGGCTCTGGCCCTCGGCTGGCCAGCAACCAGGAGACTCTCTGAAGTTGCCTCCGTGGGCCAGGAGACCACTGAATTTATAGAAGTCTGGTCTCCTACTGAAGGTAGGTCAGAAATCAGGATTCACTGCGTTCTTTGTTGCCTTCATGTGGGCACTGGCAAGCTTTCACACTTCAGAAGGAAGTTGTACAGGAGCCTTCTTGAACTCATTCTTTCTGATCTTCTGGGTCAGCTGCAGCTGGCAGCGTGGTGGTTGGGTGGCCCACAGAAACTGGCACAACCATCACTGCCAAGCCTGCTAATTATGTGCTAGGGAAGAGAGTCAGACTCCAGTATTCCACTGGGTCCCCAGACATGCATGGAGAGGGGGAGGCAACAGGGTGGACAATCATCTAGGCACATCTTGATCCAATCCCATACTCCCCTTTAGCTCAGAGAAGCTGTAGGTGAGTGGGAAATGGAATCATTTCTTAGAAACAAGGACTGGTGGGCACTGATCTTCATCACTGTATGAAAAGGCTTGGGGCAGATTGGGAGAGAATGCAGTGGACTGGGGGTCCTGACCAGCACATGCCAATGGTGCGACCTTAGACAACTCCCCTGTTGCCAAGTTGTGGTTTCCTTCTTTGAAAAGAGAAGACAGGGGGATGCCTGGCTGGCTCAGTGGTTGAGCATCTGCCTTTGGCCCAGGGCATGATCCCAGGGTCCAGGGATCGAGTCCCACATTGGGCCCCCTGCATGGAGCCTGCTTCTCCCTCTGCCTGTGTCTCTGCCTCTCTCTCTCTCTGTGTGTGTCTCATAAATAAATACATAAAATCTTAAAAAATAAAAAAAAAGAAAGAAGAAAGAAAGAAAGAAAGAAAGAAAGAAAGAAAGAAAGAAGAAAGAAAGAAAGAAAAGGGAAGACAGTGGATCCCTGGGTGGCTCAGCAGTTCAGCGCCTGCCTTCGGCCCAGGGCATGATCCTGGAGACCCGAGATCGAGTCCCGCATTGGGCTCCCTGCATGGAGCCTGCTTCTCCCTCTGCCTGTCTGTCTGTCTGTCTCTCTCTGTGTTTATCATGTGTTATCACAGGATCGAGTCCCGCATTGGGCTCCCTGCATGGAGCCTGCTTCTCCCTCTGCCTGTCTGTCTGTCTGTCTCTCTCTGTGTTTATCATGTGTTATCAAAAAAAAAGAAAAGAGAAGACATTGAATCACAGGATGTTAGACCTAAAAAAAAAAAAAAAAAAACAAGGAAATTCATCTGGGAGCCCAGCATGTAAGGCAGAATGCATTTGGCTGCAGCAAACAGAAGACCCACCTAAAAATAGCTTAACAAAAGCAATTACACCACGTAACAAGGACTGCAGCCTCGGGCGGGTCCAGATTTGGTTAACTCAGCGGCTCTGTGATGGCACTGGAGACAGCAAGGACACAGGCTCTCTCCGTCTTTCCACCTGCTGCCCTCAGGTGTTGGCAGCCTCCCGGCATGCTGGCTAGGTGGCTGCAACAGCTCCAGACAGCCTTCTGAGCCAGCCACTCCAGAGGCAGGAGACTACTAGGTGCCCCTCTGGGTAGCTCATTGACCAGGTTCTGGCACGTGTCCAGACTAAACCAATCGCTGGGGTGGAAGAGGGTCTCCCAGGATTGGCTGAGACCAACCACCACCGGCTTGGGGCCAGGAAGGGTCTTGCAGCTGGTGAAGGAGAGAGGGAAGAGGTGAGGAGGGCTGAGGGGCTGTTGCATAGGAAACCGGCCACGTCTGTCAAGGCTCAGCTTCTCCTGTAGGTGGGGACCTGACAGTAGGACAGGTTTCCACAAGTCAAACCACACAGAAATCGGTGGTAGTCAAGAGGGGGACGTGGCTCTGAATTCAGGCTCGCTATTTCATTACACCTGTTGCGTCTGACCTAGGTGATCTCCAGCCTAGAACCCGAACTCTGGTTGTCTGTCTTTTCCCTCTGCCACACTGTATGTCCATGGCAGGTCTGAGATGGAGTTCTCTAGAGCTCACCTGGACCCTTGAAGTTTGTCTGTCTCCACCCAGGCATAACCCTAAGGGGGAGATGCTGTGGCCCAGTGGGGCAGAGCCATCAAGGCAGACAGAAGTGAGGTCAGATCCCGCCACCGCCTTCTCCGCTATTCATTGACCCCAGCAGACCACCCTGGCAGCAGCTGGCAGCCATACCCTTGCCAACGACAGAGGCAGGTCCCAAGAGTCCTTCCTGTCAGTGCCTGGGTCAATCAGTGGCCAGCCGGGCAAGTGGAAACCACTGGAGATATTTGAGGCAGAGCAGTTTTAAAGGAGGGAATTGGTTACAAAGGTATTGGAAGGCCTGGAAGAACAAAATCATGACAAGGGTGTTACTCAGGGACCAGGAAGCTGTCCCAGGAGCCACACGCCTCATTTTGGAGCTGCCAGAGCTGCTGTCCCCCGCCCCCCGCCCCATTTACTCCCACCACCATCCCAGCTGCAGCCACTGCCACTCGCGCTGCTAGAGCCAGAGTGGCTTTGCCCTTCCTCCTGCCTTCTGATCTCCTTGACACCTCCACTGGCCTCACCAAGCTAGAAACCAGCTCATCGTGGTTGGGAGTGGGACAGAGGGAATGCACCAAGGACCCAACGTCATACATGGAACAGAAGCATGTAAGATGAAGATGAACAGCATAGGTTTCAGAGTCAGAGAGGCCTAGGTGTGACAGCAGGCAAGTCACCTTCCCTGTGTGGGCTTTAGCCACTCATTTGTAAAATAGGAGTGATAACACATCTATCCTGGAGCACTGGTGTGAAGCCTTAAAAGAAAATTATTATTATTTTTAAAGATTTTGTTTATTTATTCATGAGAGACACAGTGAGAGAGGCAGAGACACAAGCAGAGGGAGAAGCAGGCTCCTTGCTGGAAGCCTTGATAAGAGACTCGATCCCAGGACCCCGGGATCATGCCCTGAACCGAAGGCAGATGCTCAATCACTGAGCCACCCAGGTGTCCCTTAAAAGAAAATTATTATAAAAGAGCTTTAGCACAGTGGCTAGAAGCCTAGAAGGGACTTGGTTCCTGAACATACCCTGCTCCTTCCTCTCACTTCAGAGCCTTTGTACTCTACTTTCTCTTATCTCTGCCTGGAATTTTTCTTCCTATTTTTTTTTTTATCTCATTACTTCTTTTTTTCTCATGATTTTATTTATTTATTAGAGAGAGCGAGCGATCGAGAGAGAGTGGGGGGAAAAGCAAAGGGAAAATGAGAAGCAGACTCTCCACTGAGCAGAGAGCCCAATGTGGGGCTCCGTCAGGGGCCCTGGGATCATGACCTGTGCTGAAAGCAGATGCTTAACCCACTGAGCCACCCAGGCACACCTTATCTCATTACTTGTGACTCATCCTCCTAGTCCAGATAGGACACTTGGTTGCAAGAGACCAAAAACTGGACCCAAAGAAACTTAAGCAAAATCAGAAGTCATTGGCTATTATAGTAAAGCTAAAAAGTCCCAGCATAGTCCTGACATCATGTATGGCTTCATCAGGGGTTCAGCCAATAACATCAATACTCATTAATTCTGGATTGGATCATGTGCCTATCTCTAAATTAATTTCCATGGTCAAGGAAGTGGCACATGCTAAATGTTCTACCCAAAGAATTTGAAGTGATAGTAGGAGTGATTGGTTTCCCAGAGGAAAATTAGGTATAGTTATAAGGCGGATGAATGGTATCAGGCAAGAAAAACAGCTCTCTACCCATTTTCAGCTCAGGGAAAACTTCCTGGTGCTTACTCTCCTCTGTCCAAGATTAAATCATTTCCTACCATGATACATACTCAGAGCTCCTTGTACGTCACAACACTCATGAGCTAGTAATTATGCTCTTGTGAAGTTACACGATGCCTGCCTCCCGCCCCAGATTATGAGCTCTGTGGGGGCAGGGGCTCTTTTGTTATCACTGTATCCCCAGTATCCTACCCAGTGCCTACACATGCCGGATGCTAAATTGAGTCCGTACATGAGGGGATGAATATGGAACCCTGGTTATGATGAGGCCCAGCCTGTTACCTTGACTTTTTCCAGCTGCACAGCTACTTAGGCCAGAATCTTCCCCGCCTAAAGTCTTCTCTCTCCTTCAACCAGGCTTGAGGACACATAGGATGCAACTCCCCAGAGAAGAGAATGACAGTTTTCCCTTTAGATCAGGGATGGGTAAATGGGGGTGGGGTGAGGGGATGGGAGAGTGAGGGGGATGGTTAGACCCATAACTCCAGAGGGTGATTCAGGCCAGCAGAAGCGGCTTGATGAATCAGGAGAGGAGGCAGGGGACAAGGGGGGTTACTTTGGATTAAAAGCTTTAAGAAGAGTGATTCATGATCATTGCGGCTGACATTTAGAAAGCCCCAAATACTTTTGGTAACCAGTGTGCCGCTTTGCATTTAGCCTCACATTTATCCTGGGAATGGAGCAGCCCCCAGTGGCTCTGGGGAATATCATATTTCACTTTCTGCTTCTCAAGTGTCAGGGATGTTTGGCTCCTCAGTTTCCCGTATGTAACTTGTTATTACCAGACTTTATTTTCATGGAAGCTCTTGTATTGTGGGGACAAGTTGGCCTTTGGTGTCAGATGGGGCACAGTTTGTAACCTGGTTGTGCCCTCTGCTATCTGTGTGACCTGGGACAAGTTATTTAACCTCTCTGAGCCTCCATTTCCCTTCCAATAAAGTGAGGCTGATAATGCCAGCCTCGCAGGGCTTTGGGGAGATTTAGATGAGGATGCTTCTTAGGTTTAGCCTAAGCTGAAGCAGAATGGTGAGAGGAGAGGGAAGGGGCACATGTGCCTGTGACGGAGGAGAAGGAACCACAGGACTCTGGTGTCTCCCTTCTGCCCAGTGTGGGCATGAGTGTGAGTCCCCAAGAGGAGGACCTCTGCGGACCGAAGCTGGAAGGGCTCCCTGCCCAGGTATAAACTCGGGGAGATGTAAGGCAGAGAATGGCTTCAGGGCCTAGGAGACAATGTGACACATCGTGTGTGTGTTCGCATGTGCATGGGTGTGGAAATGTAGGATGACCAGCCAGCCTGGTTTGCCTGGGACTGCGGGGCTCCCAGGATGCAAGGCTTTCAGTGTTAAAACTAGGAGGGTCTTGGGCAAGCCGAGACATGGTTGGTCACCCTGGAAATGTGCCTGTTCCCCACTCGCCTGGAGCCCAGTACCTGTCACTTAATGTGATTTTTGTCATTATATTGTCTAAGTGGTCATTGATTGTCTACAGCACTGCTGCTTTTCCTTTGAATTCTGGCCACTGCAGAGAAATCTTTTATCTTAATATCTTTTGAGTTAATTTCTAAGTATCTTGGATAGAAGCTATATTACCTGCTATTTTTTTTTTAAGATTTTATTTATTTATTCATGAGACACACACACACACACACACACACACACAGAGGCAGAGACAGAGGCAGAGGGAGAAGCAGGCTCCATGCAGGGAGCCCGACGTGGGACTTGATCCCAGGTCTCCAGGATCACACCCTGGGCTGCAGGCAGCACCAAACCGCTGCGCCACCAGGGCTGCCCTATATTACCTGCTATTAATGATGAATTTTATTCTTGGCCCAGTATCTGTACTTTAATTGCTAAGTCATGTCTCATTGTACTTCTCAGAGCATCTAGACAGCATCGGATAATAGCAGCCATGCTTGCTGCCCTGTGTTTTCTGATCCTGTTAGTTATGCTCAAGGCGAGGGTTTTTTTTGTCTTGGGACACTCTTTAGAAGCGGACCCACGAAGTTCCAGCCTTGGGAAGTGTTTCGGTGCTTCACTATTAAGTATCCTGAAAGCTCTTATCCAGAAATAAATCCACTTTATTATATTATGAAGCATCTTTCCATTTTGAAGAGTCTCTATAGAAGGATGGGTGTTGGGTTTTATTAAAGATCTGCATCAGCCCTGTTTCTAAAAAACCTTGATGTTTTTATCTTTAAAATGGAGGCGAGGACATGGTGCCTGGGTGGCTCAGTTGGTTAAATGTCTGCCTTTAGCTCAGGCCATGATTCTGGGGTCCTGGGATAGAACTCTGAGCCCTATGTCCAGCTCCCTGCTCAGCAGGGAGCCTGCTTCTCCCTCTTTCTCCCTGGTCATACTGTCTCTCTTGCTATCTCTCTCTCTCTCTCTCAAATAAATAAGGACAATCTAAAAGTAAAATGGGGCAGGGTCAGAGGAGCAGGAAGGATAATAGTAACCACTTTATGGGGCTGTTATGAGGAATAAGTGAGCTCATAAGGTGTTTATGCGAGGTGCTTAGCAGACAGCCTAATACAGGCTGGCAGGTGTCACCGCTGTCACAGGGCCAATCTCAGGGATGTCTTGATATTTCCTCCTCCAGGCCAGGAGAGCCTGTGGCCCATTCCTCCCCTACTTCTCCCCTCAGGGAGGGGTGGCCAACAGTGATCTCAACCCCAGAAGCCAAATGCTTTTTTAGGTGGAATTTGGCTGAGAGCCACAGGCTGGTGGTTGGGAAGCTGGATAGGTTAAGATGAACACCCACCCTGCCGGAAAGACACAGAGCAGAAGGACCTTGAGGAGCCTGGCTGTGCACCAACTGGCTGAGGGACCATAGCTATCGCCTGACCCTCTGTGTGCTCGTTTCCAGAGGAGATGATCTCTGAGGCCTTTCCCAGCCATGGAGGCGGTGAAAAATACCCAGGACTGGGCTGGGGTGAATGGTGGTGGTGGTGGTAGTGGTGCTGGGTCCAGGGCAGAGGCAAGCAAGGACTATCATTCTGACATAACAACATGAGCTGCAGGAGCAGACCCTGTGAATTTCTCCTGGGACACCAGATTCTTCTACATACTCCTCTCCCCTATGCACACCTGAAAAGTGCACTTTTTAAAAGAAGATTGATTTATTTGAGAGAGAGAGCATGAGCAGGGGGAAGGGCAGAGGGAGAGGGAGAAGCAGACTCCCCACTGAGCAGGGAGGCCAATGAGGGGCTCGATCTCAAGACCCCAAAGTCATGATGTGAGTGAAACCAAGAGTTGGGTACTTAACTGAGCCACTCAGGCAGCCCAAAGTGCACTTTTTAGAAGCATTATGCAGGACCAGGTACAGAATTCATGCGGCACAAAATGAAAATGTGGTGCCCCTTGTTCAACAATTATTAAGATGGTGACAGCTTAGCAGTAAACCAAGAATGGGGGCCTTTCCAAGCATGGGGCCCTGTGACTCTCAAGTGTCACACCCCTGAAGCCAGCCCTGGGAGTAGGGACGGACCCCTGGGAGACTCTCTGTTAGGAACTTGGAACAAAGAATGTTCATGGTGCAGTGGAAACCAACAGGGTAGTCACAGGACTGTGAAAACAGAAGCCAGGGGTCCACAAGCCCTAGGCAAACCTTGTTCGGAAGGTCAAGGTGTCAGGATCGATAGGTGGTTCTAGTGGCATCTGAGTCTGCTGTGTCTCTGATGCTGAGCCCTCCTTGCCCTTCCTGTCTTTTGAGGAAATTGACCAATAAGTACCTACATTTGTTAAGCTAGGTGGAGTTAGGTTTCTGATATTTACAATCAAATTTGGCAATGTTAAGAATTCTGGACTTTATCCAATTGGTGGGAAAGGAATTGGACCCCCTTGCCTGGTGGGAAAAGGTAGGTGGAGCCAAGGAACAAGGCATAGGGGGCATGTAGGTACTGGGGACAGAGCCCTTTGTTGGAAACAAAGAAGCCTGATTCCAGGTCATTTTGAGGAAGGGAGTCAACACTGGGTTGTTAATTTCAGGTTCTAGGTGAACCACAAGTACCAAGGTCTGGAGCCAAACAGGAGAGAAACGCAGGTGCACATCTGAACTGGGAGGTAAGAGAACAGTGTCCTAGGGGCTTTCCTCCATCATTCTGGCCTCTAGGGGGCGCTCCTTCTCCTTACAGTTCTGGCCTAAGAGTGGTCACTGGATTTCTCCCTTATCTGAGAAAGGCTGGAACAATCAAATACATTTTACCAAAGGTGTGGGAGTTCCAAGAGAGATAAAGATCAGGAGGCCTGTCGGTCTAGAGAGGATGGCCAGGAGAGGTCTTGCATCTGGGGCTGGTTGCCCCCCATCCCCACCCCCACACCTTATCCAGGGGCACAGGGAGTATCCAGGGAGTTCCCCTTCTCAATCCTTCATACTTGGCTGGGCTCCTTCTCTGTTTTCATCCCTTCTGGAACTGGCATAGGGTGGGACATACCTTTTGACCAAGCAATCCAACTTTTAGGAGTCCATCCTACAGAAAAAGATACATTCAAGGATATTCACTAAAGCTCTGTTTGTGACATTGAAATAGTTCTGTGTGTGCACAGATGCTTGTAATATATTTAACATAGAAACAAGTCTGGAAGCAAATGGTCCAAACAGTTAGCAAGAGGGAAGGAAGGGAGAAAGAGAGAGAAGGAAGAGAGACTTTCCTTAGGCTCCGCACACTTTACATACTTCTACTTCATTTTTAAAAACTATTTTCCCAGCATGTATTCAGGTGTAAATTACAGAATGTGTAATTTTAAAATGATGGTGTATAAAAGTCACATGATACAAAGCTTTGAAAGAGAAATTAAGGTGATGAAATCCGATGCACCGATTTATAGGGGTGTGGATCCTCCTGGTGATTTCATGCCCTCCACAGGTTCCCAGCAGGCTGGGGTGGGCCTGGAGGAAGGTGGTGTTGAATGCGCCTGGGAGAAAGTGGTGAACTAAGGAAGGCACCTGGGCTCAGTAGTTGTTCTGGGTATTTGACATGGGTTAGCCTCTTTAATCCCAGGGAGATAGATGTCATGAATCCTAGATTTATGATGGAGGAAAGCAGCTCTGAAAGAGGACACAGGGCAGAACTAGGATTCAGACCCCAGGGCCCAGGAGGTCTACCACTGGCTCTGCTTCCAGCCCAGTTCAACGGAGAAGGCAAGGGGAGTAGGGAACTGGTGCCCGTGGCACAGTCTTTGAATGGCTGACCCCTGGGTGCAAAAGGCCACAAAGCCAGGAAGAACTGGCTTAGGAAGGATCAGCTTTAGTGGCAGAGGTGTGGAAACCAGTAGATTCTGATGTTAGATAAACAAAGCTGTGTAGGACTGCAGGCCCTCATGTCTCTAATGGGAGGTGGGCTGTGAGCACCATGGGGTCTCCTGGGAATGACTGTAGCTTGGGAGAGGCTGGGCCTGGCATCTACCTTTTGGTTTATCTCCTTTCCCAGCCTCACTGACCTTATGCTGACCCTAGGAGTAAGAACTGAAGTAGATGTTTAGCTACAACTCTAAGCCTTATGGGAGTCCAGCAGCTCTGCCTGGGGGAGAGGTACACTGGGTAGAATGGATTGGGTCTGGGGGTGGAGTGTGTTCTACTACATGTAGACCTTGGAGGTGTCCACCTGGCTGGCATGGTGGGGAATGCCTCTCCTCCAGCAGGATGGGGATTGTTCGTGAGCTCCTTAGGCACCCCCCAAATGGCAGGATTCTTTGCAGGGGCCTAGGAGTCCTGGGTGAACTAGTGGATGGCACATGCCAATGACGTTTGGGTTACTTCCATCAATGTGTCCCTTTTCTGTCCACTGTCATGGAGGCCTGGGGAAAGGGGCTTTGTAGGGTGAAGTGTTCAGGGACCTTAGGGTGCAGCTTATGGCTGGGGAAGGTGGAGGCAGGGTAGAATTGATGTTAGGGGCTTGAAGCTGAGGGGGGTGGGTTGTAACTTCTTAGAGCACCCCAGGCTGAGTTCCTGAGCATGGAAAAAAGTGAGTGGGGCTTGCTGTGACCCCAGATGACTCCTTTCCTGTCTGCTCTTGCATCCTTTTTAGCTTTAGGGTCTCTTAAGTCTAGGGTCCCCAAATTGCAGAGCTGGAAATGAGTGAGTGCTCCTCTCCAGCAGGTCTCTGGGAACAGAGAGGGTGAAAGACCAGCTTGCCTGGGCACAGGGAGCCAGGGAGAGCCAGCACGGTGGAACAGGGAAAAGCAACCCACCCCCTAATTAGCACAGGGTTCAAGGATTTCCAAGGATAGGCCAGGACACAGACATGCTGCCTGCCTGCTGAGGGAGGGAGGGACCAATGAGGGAACAGCTGGGGGTTGGCGAAGGCAAGGTCAGTACCAGAGTCCTCAAGGCCTGACTTCTAGGCCAGGCAGGGAGGACAGAGGGCACTCGGTGGACTTTCATGCACTCTGGTGGTTCAAGCATTTTTCTTCATGAATAACCCTTTATTTAGAAGGGTCTAGACTCTGTCCTGAAAATTACCTTCTAAAATCTGCAGAACAAAGGCAGAAAGCCCTCTGCTATATAGGTGGAATAACGGGTGATGATAATAAGCATCTTTTCCTGTGTCTTTCAAGACATCTTCATTGAGCCGGTGGTACTTTTACAAGGTAGGAAGGCATAAATATAATTACTGCTTAACGTGCTTGAACCTGATAATGGAGTCACGTGCCAGTGGTTTGGGCCAGCCCGGCTGGTAGAGAGGGCTAGAGCAGCACCAAGCCACTCTCGGGTTTCCCTGCCTTTGGGCTCCGCCGCCGTCGGACACCGCCCGGTGGGCACCTCGGGCCCGGGAGGCTGCGGATCTCCGGTGTCCCGGCGTCCTGGTGCTCGGGCCGCGCAGGGGACCCGGCGCCTGAGCCAGTCCCGCAGCCCCAGCGCCAGGGCAGGGACTCCAGTCCGGAATACGCCTCCGGGGCTTCACAGTCGCCGGCCCGAGGCGCGAGCGGCGGCATCTCAGGGTCGCTGCGGGGCCGCTTTAGGAAAGGTGTGGACGGCAGCAGAGGAAAGGGGGGGATCGGCCCCCGGGAGTCGCAAGGAGGGTGGGACTGGGGGCAGGCCCGAGGTGGGCCGCTCGGGGGGCCGGCGGTGGTCACCCAGGGGCGTCGTCCTCCTTAAGGCTGGGGCTGGAGCCTCGGGCACAGAGAGGTTACGTGGCTCGCCCAAGGTCACACAGCGGGCTGGTGTGCGCGCGTGGGGCGGTGTGCGGTTCTGACAGCGCGCCCGGCAGCCTCACGGGCCACACCTTGCTCGGCGGCCGCAGCTAAGAGCCTCGGGGTCTCGGGCGCCAGGTGAGAACAGGACAGCGCGCCCCCCCGCCCCCCGCCCGCCTGGAAACGGGGCTTCTCAGTGCCGCCGCCTCCGGGTCGCCCGCGCAGCCTGGCGTTGGCCTTCCAGGTCGCCGCGCGCGAGGGGCGCTGCGGCAACGTCCGGACCCCGAGCGCCTCCCCTCCCCCACCCCCCAGCACCCCAAACGGGGGTCCTCCCGCCGGCCTCGCTCATGAACGCTCAGCCGCAGTGACCCGCCCGAAGTCCCGCAGCTGCTAAAGGACGGAGCCAGGATTCGAACCGAGCGGTCCGGACTACGGTGGGCTCAAGCCCGAGGCGGCCGTGTGTCCCTGGGCGAGTCCATTCCGTCCTCGGGGCGGCGAGACCGCGCGCCCCCTTCCCGTCGTGGCGGCGCATGCCCGGTCTCCCGCGGCGCCGGGAGGTGGCGGCGGGCGCCCCAGCTGCTTTGCATTGACGCCAGCACCCGCTGGAGGTCACCGCTGGGGGCTGGGCGCGGCGTGCGGCGCGCAAGACCCGGCCCGGAGCCCGGAGCCGGAGCCGGAGCCGCATCGCTAGCAGCTCCCCGGTGAGCGCAGCCGCGCCGCGTTTGTCGACGGCGCGGCCCCAGACCCGGCCAGAGCCCGCCGCTCCGTCCCGCCGCCCCCCCCCCGCCGGCCGCGGCCTCGCCGCCCCAACCGGCGTCCTTCGACCGCCTCCCCCCAAGGCCGGAGCGTCTAGGCCAGCCTTCCCCGCCGCCGGCGCTCGGGCCAGGGGCGTTTCTTCGCGGGGCGGCGGCCCAGCGGGCTGAGAGGCGCGGGCTGCGGGCCCGCGGGGAGGCGGCGGCGGGCGCGGCGGGGAGCGCACCTCCCCCGGGCGGCGGGCGGGGGGGGGTCGCGCCGCCCCGCGGCCAGGGCGGCGTCGCTCGCGCGGCGAGGACTCACCCGCTCCCGGGTTGGGAGAGCGCAAATCTCCTCCCCCGAAATTCCCCGGAAGCGCGGCGCGGCCAGGCGAGCGCGGCGATGTGAGGGAGGCGGCCGGCGGCTCCCGCCTCAGGAAGGGCATGTTCGGAGGGGCGGCAGCGGCGCGCCTCCCGCCCCAGCGCCCCCTCCCCAGCGCCGCCGCCGCCGCCGCCGCCGCCGCCGCGCCCGCACCGCGATAAAAGGGGCGGCCGCACTTCCTGACGCGAGACCCGCGCTTGCCGCCGCCCGCCCGCCCGCCCGCCCGCCCAGGCGGCGATGACACGGCGCCCGTGGCGGCCCCGAGGCGCCGGGCGGGCCGTTTGCTGACCGGATCGCGGCTGCCCGCCAGCGTGTCCGCCGCGCCGCCGCCAGCATGGGCTGCGCCCCGAGCATCCACATTTCCGAGGGCCGGGCGGTGTACCACGGCGGCAAGGAGGCCGAGGACGCGCCGGCCGCCGCCGCGCCGCCGCCGCCGCCGCCGCCGCCCGCCGGCCCGAAGACCACCGCCTCGCCCCGGGCCCGCGGCGCCGGCCTCGCGGAGCCCGAGCCTCGCGACGGCAGCGGCAGGAAGGTAAGGGGCGCCCGGCTCCGGGTGACTGGCGGGCGGGCACCGGAGCGGCGCGTCCTCCCACCCCCCTCGGTGGGGCTGCGAGCGGGGCGCCCTCGGGGCCGCGGCGGCGCTGCCCGGGGCCCTCCGACGTCTCGGCTGCGGGGCCGGCCGTGAGCGCGTCCCGGCCCCGGAGCGGGAAACCCCCCGGCGGGGGCGGGGGTGGGGGCGGGGGTGGGGGTGCGGCGCGCCCCCGACACGTTGGAGCCGCGTGAACTTTGTTCTGTGGGTTCTCGTGCTGGAAGCGGAGGCTTCTCCCCGCGAAGCCGCGAAGCCGCGGCGCTGGTCCCGCCACCCTGCTTTGTTTTCCCCGCGTGAGCTCTGCACATGCACGCGGCTGCAGCCTGCCGCTTCCTCCGGGGCTGTTAGACCGCAGTCGGAAGGCAGCACCAACTCCGCTGCATTGATTGCACATGTATCTGAGGCTCACGGTCATTAGCGTCTGTGTCGCGTTTAAAGCGCGCGTAATGAGAAAACACTATCGGAAACGCGGCGTTGGAAGCATTCAGCAGAACGAAGTTAATTTTTTATTAAGTAGTCCGACCGGGACGTTTCGTGGCTGTTTTTCCACCACTGTGTGTCTTCTCCAGCGCGCAGCGCCTCTGCGTATGTTTCGTCCAAGTTTCTAAGCTTAGTCTTCCGTACGATTTCCCAAAGGAAAGATAATGGGGAAGGGGAAAAAAAAAAAAAAGGTGGGGTGGTGGTGGGGAGGAACGATGTTCTTTAAGGCACACAGCAACGGCTTCCCAGTCCTCTGGTTCGAAATCGTAGAGCTGGAATGCATGCGTTCATGTTTTATTAAACTAGAAAAACAGTTCTGGTGTGCCTGGCCTCAGATCACTGATCATCCCTCTCTCCTTGCTGCCCCTCTCTCTCTCTCTCTCTCTCTCTTTTTAGAAAGTCATTTGCAAAATTGTCTGGGTTTTCTGGTTATCTGGGGATTGCTAGACCGCCCAACTTTGATACCGTCTGTTCACTCTCTGTGTTAGATTTCTAGCAGTCGGCCCTGGAGCTTTTTCTGACCGAAAGTGAAAAGTCTTTCTCGGTGTTGCGTAACCCAGATGAAGTGACTTCCCACCCCTCCCATACATATCCTAGGTGGAAGTCTAACTTTGCTTTGATTATCAGAAGTTGGATCCCTTCTATGGATTCTTGAAGACACCTACAATGGTTTTAGGCTGTTAACCCAAGTTGTTCCGAATGTCAGTGTAACGCTTGGACGTTAATCCTAATTGGCTTATAAAAAGCATTACACAGGTGAAGTTGAATATGCAAGTGTTAACATTGGAATAACGCTTGGAAATCTTGCATTAACTAATAATAAACTTTTAGGTCGCCAAATAAGCCCTTTTGGAAAGAGGCCCTGTGTCTTGACTTTTTGTGGGGTTGTGGTTGTCCTAAAATTCACCTGCGTGTCTTATAAGCATCTCCACTGCAGCAGCTTGTTCTTCTCTCCACAGTGTCTGTAGGGCTCCTGAGTGTTTAGGATTCTTAACGTATTCTGTCCCATTGTCAGACTGTTGTCTTGAGTTGGGGCCCAGAAAAATACATTTGTCATTTACAGTGCTTAAGCCAATGGCATGCATACATATAGTAGGTCCTAAATAAATATTTGCCGAATTTGGTTCTTTATTGTTAACTGAATGATGAAACTTTCAGTCGCTGGAATTTTATTCCATAAAACCTCCCATATGGGCTTTAAGGTAGCATTAGTATTTCCAAAGGAGGAGTCAAATTATAAGTAACAACACAACCACAGAAATGCTTGTTAGTCACAAACTGTACATGTTGATACCACATCTCAGCTACAGCAGTTTGTATGTAGGCATTTCAGGTAACAGGGCAGAGGTAAATATCAGCATGTTTTTTAGATTGTTATTTTTTCTTTAAGGGAAGGAATCTATTATTTTTTTAAGATTTTATTTATTTTTAAAGATTTTATTTATTCATGAGAGACACAGAGAAAGAGAGAGAGAGAGAGGCAGAGACACAGGCAGAGGGAGAAGCAGGCTCCATGCAGGGAGCCTGATGTGGGACTCGATCCCCTGTCTCCAGGACCAGGCTCTGGACTGAAGGCAGCACCAAACCACTGAACCACCCTGGCTGCCCATAAAGATTTTATTTTTAAGGAATCTGCACACCCAAAATGGGATCCAGCTTGCAACCTCTAGATCAAGAGCTGCATGTTCCAGCAACTTAGCCAGCCAGGTGCCCCAAGAGAATGAATCTTTTAAAATTATCACATACACTCTAGAAATCTAAAAATGCATGTTTAGAGAAGATAAACTTCCAGTAATTTAGCAAAATCAAATTATAATACAATTAATTTGAATTCTATTGTATTAATATACCAAGGTCCAGTTTTAGTTTATAAAAAATATGTCTTGGGGCACCTGGGTGGCTCAGTCAGTTAAGTGTCTGCCTTCAGTTTGGGTCATGATCCCAGGGTCCTGGGATTGAACCCCCACTTCAGGCCGCCTGCTTAGCAGGGAGTCTGCTTCTCCTTCTGCCCCTTCCCCTGCTTGTGCTCTCTCTCTCAAATAAATAAAATATTTTTAAAAATTTCCTCCTAAAAATAAGTAAATTGCGTATCACTGAGTGAATTTCAAAAATAGTTTGGGGAGGTTTTTGAATTTCAGTAGTACATATAGAAAACACTAGTTAATCAAAATGCTTGGGAGATGGATAATTGCATTTTTAGATTAAGTAGTGTGTAGCCTATGCCGTAGTGTATTTCACATGTGTTCCCTGAAGCAATTTGTTGACTATTAAGTGAAAAAAGGAGCCATGTCAAAATATATTTGGGGAATACTGGCTCAGACTAAGTTTGGCAGATTTCTTTTATTCCGGATTTGTCAGAAAATTTAATATGTCTAAGTATATTGTCAATCTCCAAATGCTGTTTAGAGTGTGCAGCATTTCTCAAATGTGTTGGATTATAGAGCCTTTTATTGAGTTAGGTCTTAGACCACATTTTAGGACATGATTCCTAACATAAGATACCAATATTCAAAGTACAAGAAATATACTTAACAGTGTAACACAATAAATGTAATTTGTTTCTTAACGATTCCAAAGGTACTTCAAGATCTTGTAATACGTTAGGCTGGGTCATCTTATATGAACTTATTTAAGTATTACTAAAAATGTTCTGTTTATTCATTTCAGGAGTTGTAGTCTATGTGGTTACAGATAATGAATGCTGTGTTCAGTTTGAACACTTACAGTTTTGTTTTGTTTTTAATCAGCTTGAGCTTTAACTGCAACATTTCACTGTTTTCTTGCCAGTCTTTGGATTTACTTGGTCTTCCCTTTCTTTAGCTCAGACTTGAGTTGCCCTTGAAAGATTTGAGTGTGGAGGGAGGAGTGTCAGAAGAGAGCCTGTCTTCCCCCCGCCCCCTTTTGCAAACACCTGGTACACTGCTATGATCCACTGCCCCCTCTTTGTCATTAAACAGTTAGCTCCATGAGGGTGGCAGTCATGTCTGTTTTGTTCACTGCTGTATCCTCCTCCCCCCCCCCCCCCATAGTGGGCCTTCTACAGACATCTGTCGAATTAGAGAACTCCGTGAACCAGGCTGGAGAAGTGGAAAATCCACCCAGCCCATAGAAAGGAAATAGAAACCAGTTTTAACTAGAGTAGAGGCTGGAGGATATAGATCTGGTTTTGTGGAACTCTCTGGTTATTGCTCTTTCAGAGCATTTATACCAGGGAATAATATAGTTCCACCCTGGTGAGCAGAGTAGATTTCCCTTCAAAGATGGAGGGATTAGAGCAGCTGGATGGGCAGTGCACAACAGGTGGCAGATAATAGCTGGTCACACACTCACCTCTCACCCAGGATCCCTGGCCTTAGAGCTCAGAATCCCCTCACACAGACTTGCCATTCTGTCTTTAGTCTTCGCTTCTGTCATTTTCTCCTCCTTCCCACAATTTTGTCTTATTATGTTTTTTTCATAATAAGGCACCTTCTTAATAAGGAGAAGGCACCTTCTCCTTCTCTTCCTCCTCAAAACTGGCCAAACCAGCATAGTGTCCCCCAAAGTTTAGTAGTTTCTTAGCTATGGAATAAATTTTGCTGCTTGCTCTTCATGTACAGAGTGCATTCATCAAATTTTTATATTTTCCTTAAGTGAAGCAAATTTCTCTTTGTGTGACCTGCCTGATTTTCGCCCCCCCCCCCCTTACTAGGGGTAATTGACTCTGGGTAGATTATGGAATTATTGAAAGTTTCCTTCTGAAAATGTAGTTGACAGAATGAGACCTAACTTTATATTCCTGAAATATGTGACTATAATTTATCTTTGTAGATACTGCTTTTTATATTTTCTTGAATTCTTATTATACATATAAAATATTTTACATTTATATTTCTTATTGTTTTGATATTTAATATCATTACCACCCTAATATGAAGTGTGGTTCTTAAGGTAGATGTTTTGAATGTTACAACTCTATTAGTGCAGACCTGTGCTGGGCTAGCCCAACCCTTCTTGCTGAAGTGAGAGTTTGGATGAGGCCTGTAGTCCCTTCTGGCACAAATGTTCCCTGTTAAATGGATTATAACACTGGCTCCCCCCGCCCCCCCTTTAGTACAGCTTGCCCAATTGGGATGGGCTCTTTAATAGGGGAAGTTTCATGATTGAGTCTACAGGGTGAGGCAGATGTCTCAGAATAAACTAAAATGTCTTAAAGGGCAGAACTTTTTAAAAATTAAAAATCCAAGAACAGAGGGCAAAGTTGCTTAGGACATGAGTAATCCCTTGATCTTGTCCAAGGTCAGTGGCTTTAGCCTGGTTTCTCAATACAGTGAGGTGATAGGAGGCACTGGACTTAGAAGTTCCTGGAGAGTGTAGACTATTCATATTCATGATATGCACCATTTCTTGGATGCTTCTGATGATACAGGCACTGTGCTGAATGTCTTACAGATGTTATCTCATGTAATCCTTGCAACCCCGTGAGATGACTAGTGTCATTTCCATTTTGCAGATAAGGCGTGGTAGGTTAGAAACTCACCCACGCTCATGCAGTTAAGCCGCTATTCAAATCCATTGCTCCTGGGCTGTCTCTGTTAACCCGTCTCCTTTATATTTCTCTGTTCTCTGGCTCTCTGCTAGGTTGCAGATGTCACAGGTCGACCTGGCTTTTGAGCAGGCATACTGAATCCACACTCTCAGGATTGTAAGTCATGACTTGCTGGTAAAATTGGCCCCAGCCCTGCCATAGGTTCCCTAGTTTTTGAGAGTTGCAGCCCTATTTGGCCCTGCCCCAGTGGGCTGAAGTCAGGCATTCGTGAGGTCCTCTCATTTATTCTCTTTGCTCTCTGACATGAGTCGGCAGGCATCCCTCTGGAGTCCTCTTTGGTCTCCCTTCTTCCTGGTCAGGCTTCAGGTAGACTTCCTGAGCCAGCACCCCCCTTGGAGCTAGTTCTTCCCATCAGCCTTTGCTCAGAACATAGCACACCTACCCCCAACTCTGCAAGTACACATCATCAAGGCCCAGCCCAAATCTTTCTAGAGCTCCTGGTTGTACTTGCACTCTCCATTCTCTGCTCTTAGGCTCTTCCCCCTGGAGCCCCTGCAGGCCTGGGAAATCTGACTTGAGCCTCCTGCGTGATGATAGGCCTCTTGAGGACAAGGATGGTGTCCTAGATTCATTCCAGTTCCCAAAGTAGTTAACACACTGAGTGAATGTTTGGATAAATACACCAGTCTCTAAGGCTGAAAGGGCTTGTATTCATGTTCCATGGGTCCATCTCACCTTGTTTAAATTTAACAAAAATTGTTGGGGTGTGTTGGATATGCATTAACAAAAAGCCAAAATACCCTGAAGCTAGTGATTAATGTGTGGGTGATTGCTAAAGCTTTTGCCTTCAATTCTGGCCGTGTTTGGGTTGAGCAATGTTCCTGGGTCCCCTCCTTCTGTTCTACTTTTGTTCTGCTCTGGTAAGAAGAGTGGTGGAATATCTTGTCAGAGAAGTGTTTTGACAAGTTTTGTATTGCAGTTTCTTAGCTACAGGCATCGTATGCAGTTTATGCATCCACGCAGACAGGAAGGATGTCACAGATTCCCCTAAACTTTGAAGATGGCTTCAAAAAACTCAGGGAGTTGGGCTTGCCAGCACTTTTGTGCTGAATGGGTTTGAAGTAGACCTTGGCTCTGTTGAATTCATGCTTTTTCATTGTCGGTTGTGTCTGTCACATGTGTCTGGTGACAGTAGCTACTTTGCTCCTCTCACTCTGCAGGTGGGAAGGCCCAGAGAGCTAGTGGTGCAGTTTCCCTGTTGCCTTCTACCACCTGGAGGTGATGGTAGCTCCCCAGTGGGATGTGTTTGAAAGAACACAGAAGAGCCAGAGACATTCAATTCAGGTCCAGCTCTGTCAGACACCAGCTGTGTGAGATTTGCCAAATTCCAATCCCCAGTTTTTTCAAGCATAAAATGAGACCAGAATCCTCAGGTTTTGGTGGGGATCACTTAAAATAATCTGTGTAAAAGCATTTTTGCAAACTCTAGGGCACTAGCATGTGTAAGGATTGAACTTTCTTTTTCAGTCACTTCTCTCAAAGGCAAACTTTGCTCAAATATATCTGCTTATTTTTTTAAAGCCAATCTCTTCCTTTTGAAAATGTGCTTTGTCTTTAATATTGTGAAAAGTTTCAAGCATATGGTAAAGCTAAAAGAATGTGTACCCCTCTACCTCTTACCTAGATTTTGTATTAACATTTTCCCATCTGTGGTTTATGACCTCTTTCTATCCCATTGTCTATCAGTGTTTTATTTTTGCATGTGTTAAGTTCCACACGTCAGTGTACTTAGCCCCTGGCTTCAGTATGCATATCACTTACTAGAGCTCAAAATTTGTTTCCTTTTTGTTTGACAAATGTATATACCATCTAGATGCAAATCTCTGCCAAGATACAGAATATTACTGTCTGCCAGTAGAAAGTTCTGTGTGCTCCTTCCTCATTTCTCACCCCACCTGCCAGCAACCACTGTTGTGATTTTTATCCATTATAAATTATTTTTGCCTATTTTAGGCTTCATGTAAATAGAATCTTAAAATATATATTCTTTTGTATAAGGCTCCTTGTACTCAGCGCAGTATTTTTGTGATCTGTGTTGCGCAGGCTGGTTGTGTGTTCTTTTTCTTGCTAAGTAGCGTTGTGTTGTTATGACTAGAACCCAGTCCACCTCTTCATTCTCTTATTGATGGATAACAACAGAGCTCTTCCTAATTTTTGGCTATTAAGAATAAAGCTGCTATGAATATTCTAGTGTAAGTTATTTTGTGGATGTGTGCTTTCATTTCTCTGAGGAAAATACCAACTGGAGTTGCCGGATCACAGGATAGTTGTATGGTTAGCTTTATCAGAAGCTGCCTGACCTTTTCTGACTTGGTTCTACAATTTCACACTCCTGCCCACAATGTATAATAAAAGTTCAGTGGCTCCACATCCTTGCCACTGTTTGGTGTTATCAATTTCCTAATTTTAGCCATCCTGGTGGATGTGTAGTGGTTTCTCATTGTGGTTTTGACTTGCATTTCCTCGATGGCGAATAATTTTGAGTACTTTTTATGTGCTTATTGATTACTTATGTAACTTCCTCTTTGAAGTTTATAGCACTTTTTTTCTTAAAAGGAAATATAAATCCTTTCATGACCTCTGGGCAAGGAAGGGCTTATTAAACAAGTTACCCAAACCATTTGCCATAAAGGAAGGGGTTGACAAATTCAACTACCTTAAAGTGCTTCTCATCATAAGAGATTAAAAGGAAGGAAAGCCATAATCTGGAAGAGAAAATTTGTAACACATAATACCAATAAAGGATTAGTATCCAGAATATATATAGAACTCCTGTACTTTAATTAAGAAAAAGACAGCCTTGTTGAAAAATAAAGACACAGGCCAGCCTGTTATTTAAGAGCAAACCAAATGGCTGATAAACACACATGAAAAGATGTTTGACCTCATTGGGGAAATGCAGATTAAAGCCACAATGAAATAACATTTTACACCCAAGAATTGGCAGACTTTCAAAAGTTTGACAGTATTTTGAGGCAGTCTTCAACACTGTAGGTAGAAGTATTCATCCACTCGGGAAAACCATTGTCATTACAAGGTACAGTTGACTGTGTGATCCTCTGACTTAGTAGTTTCACTTAGAAACACACATGTGAACTAGAAACGTGTACAAGAATATTCCTAATAGCACTGCTTCTAATAGCAAACGTTTTTTAAGCTCGAATATCCATCAACAATATAATGGATGAGTAAATTGTGATATACTCAAAAGGGATACTTCACAGTTTCGAAAACAAATGGGTTGTACCTCCAGATGTCAACATAGGTCAATTTCAAAAACTTAATGTTGAGAGAAAGAAGTTATAGAAGAATTTATAAAATACAACTTTTTAAAGCATAATAGCTAAACTGTGTATTATGTGGGAATAGGTAGGGATGTACACATAGATATTAAAGCTACACAGAAAAACAAGTAATTACAATGAAATTCACTTAGGCAAAGAAAGTTTAAGTACTAACATGATTAACGGATTAATTTCCAGCACCTTTTTTAGAGGATGTAGGACTATGCCGGGCCCTGGCCTTAGGGCACAAGTAGTCAGTCCTCTTTTGAAAGATGGGACAGGCCTCTGACCTGAAAGTGAGGGATGGAGAGCGTGTTTAGAGGACAGGCAGGATCTTGGTCTGGATTGGTCATAAGGTGCAGAGAGAGCACAGGCCAGACCCCTCTCCCCTGCCTGGGAAAGACTGGAAGGATCTATATAGGTAGAGAATAGGGAGATGTACATGGGGGTGGGAGGTGTTGGCTTGTTCTGCAGAACCTGGGGAACCTGACCACGGGTAGGAGGGCCTGAAAGCTGAGGGAAGGAGTTTGTGAAGGCTATCCTGTAAACCTCTACAACTCCCAAAGGCTTCATTTTCAGCAGGATAGTTACAGAGTAAACCCATTTTATGAAAATTTTTAGGAGGAAATTGCAGAGGCTGGGGTGAGGAAAAGCTAGAGGTGGGGCACTGCCCAGGGGTAAGGGTATAGGGTCGGACCGGGTACAGATAGTACAGGTAGTGTAGTGTGGGGGGTTTGGGAAAGGAGGAAATGAGTGAAGGAAAAACTGGAAGGCTAGGAGATGGACCAGACTTGGGGAGTGAGGGGCAAGGGCAAGTGTAGTGTGGGGGGTTTGGGAAAGGAGGACATGAGTGAAGGAAAAACTGGCAGGCTGGGAGATGGACCAGACTTGGGGAGTGAGGGGCAAGGGCAGTGGTGGGTGACTCAGGGGCTGCAGTCTACCAGCTTGGAAGGACTGTGGCAACATGTCACCATTTGTAGAGCACTCTACAGTTTACCAAGTGCTGTTTTATTTACATCATCTCATTTAATGTTCCCCAGGTTCCTGTGATATAGGAAGGAGGGATTTTATTGTCCTTGTTGAAGACCTAAGGTAGCAAAAATGTATTTATTTTTTTTTTTAAAGATGTTATTTGTTTATTTGAGGGAAGAAATGGAGATAGTGAAGGAGATGGCAAGAGAGCACGGAATAGGGAGGAGAGGAAGAAGCAGGTTTCCTCACTGAGCAGGAAGCCTGACTCAGGGCTCGATCCCAGGACCTCAGGATCATGACCTGAGCCAAAGGCAGGAGCTTTTATTGTCCGAGGTACCCAGGTGCCCCAAGAAGCAAAAATTTAGAGTTCAAATGACTTGGCCAAGTTTGCAGTGACCAAATACAGAAATAGGTTCACTATAATATAACATAAAATTTGCCACTTTAATCATTGTTAAGTGCGCAGTTCAGTGGCATTAAGTGCATTCACATTCTTATGTAACCATTGCCACCATCTATCTCTAGAGCCTTTCCATCTTCCAAAACTGAAACTTTATACCCATTAAAAACCAACTCCTCCCTTCTCTCCTCCCGCCTTCCTGGCCACCACCATGCTACTTTTGACTACTCTAGGTGCCTCATAGAAGTGGAATCACATGGTATTTGTACTTTTGTGACAGTCTTATTTCACTTGATATGTCTTCGAGATTCATCTATGTTGTAGCATGTATCAGAATATCATTGTTTTTTTAAGGCTTGAGTAGCACTCCGCTGTATGCATGTACCACATTTTGTTTATCCATTCATCCACTTATGGATGCTTGGGTTGCTTCTGCTTTTTGATTATTGTGAGTAATGCTGCTGTGAACATGGGTGTACAAATTTCTTCAAGTTCCTGGTTTCAATTCTTTTGAATATATATATATATGCTCAGAAGTGGAGCTGATAGATTATATAGTACTTCTCTTTTTAACTTTTTGAGGACCCGTCGTAAGTACATATTTTGCAATGGACCTTTCTTTAGCCAATAATCAGTACATTTTCATTTTATACTGTTTTATTTAATACCCATACCAAACCACACTGATATCCCCTCGGATCTCAGAAATGTTCCCTGCATTGTATCTGCTAGTTATGATCCTTACATTTCTTTTTACCTAGCACATCCCTTCTCTTGCCCTTCACTTTTTTGTTACTCTGACTTGTTATAGAGACCTGGCCACTTTGTCCTAACTTCTGGATTTGTCATATTGTTTCCTTGTGGTGTCATTTAGCTATCCTTCTATCTTCTGTTTTTTTGTAAACTGTAAGTTGTATCTAAAATGTATGAAAGTTATGTATTTTGGGTTAGAATACATCATTAATGATCCATGAATCACATGAGAAGATGCAGAATATCAGATTGGCCTGCTATTACAGATGGTCAGATTGACTACTGGGTTAGGATGTTGAGAATCTGATCCCTCCCTCTTGCATCAGGTTCCCCTCAGAAGTCCAGAAAGTGATCTATGTGGCACTTAGCACTGTTTGGTTCACCAGAGGCTATTTACCTAGATCCCCCACACCCCCCTTTTTAAAACATTTATTTATTTATTTATGATAGAGAGAGAGAGAGAGAGAGAGAGAGAGAGAGGCAGAGACATAGGCAGAGGGAGAAGCAGGCTCCATGCACCGGGAGCCCGACGTGGGATTCGATCCCGGGTCTCCAGGATCGCGCCCTGGGCCAAAGGCAAGCGCCAAACCGCTGTGCCACCCAGGGATCCCCCCACCCCCTTTTTAACACCAATTGATAATCCTGATTTAAAATAACAATTCTAAAAAAAAAATAAAATAAAATAAAATAACAATTCTCAGGTGCCTGGGTGGCTTAGTTGGTTAAGCATCTCATCTGCCTTTGGCTCAGGTTGTGATCTGGGGGTCCTGGGATGGAGTCCCACATCAGGCTTCCTACTCAGCAGGGAGCCTGCTTCTCCCTCTCCCTCTGCCTGCCACTCTCCCTGCAGGTGCTCTTCTGCTTTGTGTGCGCTCGCGCTCTCTCTCTCTCTCTCTTTCTCTCTCTTTCTCTCTCTCTCTCTCTCATAAATGAATGAAATCTTTAATAAAATAATTCTGATTGGAGATAATGGATGATGTTACCTAATTCAGTTACTTTTCTACCTGCAGTAGGTAGTGTTCTCTGTGAAATAGAAGTTTCCTTTATCAGTTGAGGCCAGGACTACTTGATTACTATAAAATATAGTTCGTATTAAACAGACAGGGTGAATGTTTCCCTTTAATTTAACAGTTTTAATGGTTGAGGAGTTGCTGCCTCAAATGGGAATGAATATGTTGTTATTTCTTTTTTTCATTTTTAAAAAGTATAGTTGTGGACATAGAGATTATCATTGGTTGGATGTGCTTGGATCTATTATATAGTCCTTTTTTTTTTTTTTTTTTTTTTTTAAGACTGAAATGGTAAAGACTTTGGCCACTGGGGGCTCCTTTAGATTGCCTCTCTATTCTTTTGAAATGATTCTGTTCATCTTTGAAAGCACAGCCCATTGTCCCGGGAGCAGCTTGTACATTCGTGGTCCCTGACCAGACAGACATGAGCTTTTCCTCCCAGGTGCCCTGTTGCTCGTAGTGAGAAATGGTGTAGGAAGCTGCAGCCTAGGTGCCAGCAGTGCTCAGTATTTTGGAAGAAACATCATTTTGGAGCCATTTTAGTGGATAGATCCAGAAAATAAATCACTAAAAAAAAAACAAACCCCAACTTATGCGATTCATGTATACTTTCAATTTAGTTTTTTTTTTTTTTTCTTAAAGATTATTTATTTATTTGAGAGAGAGATCGAGCATGAGCTCAGGGGAGGGGCAGAGGGAGAAGCAGACCCCAGTGAGCAGGGAACCCGACATGGGGCTCTATCCCAGGACCCTGAGGTCATGACGTGAGCCGAAAGCAGATGCTTAACCAGCTGAGCCACCCAGGCACCCCTCAGTTTAGGTTTAATAATTCAGTGTTTTATTTCCTTTTGCTTGATTTTATTATTGTATTTTCTTTTACACTGACAGTTTTGATTTTTCTTCCTTTAAGTCCTTATTCATCCAGATATAGCTAAGTATTCATATGTTAAAATTTTTTTTGTGTGCTTATGTAATTTCAATATTTAGTTTTTTAATTTTAAGTCAGGCATTTGTTTTGGGTATTTGGGTATTTTGGTGTGAGGTAATCTTAGTGCTTTAGAATAGCTAGTTTTTATTCTAGGACCTTTTATATATGTAATTATTTTTATTCTTTACTGGCTTATACTTTCACTTGTCCCATCTTTGGGTTGTCTGTTCTTGGTCATCTATTCTTGCTGGTACTATTACTGCACTGATTTCATTTTAATAGCTTTATGTTTTCATAGTGTCTGGTGACGCTAATCCTTTTCCTTATTATGTTCCATAAAAAAAAAAAAAAAAAACCTTAACCCATTCTTGTCTATTTTTCCATGTCAGTTTTAGGATGATTTTGATCTACCCCCAAGTTTTTATGGGGGGGATTTTGATTGTATTAGAGTTCAATCCACTGTAATTTGAGAACTGATAGCTTTATAGAATTATTCTGCCTGTGAACATCATATTTATGATTCATTTATCTTATGTATTTTCACGTGGGTCTTCATAAGATAATTCTGTTAGATCCAGAATCTTTTTTTTTAATTCTTTAAACTAATTATTTCAATTAGATATGTTGATGTTGCTGAATTTTCCTAAATATCCCATAGTTGCTCAGTTGATTTTTTTTGTTCATTTGTGAAATAGATAAAAAAAAATTTTTTTTTGAAATAGATAAATCTTAAGTGTGTAGTGTCTTGGGTTTTTGAGATAAAGATTTGTTATTAGCTGACTGATGCTTTGAGGTTTTCCTTTACCAAAGTAATACTTTTTAATCTCTGTTTCCTTATTGAATTGCTTTAGGGTTTCAGAACGTTGTCAATAATAATGGCTTTAGTATGCATCTTTGCTTTATCCTGATTTTAATGGTCATATGTCCAGTTCCTTCCTCTTAGATGTGGTCTTGGCTGTTGCTTTTAAGACAGTGTGATTTTATATACTTCATTAAGGAAATAGCTTTCTAGTCCCTGTTTTCTATGAGTGTTTTTAAAAAATTACAAATGTCAAATTTTATCAGAAGCCTTCCTGCCCACCCTTGCTTTTTGTTTCATCTAATGAAATATTCACATGCTTTTTCTTGGAATTACTGATGTGACATGGCCTAATTGGGTTTTTATATATTAAAAACTTTGCATTCCTAAAATAAATCCTATTTTCTTGATATAGATAATTTTTTAAAAAGTTAAAAATATATCATTGAACTTTGAACAAAGAGGGCATTAGGGGTGCTGACCCCCTGCCTGTTTAAAAATCCATGTGTAACTTATGACTCCCCCAAAGCTAACTACTAATAGCCTACTTTTGACTGGGAGGTCTTATCGATCACATAGTTAACACATATTTTAAATGTTCCTTTGTTTTTTTGTTTTGTTTTGTTTTTAGTAGGCTTTATACCTAGCATGGAACCCAGAATGGGGCTTGAACTCACAACTCTGAGATTAAGATCTGAGCTGAGATCAAGAGTTGGCCATTTAACCCACTGAGCCACCTAGGCACGCTGATTAACACATACTTTAGAGAAAAGAAAATGTTATTAAGAAAATCATAAGAGAAAATACTTTTACAATACCATAGTATATTCATTGAAAAAAAATTTTTGTATATGTGGATTTGCGGTTTAGACCTGTGTTGTTTGGAGCACCTGGGTAGCTCAGTCAGTTAAGCATCGGACTCTTGGTTTTGGCTCAGGTCATGATCTCATGGTGGTGAGATTGTGAGTCCTGCCTGCATCAGGCTTTGTGCTCAGTGGGAAATCTGCTTCAGAGTCTCTCCCCTACCCCCTGATGTGCGCTCATGCTCTCTTTCTCAAATAATTTTTTTAAAGATTTTATTTATGTATTCATGAGAGACACAGAGAGGCAGGCTCCTCGCAGGGAATCTGATTCAGGACTCGAACTCAGGACCCCGGGATCACGACCTGAGCCCAAAGCAGATGCTCAACCACTGAGCTACCTAGGTGTCCTTAAATAAATCTTTAAAAAATAAATAAATCCATGTTGTTGAAGTGTCGACTGTACTGTGAATTCAGTTTGTAGTAATTTGAAATTCAGTTTTCTTTTCTATATTCATGAGTGAAAGCAGAGCCATCTACAGTTTTATATACTAACAAGTACCCTTATTAATGCTTTATATTATTTTGTGTATAACATGTGTATTAATAATCTCTTGCATTCTTTTTTCCTGTGTATGCATAATAAATGTTAAAGTTAAATGTTAAATGTAAGTTTTAAACAAATACTTCCATATAGTTTTATATCCTGGCTTCTACGTTTAATAATTAATTATAATTATCTTCCTATGTATTTAGACTTTCTTCAAAACATAGTTTATATGACGATACTAATGCTGCCATGTACATTCTTCTTACATAAGTGTTTATGTATATCTATGATCATATCCTTAGATTGTACTTCCAAAAATAAATCCTGTTTTCAAGTCTTGATTTTTAAAAAATCAATCCTGTTTGGGCAGGCTTTAAAACATTTTGGGCAGTATGTAATGAAAAGGCATTACATTTTATTATTAAACATTTTTATTTATAAACATGGCTCAGGTAAGTTACATTTTCATTTTCTTGTAATTTTATTCTTTAATGGGATCTTCAACTTTACCATATCCAACTTTCTTATTTTATGGAGGAGGAAATTAAAACCCTAAGGGATTTAAGAGACCTATCCAAGATCACACTGCAAGTATTGGCAAAGCTGGAGCAAGTACCTGAACCTAGCACCTCCCTCTTATCCCCCAGTACCTCTTATATTCATAGGAATTGGACCTCTCTGGTCATTGCACTGAGCTGCCTAGGCATCAAACTTTCCACACAACCATCCAATTCAGGTTTGCAAAGTGTAATCTTGTCCAGTGGTTTTCCTGTATAGAAGCAATAAAGGAATTGAACACCTGGAATTTCTGAGCTTGGATATCATTAGTGGAGTTGCTTGATTATTGGAGAATGGTTCTGTTTTCATTTTAATGCCATGTACAGCTATGTGTTTTTTCTTCTCAGTTTGTAACTCATACATTGGGAGTTGGAGTTGGCATGTGGTCAAAATCTGTATAATTTACGTAGTCATTCACTATATTTGAGCAGCTTCCTTTATACTGCCCTAATATTTTTAGATAAAAGCAGGAAGTCTTGTTCCTTTTTCCTCCTCAGCCTTTATGCCATGTCTTTTGTTATTCTAGTGTGAAGAAACAGGGTCTTGAAAAGCCAAGGATTCCAGATGAGCTGAGCTGTAGTAAAGCCTTGCCTGGGGGTGAAAGCATGGGGTCAGCCTGGATCCAGCAGTATTTAGAAAAGGCTCAGAACACTGTGTGGTGAAAATTGATAATTGACAATATGAGCGAACTTATTTTCATACTGACAAAAATCAGTACTTCCATCTGGCATTCATCTCTCCAGTCAGATGAGTTTTCAGAGTATGAGCTGAAAAGTGTGTTAGGGGCCTTCTTTCTGTTCTCACTTCTCCCATCACAGGCAGTCCCTTAATTCTCCATCTACACAGGAAACTCTAGTGTGGTTAAGTTTGCATGATAGCTTGCTGGTTTATTTTATCAGATCACAAAGTGTTGGGTCACTACAGTCGCTCCTGGAGCACACATCTGTTTGATGCTTACCTGTGGGCTAGGAACCGCACTAGGTAATGTGAAGATGGGTAAGATGGAGCCCTCTTTTTCAGATGATACATTCCATAGAGAGTAGGCTTGTCTAGTTGTCTGTCTGTCTCCTGATTCTGTAGGGCTTGTTCAGAAATCTGAACATACCGTGTCTGTGATAATAGTCAAAGAGGGCAGGGAAATTGCAGTGAGAAGACTTGGGTTTGAATTCTGGGGTTGGCACTTACTGAACTGTGAGCTGGGGCAAGTCAGGTGGCGTGTCTGTAAGCCACAGTTCCTTGTATGTAAAGCGAACGTGTTGGAGGAGGTGTAGGAGACGCCTTCTGATCTGTTACACACCATTGAAGTGGCAGATGTTTGTTTCTCTTTGCTAATTGATCAGAATTATGTTTTCTCACCAGTGGGTCAGAAGAGAAGGAAGGTCTCTTATAATCTTTTCAGTGCTGCTGAATATACTGATAATGGAAAAATAAACAGGGGTACGCTGGTTTTTTGGCCTGTAAACCAAAAAACAGTTTTCGGTGCCAAAAGCTGTGTTTGTCTTGAGAGGCCAAGAATATTTCTGCAATGTAGGACTGCTTCGATCCCACGGTGAATCTCTTGGGTAATCACAGGGTTTTGGTTTAGGTTCAGTTGTTTATAGGGCTAGCTTTGCTACAGTGTAGTTTGCTCACTGTGCTCAGTTACTGCTGTAGTAAAATGATGTAGGCTGGCTGGAGGTGGTCTCTCTGGCCAGGGCTAATAGGAGTTGAACTTGTTCTTGCAGGGTGCAGGCACTGGCCAGTTGGAGCAGCATGTCTGTCCCATAGCAGGTTCTAGAAAGCCCTCTGATCGTGACCCTTACACTGGGCCCTGGCTCTTACCCACCAGATTGCTTTGGAGGCTGCTAAATGGCGACATGAGAGCTGTGGCCCTGCCCCCACGATTTTTAGCCTTCTATAGTACTGGAGATCCAACTTGCTAAAGTGATCTACCTTCTTGTTATTTCTTCCTCAGGAGAAAAGTTTTTGGAATGTCTACCCCACCTAAGCTATTCTTCTGTAAAACAAGTCTTCAGACTGCATTTTTCTGGGTCCCAGCTAACCAGAACCCATATGCACAGCGTCAGGGGATCTGCTGCCCTGCAAGCAGAGGTTCAGAGAAGGGGTACAGTGATCAAATGCTAGTCTGATTATGCCCTGCCCTGCTTAAAACCCTCTGTGGCTCCCCAGGATCAGAGTCAGACCCTTTTAAACCTATGGAGTCCAGCTCTCTTATGGCTCCTACCCCCTGCCAAGCTTTATCCCATGCCTTGCATGCTCAGCACCTCCAGTACTCACTTCCAGGGACTAATGACCCTGGACTTTGTGCCGTTTCCTCATGAGTGCTCTGCTGAGAGTTTCTCGCTAACTTAATCAGCAGAAGTAGCAAAGGAACATCGATGAAGGGAGAGCTCTAAGAAGGAAGTATGTAACTGTTGGAGGAAGTATTTTATGTCTGGAAGAAACACACTGAGATTTTTGTTTTTGTGGTATTCTGTCAAAAAGAGAGGGAAAGAGAAGATGAAGATAAGATGAAGGGTTCAAACTCTCAATGTCATGTGTGCCCAGAGGAAAGAGAGATCCCTGGAACCTCTAGGGAACCTTCCAGGATAGAGCTCTCCTCAAACAGTGTTGGGCCTCCTGGCTGCCTCACCATGGCCCCTAGGACTGGGGAGCAGAGGAGGGCAGCAGGGAATGAGTAGCCTATGGGCTAGAGGAGTGCCCTGGTGGCTGACAAAGCCTATTTTTGTTAATAAGTTCCTGGGGGTCTGAGGCTGTAGAAGTGCCCCCCCCCCCGCCTTGGCGGGCACCTGAAGAAATTACCCTTTTATTAAAATAAAAGAGCTTCTAGATCTGATGGTGTGCTGCTGAGTGTCAGATTGGGGGAGGGACAAATGTGTTTTTTTATAATCAGTTTGATGCCTATTTTGGTCTAGCTTGTTCTACCTTAACTCACTAACACTTGGGTCACTGACCTGGAACTCCACGAGGATTGAGCAGCACAACAGTAAAATTATCCTGTATTGAATGTTTACTGCATACCCGGTACTGTTCTAAATGCTTCATGTGTGTTAGCTAACACGATCCTTATGAAAGTCCTGGGGCACAGTGTTACCTTAGAGCTTCACCCTTCAGAGGGAAAGCGCTGAGGTGAGTGGGAGGCAAAGCAGTATGCCCAAGCGTTCACAGGTAGTGATTGGAGTGCTTTTATTCAAACCCAGTGACCTGGTTCCATACGAGACTTTGAAATTTCTGTATTTTTCATTTTATTTTTTGAAGTTCTTGATGTCATAATTTTTTGTCGTTGTTGATTTGTCTGTTTTTTTCCTGATTATATTGGATTCTTTTGACTGTAGGTGACATCAGCCCGGTCTCAGCCAGCTGAGGCCAGAAGTGAAACTTCTAGGCTACTGTAACCGGCTTCTGTAAAGCATATCATGGGAAGGATAGGGTATGCCACCTCTGGGACAAACAAAGTGAGGACTCTCTCTCTCTCATTTGGTGTCCTCTTCATTTCCATGGACTGATTTTTCCTGCTCAGCAGGCAGAGTGCCCACCAATAGTTGCTCCCCTCATGTTTAACGGCTTCATTAGTGGAGATGGACTGAGCGCCTGCCTTTAATTCCAGGATAGGAGTCCCTGGGAAGGACCAAAATGGGCCTGGCTAGGCACACCTGCAGCCGGTGGGGTGCTTCCCTGATGGCACAGCGGTCACAGACCTGGGCAGTTGGCAGTTGGCTGAGGAGGAACCATTCTGGGTGGAAGGGGCTACTGCTCCGAGCAACAACTGCCCCATGCCAGGTTTCAGTCCAAATCCCCAAATGCTTTTCGGCTTCTTAGAATTAATACCACTTTTATGTGTAAGGAGAGTTATTGTTCCTAATTTTGATCCTGAAGCAGTTTGTGTTTTGAGTTATTAGAGAAACTTTCCAGTTTTTCTGTTTGCTAAGAGAAGAATGGATAACAACTTGTGGGAAAATTTCAACAAGTGTTGAAATAGAAAGGGCTTTCAGTTGACCTTCTCCCTTCCTGGTACAGTCTGCCTGAGAGATATGCAAGGACTCCCTATTACCCATTACTGCTCTTTTTATCCTATGCTTTCATGGTTATTATATGTTCTTGATTCTGTTTTTGCCTTCTGTTGGTAAGATCATTGCATCCTGTGTTTTTGTGTTCCATTGGATATCACTTGGGTAAGTCATCCAACCTTGTGGGCCTTAATTTTTTCTCCTGTTGGGATAGGCTGACTATTGTGACAAACCCAAAAATATACGAAAGTCTCCACCTTGATAGAAGTTTCTCAGTCATGTAAAATTTAAAATAGGTGTTCTTGATCACAGTGGAAGACTCTCCTCTAAATGGCGATTCAGGGACCAAGGCTCCTTCCATCTGTGACTGCCATCTTCACATGGTCCCGAGGTCACTGTGCATGTTTGCACGGACAGGCTCGCAGAAGGGGAAGGAGATAAAGGGTGGTGAGGGGTTCTTAGGGGCCAGAGCTGAAACGTGGTTCATGTTCATTTTTCACATTTCATTGGCCACACCTAACTTCATTGAATGCTGGAAATACAATCTATCTGTGGGCCTAGGGAGAAGAGGAACTGGGGTTGAACAGTTTGCCAGTCCCTGCCATACCTCTTTGGTAACATCTGTAATTCTTCCCCTTTTCCTCTCCCATGCATAGCAGTGATGAAGTTTGTGTGGGTCTGAGCCCATCCGCAGTTCCAGGATGGGCCCTAACATCCTCTTTGCCCCAGTTATTGGTTCACTATTAGATCTACAACTCTGGCCTATGTCATGGAATTCCTCTGGTCCCACTTACTAGTTCAGGGGTAGGCATGTGACCTAAATGGTCTCAGTCAGACTGTGGAATGGGTAGGGGCATCTCACTCCCCCACCCCCAGAACGAAGACAAAGCCAACTCCTGGGTGACAACAAGCCCAGAGAGTTGCAGAGTCACAGAGCCGGGGTCCTATTGAACCTTGCCTGAAGTTCACAAGATCTCACTCTCAACTTTGTGTTTACATGAATGATAAATCTATTGTATAATAATTTGAGGCTAATTTTCTTTACATGTAACCAAAAGCTTCCTAACTGATATAGCCTGTGAAATGGAAGGAGGGCAGGGAGTGAGAAAGGTAGAGTCTGGATCTCTTAAGTTCTTCTTTTTGTTGCTAGCATGTCTGTGATGTTTCTTCAAATACCTAAACACCCAATCAGGATCTGAAGTGATCGTAGCCTCATTTGACTTCCCAATTTCTTGGAATTACAGCTGGGGTAACTATGTTCTTTAACATTCTAATTTCTTCTACCTTTAGACAATGATGTCTCTCTGGACTGAATGGTATATAATTGCATTGACATATAAATTACCACATTTTATTTGTCTCCCACCAGAATGAACGGGACATAGTTAATGTGCTTTCTTTTCTCATGTTTTGTTTTATTTTTTAAAATTTTAAAAAGATTTATTTATTCATGAGAAACAGAGAGAGAGAGGCAGAGACATAGGCAGGGGGAGAAGCAGGCTCCCTTCAAGGAGCCTGATATATGGGACTCAATCCCAGAATCCTGGGATCTCACCCTGAGCCAAAGGCAGGCGCTCAACCACTGAGCCACCCAGGCGTCCCTGTCATGTTTTGTTTTGGCAACTTCTTTGAAATTAGCTTTTTCATCAAGAAAGTGTATGGAATAGATAGATCAAACATATTGTAAAATGCATTTAATTTACAGCTGAGTATTATCTCTATATCATGTAGGAATTCTTTATTGGAAAGTTCTAAGCCCTTTTGGAATTTGAACAGTTTGTCAAATTTGTTGATTTTTTATAGCATCTCCATCTTGGGGAAAAAAGCCATATAGTCTTCCTGAAAGAACATTTTGAGAGACTTACATGATATTCAATAAGACAATTAGAAAGAACCTATTAAGTAGGAATTGTGCAAGAAGCTGATTTGCACAACCAGAGGCCATTAATTAGCCCAGCACACAGACACCTCATAAAGCTATGGTAACAAATGAAAACTATGAAAGCCCAACCTGATTTGTCCCTTTTGGGAGATGGAGAACAGCAGAAGGGTGACAAAACCACATCATTAGAATAGCCCTACCTTGCTTTGTTTCAAAAGAATTTGAGGTAATTTAGAGAATACTTAGAGTAAGATACAAATAAGCAGAGAAGGGAACTGGCCAAGGGGACACAGCAGATGGGCTAAACCATTAAGTCAGGAGTCAGGTCATATGTGGCAATGCATGCCACAGACACTTGCCTGGTTGGGGGGTGATGGTCGGATCCCACGTTAGACTCTGAGCTTCCACAGCCTCAACACAGAGGAAGACAGTCCCAGAATTCCTGAGATTGACATAAGCTAGAGCCTCAGGAGAAGTATAGTTTCTGAGCTGAGGCCTAAAGAAATTACTCTTCTGGGCCCTTTTTAAGGGATGAGGCTCTCAGCAACATTCCTTTGATAAACATGGTCATGAGTGTGTCTCAGTGCAAGCTGGGGACAGAATGCTGTTCATGGACTTCAGGTGGGGCCACAGTAAGTGGGCCCCGTACCCTGCTGATTTGATTCAGGAATTAAAGTTTAGTCTGGGAGGATATTGTATCATCAATTTTTAATTTTGGCCAATTTTATTTACATCCATTTGATTAGAAGTGGAGCTCGGTCTTTTCCCAAGTGTGTATCAACCATATTTGTAATCTCTCTTTTGTATGCTGTTACTTTGGCCAATTCATATTAGAGAATTGGAGGGTTTTCAGTTTGTATGGGATTTTTAAAAAGTTAGATGTTATTAATCCATTTGTCATTTGTAACAGATAACTTTTTCTTTTCTAGTTTGCCTCCTAAAGTTGCTTATGATGAATGTTTTTAGGGTTGCTTTCTGAAATAGGAGGAAGTAAGTGTGCCGAGTATGGGAGGTGGGCTGTAGGAAGCCAGTACAGAAGGGGGAACAGTGGGAATAGCCCCTCTGGTTGGGGCACCAGAGAAGGCACCTGGGCAGTGCCTGGCACCCAGCTGCAGGTGGGCACCGTGCATTCGTTCCCCACTCCATGAGGCTGTGTGTGTCACGTGGACGGGGGCCTGGTCTGGGAATGGAGTTTCAGGCTGCTCACCCTGTCCACTAGCTGCTGGCCAGGTGGGTCCCAGTGCAAGGTTTGACCCAGCAGCAGGTGCTGGGAGAGACTAGGAGCCCGGGAGAGCCGGAGGTGGAGAGTTTCCAGAGGAGTCTGGGGAGGTCTGGCGGGGTGTTTCCAGGAGAGCCTGGGGGGGCAGGAGAGGCGGGGGGTGGT
This sequence comes from Vulpes lagopus, assembly GCF_018345385.1. Taxonomy (NCBI): domain Eukaryota; kingdom Metazoa; phylum Chordata; class Mammalia; order Carnivora; family Canidae; genus Vulpes; species Vulpes lagopus. The sequence continues at coordinate 114,429,635 of NC_054827.1, forward strand.
GGGGGCAGGAAAGCCTGGGAACAGAGGCCTGGGGTCTAGGAGAGCCACTGAGAGGGGGCTAGGCAGCCCTGAGGAACGTGCTGGAGGCGTGCTGAAATGTGTGCAGAGCCACTCAGCACCGGGCCATGGTCGGGAGGGCAGTGGTCGTGCTTAGAGTGAGGACTGGCAGAATGAATTACGCCATTACAGGTCAGCACAAGGGTCCTAAGTGTGGGGACTGGGGGGCTTTTAGTGTGCTAGTGTTGCATCTTGATCTGGGTCCTACTTCTACAGGTGTGTCCTGTTTGGGGAACGCTATCCCTTAGTGCATTTCCACACTTTTCTGTGTGTGTGTTCATAAAATGTAACAAACTGAAGTGAAGGAGAGGGAGAGAGTGTGCACTCTTTGGTGCCAGACCACCTGTTTTCAACCCTCAGCTCTTTATGGCCAATTCATAGCTGTGGGACCTTGGGAAAATTACTCAACCTCTCTGTGCCTCAGATTTCAAATCCTGTAAAATGAGAATAATAAATTACACCTGTATCTTAGCAGTGTTGTGAGGAGTAAATGAATTGATACATGTCAAGCACTCTGAACAGTATATAGCACATAGTAAACACTCTCTAATGTTGCTTATTATTATTTTTTTAAATAATAATTATTATGAACATGGAAATGGGGATAGATACGGGACAGACCTGATGCCTGGGAAGCTGTGGTCCATTGAGAGCCAGTGGGCGCCCTGCCAGGTGAAGTCCCGAGTGTGGCTGGGGGTGCAGGTGGTAGTCACAGTCATGGAGAAGGAACGGGGAGGTGGTGGTGTTGCCAGATAGACCGTGATGTCGCCCAGGAGGAGAGTGGGAGGAGGCTGAGCTTGGGGTCGGGCCTCAGTGCAGGTGAGTGGCCCGTAGTGTTGCTAGATGAGGGGTCTCGGGCCCTGTGGTGGAGGGGCTGCCGGTGAGTGATGGGGGGCATCAGAAGCAGCCCTTGTCTATGAAAGGGCCTGGGTGAGGGCAGCTGTGGCCTTTGTGAGGCTTCTGCAGGGCATTTCTGGGAGTCTTGGTGCCTCTGCAGGCAGTGGCTCAGAAGAGTGTCAGAGGCCAGGTGACATTTGGTGTTTGACAGGGAATAGAAGTGAATTATATCTGCTTTTCATATTTTCAGAATTCCCCTCTCACTCTGCCGATAGCGATAATTCTGCCTGCTTCCCCATCATCGCCCTTCTCGAACCTTGGCTAGGTTTGTCCTCATCCTCACTGGGTGACCACCCCTACCCCTACCCTAATTCAGGAGGAGGACATTAAAGTCCCTCTAGTTCCACACTCTGGGACTCAGTCCCATTGCTAATACCTGGACCTTGTTATTGTATACCTATTACCGTCTGAAATTCCACAGCCAGGTATGGGTCTTGCTCTTCCGTCCTAGCCCAGCTGCCTGCCAGGGCCCTGGTTTCCCTACAGTGGAGGCCTCCTTTGCACCTACTCTTTCCTTTGCTGATACCAGGTTCCAAGGATGAGATCCTACCACCTGACACAGATTTCCTCTCCACACTGACATGTCTGCCTGAATCTTTTGCTACCACCCTCACCCTACCCCACCCCATCCTGCCCTCACTTGCTGAGCCCTCCGCCTTGTGCTGAATCTCCCTAAAGCAGTGTCTGCCAGCATTGTTTGCCGGGGATCCAGTGTTCTTCCTGACGAAGGGAGCCTCCCCTCCTGGTGTCTTTGGAGCCGGCCACCTACTCCACCTTAGTAAGCCTGTGACACCTCCTCCCAGGCCAGCCTGTCCTTTGTCTTCAGGGCTCCTGTTTTGACAATGGGCACATGGGAGGGACAGGTTTTGAGCCCTGTAAAAAGAAAAAGGAAGGAAGTGTCCTTCACACAATTTCTGCCCCCTTTTCCTCGTTCTTCCTGGGGTGTCTGTGTTTGTGTGTGATGTTTTGTTGTTTAAGGGGCAGGGGATGTTCATAGTGGAGAAGGGTGGGAGGGTAGAAGATCAGTCTTTCCTTTGTGATCAGGCAAAGAAATCTAAAAAGCCAACCTGGAGCCCATTCTAGCTCTCTCTTCTCTACTTTTTTTTTTTTAAGATTTTATTTATTTATTCATGAGAGACACAAAGAAGGAGAGAGAGAGAGAGAGAGAGGCAGAGACATAGGCAGAGGGAGAAGCAGGCTCCATGCAGGGAGCCCCATGTGTGACTCTATCCTAGGGCCTCGGGATCACGCCCTGGGCCGAAGGCGACGCTAAACCGCTGAGCCACCCCAGCTGCCCGTCTTCTCTACCTTTTAATATAATACAAGTGACATAAAAACTCAGCCTCTTTTGAAAGTGACTATTAGAAAGCCATTTGGGACAATAGATGATCACAACAACAAAATACTGTTCCTATGTGTGTGTTTCCTGTGACCTGGAAATAACGATGTTACAGATCTTTGTAATGGAGTGTATTCTTTTAAGAATTTACGCATTGTGGGCAGCCCTGGTGGCTCAGCAGTTTGGCGCTGCCTTTGGCCCAGGGTGTGATCCTGGAGACGTGGGATCGAGTCTCACGTTGGGCTCCCTGCATGGAGCCTGCTTCTCCCTCTGCCTGTGTCTCTGCCTCTCTCCCTCTTTCCCTGTCTCTTTCTCTCTCTCTCTGTGTGTGTCTCTCATGAATGAATAAATAAAAAAAAAAAAAAGATTTTATCCATTGTAAACTTCAGGAATTTGTGTTGGTAAATAATAAATTTCATATAAAGGAGTATATGTGGGGATTTCAGGCTGGAGAAGAGACTCTTAGTCATTGTTTTTTCATGGCAAATTTTCATCAAAAGTTTAGATTTCCTCTGGACTGTGATAGCATATTTTGTCTGTTATGACAAAAACCAGCCAAACAAGAAATAAATGTCATATGCTGTTAGTAGGAATGTAAATTGGTAAGATTACTTTGGAAAACTGTTGGAAAACTACTAAAGTCCAACATAGGCATGTTCTCTCACCCACCAATTCTACTCCTAGGTGTATACCCAACAGAGAGGCGTACATATGTTCACCAGTCATATACTAGAATTTTCATAGCAGTATTATTCATAATAACTAAACAAGAAGTAACTCAAGTCTACCAAAAGAGTAAGTTGTGGAATAAGCATATAACAAAATAGTCTGTGGCAGCAGAAATGGAAGAACCATTGCTACCTGCGGCAGCGTGGATGAATTTCACAAGCAAAGTATTGATTGAAAGAAGCCAGACAGAAAAGATTCCATGCTATATTTTTTGATTTATACAAAATTAAAAATCAGGCAGAGGTGTGTTTTTGGGAATCAAAATGGTGCTAACCTAAGGGAAAGAGGGCGGGGTAGCGATTTGGAGAAGGCATAAGGGCTTCTATGTTTGGTAGTTCTATTTCTTGACCTGGATGGTAGTTATGTGGGTGGGTTCATTTTGTGACAGTTCACCAAGCTACATACTTATGATTTATATTTTCTGTGAGTATGTTAACCTTCAGTAAAAGTTTTATTGAAAACTTCAGTATGGGAGCACCTGGGTGGCTTGGTCAGTGAAGCATCTGCCTTTGGCTCAGGTCATGATCCCGGGGTCCTGGGATTGAGTCCCACCCATATCAGGCACCCTGCTCAGTGGGGAGCCTACTTCTCCCTCTGCTTGTGTGCTCGCTCTCTCTCTCTCTCTCAAATAAAATCTTTAATGAAAAATAAACACCTCAGTGTACGTATTATATTTGAGCCAGTTTTCCTAAATGTGTCTGTTCCTCTGGCTGTGGACTTGGTATGTATGTGGCCTCAGTCTAAAGTACTTTTTACTCCCTTTTCACTCAGTTCTTATTCGTCCTTTGGGTCCCCCCTATAAGCCATCCCCTCTGTTCTCCACATGTGCGGGGCCTGGGTCCCCACCTGCGTGCTCTGTGGGCACCTGTTCTGGGGCACAGATGGGATTCCACATGGCCGTGTGCATCGGATCACCCCTCCTCCTGAGGCTGCTGCCTCTGCCAGCCAGATGTGGCCAGTGTCAGTGTCACCGGGGATGCCCACCGCTGCCCTAGCAGATTGACCTCTGAGGGAGCAGCCTTTTGCTCTGCCCATCCTCAGGCTGTCTGGGGGAGAGCAAGCCCATGGGAGCTCTGAGGCTGAAGCCCCTCTGAAGTCACATGAACAGTTTTGAGACTGTAGTAGTGACTTTAATGTGTGACCTGCGGAAAACTTCTTAGCTGGAGAAGTGGTGTCGGCTAATCTATGGTGTCCCTTAACCTACTTCTGTGTCCTGTGCCCACTAGTCATGTTCTTGAGAACAAACAGTTTATATATGATGACTTCATTTGTTCTGGCTTTTCTCATGACAATCCTAAGGTCAAGCCTATTTTAAGCCTGAGAAATATGTCCTGGAAGTTAGTTCCAGAATCCCTATTTCCTTTTTCTTTCCTTAGCATGGAAATCTTGGCTGTCTTCCCCATCCCCGCCCCCCTGAACTGTTCTCAGAAACGACTTTGGAAGTAACGTAAATATCCTCTATGTTGATTTTGTGTGTGTGTGTGCCCTTTAGTTGTTGTTTTTCACCTAGGTGTGGGGAAATAGCACGTTCTCCTTTACCATTCCAACCTGACCAAAGGAAACCCAGAGCCATGCTTAGATGGATCCAGAGAGAGCAAGAATTTAAGACCATGTATTTACCTTTAGGCTTTATTTGTTGGGTGATTTTTGTAGGGTGTTTTCCTCCTGTGTAAAGTGGTTAGAAGATGGGCTTTGGAGCCACACGTGATCAGTCCCAATCCCAGCCCTACCACTCCCTGCCTTTTGACCTTTGGCAAGTCATGAAACCTCTCTGGCCCTAAGCTTTTTCTTTGTAACATGGGGGATAGTCGTCAAGATTGGATTAAATTATGAATGTGGAACAATCTGTTCAATGCTTTATTTTATTTTTTTTAAAGATTTTATTTATTTATTCATGATAGTCACACAGAGAGAGACAGAGAGGCAGAGACACAGGCAGAGGGAGAAGCAGGCTCCATGCAGGGAGCCCGACGTGGGATTCGATCCGGGGTCTCCAGGATCGCGCCCCAGGCCAAAGGCAGGCGCCAAACCGCTGCGCCACCCAGGGATCCCTGTTCAATGCTTTAAAAACTGTAAACACCTGACAAAGAGTAGTTACCTAAAATGAAATATTCAATGTTGTTATTTGAAAAAGAATGGTTTTAATGTAGAGACTCTAAAAAGTAGACTAGGGCTTTCTTTTTAAGAACATATTTGTGATTTTTAAATGATTATACAGTACCCAATTATGTGATTTACTCTTGGGAACAAGGAAGGAGATATAGTAGCATGACATTGGTTGTATCCTGCCTCCTGCCCCCTTTGATTCTGAAAACAAGTAAGTGGCAAAGAGAGAAATTTGGAGAATCTGATCCACTGTTAACTCTAATGATCATTCCTGAAGAACAGCCCCATCCAGAGTCACACAGAAATCTGCGATATGGAGTGGGAGCTCTGAGCTTTGTTATTTTTTTCCTTCCTTCGGCAATTTCTGGTTGCTTAGCATTAACGGGGGCACACTGAATGACGCTGTGTTTGTTGATGAGCAAAGGGGACATGGGGAGGTGCTTTGTAAGGGATGGGAGATGGTGTTTACATACTAAATTTACAGATTTGGACCTTCGCACCTTTGGTTCTGACGGCTTGATGAAGAAATTTCAAGGTCAGAAGGGCTTTGAGGTATGGTGGAAAGAACGGCCTTTCTGTATCCTGCTTCAGCTATTCTGCAACTTGAAAAAGTTGCTCCTTTCTCTGTTGCTTTTATTGATTTTTTTTATTTGCAAAATAGGTATAATTTTACCTGATAGAATTTTTTGAGAGGATCGAGATAACCTCTGATACCCTTTTCCTAAGAGACTGTGAGATACATGTGAAAGAGTGAGGTTTTATTTGCTCTTTTTCTTTTTCCATTTAACTTGTTGTCTGCTCTGATAAGAATAAAGGGATTGCTTAAAGGATTCTCTGTAATTAGCCAACTAACTGTTTTGAATTATTTTATTGTGGAGAATTTACAATACGTATAAAAGGAGAGAAAAGAGTGTCAAACTTGTTGCATAACAAATCACCCTAAAATTCTGGGGGTCAGGAATTCGAGAGCTGCTTGGGTTGGTCGTTCTGGTTCATGGTATCCTGTGGGGTTGCAGCCAGATGTTGGCTTGGGCTGCAGTCATCCAAGGGCTTGACTGGGCCAGAGGATTCACTTCCAAGCTGGCTCAGTCACATCGCTGGGTAAGTGAATGCCAGATATCTTGGGGTGGGGGCCCAGTTCCTCTTGATGTGGGAGGTCTTCACAGGGCTGCTCAGGGTCCTCAGGGCGTTCCAGGGAAAGTGATTCTGTGCACCAACACAGAAGATTACAATGCCCTTTTTGACCTAGTGTGAGAACTTGTGTATGATCAGTTCCTCCATATTTTATTGGTTACATAATAAATCTGCCCTCGTTCAGTTGAGGAGACCACATAAGATCTTGTGACGGTCATTGCATCTTTAACTCATTAATGGTTACAAATTCTGTCATTCATTCCTCATTTAATACTGAAATACTTTTTTAAAGAGAAACTTCCCCTCATTAGCTATGTGATAAAGTTTGAATAGCATAGGTAAGGATAAATGCTTGTTTCTTGCCTTTCATTTACCAGTTTTCAGAATAAGGATTTGGTTCTTTAACATCCTTCAAAAGGGACCAGTTAAATTTTATTTTTTTTGAATCATTGTAAACTAAGGACTTCAACATATTTGATGCGTTTCAATCTTTTGCATTTAATTTATTTTGATATTCAGATATTGTACCTGTTAAATAAGTAGCATACCACACATAGTCATCTTTACCTTGGTTTGCTCATTTAACAGTATATCCTTGAGACCATGCCATTGTTGTGTGGCTAGGAATTCCTCTCTAAGAATTGAGATCTAATTCATATACTCACCTCTTTAAAGTATACAATTCAGTGTTTTCTCAGTGGTAATGCTTGCACAACTTTGTGAATACGCTATCTGCCTGATTCTAGAATGTTTCCATCACGGAAACCCTATTGCCATTAGCAGTCAGCCCCCCATTCCCTCTGGTCCCTACCACTACTGCCCAAGCCTCTGGCAAACTCCAACCTGCCTCATACCTCTTTGGATTTGCCCATTCTGGGCATTTCATTTCATTTTATTTATTTTTTTTTAAGATTTATTTGATAGCAGAGTTAGCTAGAGAGAGAACATGAGTGGGGGGGGGGAGGCAGAGGGAGAGGGAGAAGCAGACTCCCCATGGAGCGGGGAGCTTTGATGTGGGACTTGATCCCAGCACCCTGAGATCATGACTTGAGCTAAAGGCAGATGCTTAAATGACTGAGCTTCCCAGGTGCCCCTGGACATTTCATTTTAATGGAATTGTACACTTTCTGGCCCTTGTGTCTGGCTGCTTTTACTTAGCATCATGTTTTCTAGGTTTATCCATGTTGTAGTTTGCACAGTTCCTCTCTTGTTTTTGTAGTGGCACACTGCTCATGGGTTGGTCCACCACACCTTACTTAGTCAACCAGGCCATGTTGGTGAACAACTGGATTGTTTCCAGAATTATTATTAAATGGCTTTGTGCAGAAATCCTTTTCTTTTTTCTTTTTTTTTTTTCTTTTTGCCGGTATACCCTTTGGATAGATTCCTACAAATGGGATTGCTGGGCTAAACGCTAATTGCATATGTAATTTTGCTCATCTTGCCGAATTCCCCCCTAGAGGGGTTGTGCCATTTTGCATTTTCACAAGCAGGGTATCAGAAAATCTGTTTCACGACTGTTTTGTTTCAGAATGGGATTTTGTGGTATCCCAATGTAGTTTTGGCAGTTTATTTGTATTTCTCATAAAATGCTTGAGATTGATTGGCCATCTATCTTTTCACATGTTTGAGGGTCATTTGCATTCCTTTTTCTGTGAATTACCTGTTCCTATTCCTTTAGGACACTTCTCCAAAGGATTGTCTTTTTCTTCCATTTTTGGATGCCATTTCTCTGTTACAAATATTTGCTCATTTTCCTTCTTACTTTGCTTAAGATGTCTTGTTATGCAAATTGTAAAATTTTTGTGTAATTCTGGTGATACTTTTTCTTATTGTGTCTGGAGTTTGAGTCATAGTGGTAAAGTTTCCTTCATTGCCAGGTTGTTAAATATTTACCCTTGTACACATCCTGGTGTGTGAAGAATAGATCCACTCCCCCCCCCCCCCCGCATATTGTTATTGCATTATTCCCAGCACCATTTATTAACAAGTGTATTCCCCCACTGTTTTGATATGCTACCCTTGTGATAAATTTCATACAAAATTAAATCCATTTGTGGATTTTTTATTCTTTTTCATCAGTCAGTATGTCTAATTGTGTGCCACTGCTATGCTTTTTTTTTTTTTTTAAGGCTTTATTTATTTATTAGAGCGTGCTTGTGAGCATGAGGGCTAGAGGGAGAAGCAGACTCCCTGCTGAGCAGGGAGCCCAACTTACCTACCTAACCAACTGACCAGGGCTGGATCCTAGGACCCTGGGATTATGACCTGAGCAGAAGGCAGATGCTTAACTGGCTGAACCACCCAGGCACCGTTGCTATCCTTTTTAAATATCTGGTAGGGCTAGTCCTCCTCATTTCTTTCCCTATCCTTAGTTGGTTGTTTTTAACAGATGAACTTTATAATATGCTTGTTTAGTTCTTAAAAAAAAAAAAAACAAACCTTGAAGGTATTTTTATTGGGATTCTGTTAAACTTATAAATTAGTACAGGAAGGACTGACATCTTTATGATGTTATATATCCCTACCAAGCACATAGTATGTCTTTCCATTTGTTCAAATTTGTTGTGTTTTCGGGGGCAGTGTTTTTACACCTCTCTTCAGAGGTTCTTCTTAAGCTTCTACTTAGATATTTTATTACTACTTTGCTTTCATAAGTAGAGTTTTCTCTCTTCATTGTACTTTTTTTTTCATTGTACTTTCTAATAGAATTTCCCTTTTATAAATGAAGCCTATTGATTTTGATATATTTATTGTGTAACCTTCTAAATCTCTGATTTGTAATACTTATCAATTCTTTTGAGTTTTCCAGACATATCATTATATTATTTGTGAATGGTTTTACTCCTTTTCCAATTCTTAGACCACTCATTACAGTCTCTTATCTAGTTGCATTGGATAGCATCTCCAGGACAGTGTTAGAAAGTAGAGAAGATAGCATTTTATTTTTATTACAAAATAGTGTCTCGTTTCTAATTTTGGTGAGAAAGTTCTAGTTTTTCTCCACTAAGACTTAGCAGACTTTTACATGCCATCAAAGGAATAGAGGAAGGAAATGATGTAGAGTTTTTGTTTTTTTGTTTTGCTGTTTATTTGTTTTGCTTTTCAAAGTGTGGGTGAGATATCCTCAACATTTGTTAGTAAATGCAATTATTTCTACTCCCAACTCTGTAGTATAAAATCTTAATCATATCGACAGTTGATGAAATTATTTTCAACTATTTGACAAGGAAAGTACTTAACATATGAGTGATAAATACAGTAGGAAACTGTTACTATATAATTCTGAGAATAGTTGCATAGAAAGAAACCCTATTTAATATTTGTTTCATCGTGTGATACCGCCATGTGAACACCTAGTTTCGGGGTTTGCTGTGGTGAGGGCAAGAGGTCCTTGCACAGCTTCAGTGAAATGCCTCAGGGACATACGTCACTTCAGCTCAGTCTGTTGAAGGTAGAATTAGTCAATGGCCTGACTGTAAGGGTAGGAAGTGTGTCAAGTGTGTGTCAAGAGAGAGGAGAACCAGATACCAGTAAGCATTTAAAAGTCCCTGCCACACTGAGAACCTCAGTGCTAATTCTTTAAAATTTTCAGTTTCTTCTATAGTTACTGGCCTGTTCTGGTTTTATTCTACTTCTGTAAATTTCAATTTATTTCCAGAATTGATATTGTTAAGATTTTTTTTTTAAATTTTTATTTATTTATGATAGTCACAGAGAGAGAGAGAGAGGCAGAGACACAGGCAGAGGGAGAAGCAGGCTCCATGCAGGGAGCCCGACGTGGGATTCGATCTCGGGACTCCAGGATCACGCCCTGGGCCAAAGGCAGGCGCCAAACCGCTGCGCCACCCAGGGATCCCTATTGTTAAGATTTTAAACTGTTAGTAACCTATCTTGAAAATAAGCAAGGTTTGATGGTCATTTCCAAATGATGACCTTGATTATATCTCCATAAAGCTGGGAATAAAATCACTGTGGCTACTCTGGAAAAAAGCTGTAGGGGCACAAAAGCAACAGTGGACTAACTAGATTTATGACACTCTACAGTCCAAGTCATTTGTGTTTGTTCGGTGGTAGCAGTAGGGGTAGAGGGATGTGGGCAAACTTGGGATATATTTTGGGGGTGGAATCTGTAGTGGTACTGTACAAAGGGGCAGGCAGACTGTTTCTTATCATTTCGGGCAAGAGAAGGTATTTATGCCAGATGTAGATCAACATACTGATTTCTTAATTGAGAATATCTTGCTGTTTACATTTTTTTTTTTGGTGGTAATTCATACTCTGGCTTAAACTCTTTATTTCATTGTGGGCCAGTTACATTTGGTCCATGGGCCACACTGTCAGTTGTGATACCAGTCTCTAGTATTTCCATTGTAGGACATGCCATGATTTTATTTAAACATTGTCTTACTAGTGGACATTTAGATGGTTAGCACCTCTCGCCCCAACACCCCCACCCCAAGTCTTTTTCCACATTAGAAATAAGCCCTATTGCTATGAAATCCTTATTTATATAATTATGTGTACACTTTTTATGACTTTGTTTTAGGACAGTTCCTGGGAAAAATAAAGATTTTGGAACATATGACAAACTGTTCTCGAGAAAACCTTTTACCCAGTTACAGAGACAAATTTTTGCTATCACTGTATTTTTTTTTTAATCTTTGCTAATTTAGATGACAAATAGCAAGTCATTATTTGAGTATTTATTTGATTACTAGGTAGATTGGATTTTTTTCATGTGTATTTTGGAGTTGATATTCCCTTTGCCAATTCTTTATGTTCTTTTTTTTCTTTCTTTTTTTTTTTTAAATTTTATTTATTTATGCATGAGAGAGAGAGAGAGAGAGATTGGCAGAGACACAAGCAGGCTTCATGCAGGGAGCCTGACATGGGACTCGATCCTGGGTCTCCAGGATCCCACCCTGGGCTGAAGGCAGCGCTAAACCGCTGAGCCACTAGGGCTGCCCTTTTTTTCTTTTTAAAGATTTTATTTATTTACTGAGCCACCTAGGCGCCCTCAATTCTTTATATTTTTTTATTATTTTTATTTTGGGATATAAGTACCCTTTATGAAGGGTATTTATTCTTTGAACCTATAATGGCACTATTTTTCTCCGTTTTTATTTTTTCTTTTTTAAAAATATTTTTTACTTATTTGTTAGAGCAGAGAGGGAGAGGGAAAGGGAGAAGCAGACTCCCTACTGAGCAGAGAGCCCGACGTGGGGCTCAATCCCAGGACCTTGAGATCACAGTCTGAGCCAAAGACAGATGCTTAACTGACTGAGCCACCCAGGCACTCTTTTTCTCCATTTTTAAAATAGATTGTTTGAGGTGCCTGGGTGGCTCAGTCTGTTAAGCATCTACCTTCAGCTCAGGTCATGATCCCAGGGTCCTGGGATCTAGTCCCATGTCAGACTCCTGCTCAGCGGGGAGTCTGCTTCTCCATTTACCCCTCTCTGTACTCATTCTCTCTCAAATCTTTTTTAAAGTAAAAAAAAAAATGGATTTTCATCTTTTGGCTTCATGTAGAAATTTGTCCTTTTTCAGAGTTTCCTAGCAGCATAGTTCCTTGTGTAAGGGTGCTCAAAGCTCCAGCTTCCTTGTCTAAAGAGATTGACCTACACAGGCAGCGTGTTTGCTGTGGGTCTACCATGCTGGGATGAAGGTTCCTGTGTGAGGAACTTGGGAATTCAGAGTTCTTGTGTCAAGGAAATTTGCACGAGGAACAGAGGATATTAAGGGATTATTTTTTATTTTGTTGGTTGTAGTGGAATTGTGGTTGGGAAGAAAAGTCTATTCACAGAACTATTTCAGGGTGAAAAAGTTAGAGAGTTGCTTTTAAAATGCCATGGCACTCTCTTTGCCACATCTACCGTGAGAAAGAATGAGGACCATTCTCAGCAGTCAGCCTGTCAGCAGTACAGAAAATGTCAACATCGTATTGAAGGGACACTATTATTGTGAAGGGCCCCAGAGGAAGCCTGCGAAGGAGCTTCAGTCACTTCAGTTTAGAACTGTCTTCTTGGAAAGAAGAGGCTCTGAGTTGACAGATGGTGGGGAAATAGAGTGAACCAGAGCCGCTGCTTTTCTGCCTGTAGTCATGTCCAGAGCATGATCAAGGACGTTACGCTGGGCTTCTGTTCCAAGATGAGCTCCATGTAGGCTCACTTCCCCATCAACAGTGTTAGGAGAATGATTCTCTTGTTGAAATGAGAAATCTCTCAGGTGAAAAATACATCTACAGGGGTTGGATGAGACAGGTGTTGCTTTTTCATTAAATATCTCAAGCCTGGGAAGATGAGTTAATTCTTGAAGGAAATGACATTGAACATGTATCAAACTAAGTTGCTTTGATTCAGCAAGCCACAACAGTTAAAAACAAGGATATCAGAACATTTTTTGGATGATGTCTACGTTTCTGAAAAAGAAGCTAAAAGTTTAGCAGGCTGATGAACAAGATCTAAGTTGTCCCTCTATAGAAACAGTAAGATGCCAGATGATTTTTCAAACTTAGTTGTGATATTTATTTATTAAAAATTTTTTCACTATACATATATTTTAATAATACAGATTTAAAATGGCAGGTAAAGCATAAAATTTCCAAATGCCTCCTTTTTTTTCCTGCTTTATTTTCTTCCCAAGTTTTTATTTGAATTCCAGTTAGTTTACATACAGTATGTTAGTTTGAGCTGTAGAATTTAGATTCAGCATTTACATATGACACCCCATGTTCCTCACCACAAATGCCTTCCCTAATCCTCATTATTTGTGATATTTTAAAGATACAGTAAAAGTTATATTGATTTTTTTTCTTAAACCAGTAATTCTTTCCAGCTATTTGGCAAGTAAACCATTCAGAAGTAAAAACAAACAACCCCCAAAAAATTTATAGCAAAAAAGGGATAGATGTAGCCAGTGTGTCAAAATTATAATAACTGATCAGGGTGATGGGCATTTGGAGGTTCTTTATAGTCTTTATTTTTGTGTATGTTTTTAAACTTTCATAATACATTTTTTAAAAGCTCTTGGGTCTTTGGAGGGCTTGGTGTGGGGGGAGGTTCTTTAGAGTCCTGGGGGCTGGGATTCTCTCAGCCCCTTTCTCCTGGCACTCTACAGGTGATGTGGTGATTCACACCAGAAATGGAGCCACCATTAAAGTCAGGAATGAGTCCAAGAACGAGGCTCATTATTACCTCTTTATTTAAGTGTCCATAGTCATTTGCAAATAGTACCTATTCTCTCACAGGTACAAAGTTCTAAGTATGTCAGTTAAATTAAGCTTATTAATCTTCTAAATCCTGTATGTGTTTGTTTTGTATGTGCCTAGTCTGCCAAAGAAGGAGAGTGGCATTTTGAAGTCCTACACCACCGCTATGGTTTTAACCACTTTCTCCTTCTACTTCTCACAATTGTCGGCTTAAACAAAATACTATTTTTAATTTTGAAATAATTTCAAACTTACAGAAAAGTTGGAAAAAATGTAGTGCAAAGAATTCCTGATATTCCTCACACAGATTGCCCAAATGTTCACATAACTGTGAACTGTTATCATTTATTCTCTAACCACATTATAATTATTTTTGGAATCATTTGAAACTAAGTTGCAGGCATGATGTCCCTTTACTCTGAGTACTTCCATATGTATTTCCTCAAAATGAAGACATATTCTATAATCAATACTAATATCAAAATCATGAAATTAAATATTGATACAATACTGTTACCTATTCCATAAACCTTACTCAAATTTCACCAGTTGTTCCACAAATTTTCTTTATTATAACAAAAGAAAAAATATTTTTTTTTTAAAGATTTACCTACCCATTTGAGAAAAAGAAAGCATGAATGGAAGGGACAGAGGGAGAGGGAAAGAGAATCCTAAGCAGACTCCTTGCTGAGTGTGGAGCCTGACATGGGGCTCCATCCCAGAACACTGAGATCAGGACCTGAGCCAAAACAAGAGTTGGAGCCCAACCAACTGCACCATCCAGGTGGCCCAAGAAAACTTATTTTTTATTATAGGATCCAATCCAAGATCACACATGTAGTTGTCATGTCTCATGTTTTTCATCAGAGAACATCCCTTGATGTTGATCTATTGGGATCTAGACATTTTTGGAAGAATACAGGCCAGTTATTTGTTGAATTTTCCTTATTTTAGGTTTGTCTGCTGTTTCCCCATGATAGATTCAGATCATGCATTTTTGGCAGGAATACCATAGACGTGATGTTGGAGCCTTCTCAGTGAATATTAGAAGACACATTGTGTCCCTTTTTCTATTCCTGGTGCTGTTCATTGGTATTCCTTGTTTAAGATGGTGTCTTGTGGGTTTCCTCACTATTTTTCCCTCTGAAATCAAAGAATATCTTGCAGGCAGATATTTTGAGGCTATGTAAATAGACTTTTTCTCATTAAACTTTCACCAACTAGTTTTATCATCCATTGATGATTTTTGCCTGAAATGTTATTACCATGATGGTTACCAAATGGTGAGTTTTAAATCCTGGCTAGCATGTTTTGACATGCTAGTTTGTTGTTTAGCAACTTGCAGTCAGCCTCGGGTCTTTTAATGGAGATACACAGTGGGGTTATGGCATAGAGCAGCTGTGCTCTAACATCAGTCCAAACACATGTGTGGGTAGTTCATATTTCTCCTTAGAGAAGACCTGTTTGGGTTCAGGTCTCACCCCTTCTGTGGTTTGGGCACCAGGCTGCCTCTGGCTGTCTGCTGTCCTCTCGGCTCCAGCAGTATTCCACAGCCTAGCAGCAACACCTGGGTATTGGGAGTGGTTTTGAGTCATGTTTGTGGCACAGATCATAGCATATCAACTAAAACAAACCACCTGAGGTTGCTTTTTTTAAAGGGTCTGTGGAATGCTAGCATGTCATAGATTTCCATCTCATGGGGTCCAGGGAAGATTTGTTCATTTTGTTAAACGGAAGATAGATGAGCATGTTTACATGCTAAAGGGTAAGAGTCCATAGAGGAGAGATTACCTGTTAGGACAGAGGAGACTATTGTTGGGATCCTTGAAGTAGACTTAGGTGGTAGGATTAGTTGTGGGCAAGAGGAAGGACATTTCTTTTAGGAAGACATTGAAAGAAAGGAAGTATGCATGAAAATGAATGCTACCATTTTTGCAGGTTAAGACTAGGCATAAATTTTAAGGAGTTAATTGTTGCTAGGTTGCCTTATTTTTCTTTTTGAAATAGAAGTGAGGTCATATTCTAAGAGTGAGAGATCACGAACCTTGAAGACATCATTGATAGGGAAAGAGTTGTTGGGGGAGATAAGAGCTACCTTGGGGCCTATAGAAAGCTTTCTAAGCAGAGGCAGAGACCATGTGTGATTGGTGGTCTCAGTCTACAGAGCTGTGTGATTTTCTCCAGTAGTACCCAGCATCCCAGGTGTAGAAGCAGAGGGAATGAATAGCTGTGTTGATTAGAGCACATAATTTGCCCCACATTGTGTTAGCAAAGAAAGGGAGGTGGGAGAGCAGAAGATGGAATGAGAGGGTAGCAGTTTGTCAGGAGAGGTGGTTTATACAGGATGGGAGAGGTGGTAAATTGAGAAGAAAGCACAATAGTGAACGAATTGGAAGTCAGAGTTCTAAGAAGAGGAGTAAAGGTCCCACTGAACTAGCAGGATGGGCGTATTGGTCAGAGAGCAGGATATTGGAGTTGAACATTTCCATCATGGGACAGTTTTGGCTGCTGAGGGGCTGGAACGAGTAAGGTGGAGGTGAAAATCACCGGATTGTGACAGAACCTGTGGAAGTTGCTGGATGGGTCATTTACATGAGTGTTGACCACAGGTTGATGGTAGGACAGTGGTGGAGAGGAGATGACCGTGTTCCAGGTGTTCAGGGAGGTGCTGGAGTATTCAGAGAAGGAGGTGGAGGTGAGCAGGAATGAAGCATAATAGCAGCATGGCGTTTTGTCTGCCAAGAGATCAGGATGGCTGGATATGGAAGTATGCTGGAACTGGCTGTCTGCAAGCCTCCAAAAATGCCTTGAAGCTAGTGGAGAGAGGCATCTGCTCAGCTTTCCAAACAAAGGTTGGTCATCAGATCTTTGCTGGTTATTTCTTCTTCCTGTAGCCCCATTCCCTGCCTGGCTAACTCCTGCTAGCCCTTCAGGAATCTTTCTTGAACGCTGAGTTTACCTCTAACTTAGGTAGCATGTCATACTGCTATTGTCTGCTTCTTGTTCTCTCCTCTAGACTATGACCTCCTCAATGGAGATAGAGACTGTATCCTTGCAACCCTGGCACAATGCCTGGCATATATTTGGGTGAACTTCCTATGATGCAGTTCAGAAGAGGGGTTTCTTGCTTAACAAAAGTCTTGAGAGCACACAGGAGCACTTAAATGTCTACAGAATGAAAGATGAGTAAACCAGGTATGGCAGCCTTTATGAAATTGCTACTTAGTAAGTGAATTTGGTCTGGTTTGTTATTTCTCTCCCTAATGGGTGACTTTCCTTTGTCAGCTCATCTTGAATCTTTTTGTTAAGTCTCCCAGACCTTCCTTAGTTTGGCCTTCGCCAGATTCCCTGCAGATGAACAGAACTGTTTCATAGTGACCGACTAATTTCTTTGTAGGCCACAGTCCATCTGTTCATTCTGCTTAGGCTTGTTTTTGTTTTTGTTTTGTTAATTTCCCTTTTGCTTTTCTGTACAAGTGGTAGAAGAGGTAAAAAGAAACTTGTTCGTATTCAGTTTTCTCCAGGTGCCAAGAATTTCTCAGCCTGTTTGTCCATGCATTTCATTCTTCTGTTGATTCCTACTGAGTACCTACATACCAGGCAACAGTTGGGACCCAGGCTCACTTCTCTGCTTCTGGTAGGTCTTATACTGATGCTTCCTGGCTTCAGTGTGCTGATGGGGCTGCAGCTGCTGTGGTGATTGTTAGTTGGTTTTTTGAACAGTGACTTTAGTCATGAATTGCCCTAAACACAGTTTTTCAGAAACTTTTGATGACTTGCATGCATTACACATTAAAGAATGCAATGAAGAATAACACATCCAGGTTAAAAACAAAACAAAAAAATGGAACCATGTTTATTTGGAGTAATAGTGAAACATTTTCTGTTAGGGGGAGACACTGCATAAATTAGTCTAGGGTCTTTGAGTGGCTTCTAGTTCTTTCTGCTTGATCTCTTCTTCCACCATCTCAAGCTCAGAGGTATTTGTTTTTGCTTTTGTGGGCACTGAGAATATAATAGAAATATGCTTTTCATATCCCAAGGCCATAAGTGCTTGAAGTCACCTGAATTCTGACTTGAGAGTTCCCTAAGGCCCCATTCCCATTTCCTCTCTGATCTGGACCTTTCCTTTCAAGGGGCATTCCCTTGAGGCGAGGTCCATGAGATGAGCTCCTTGCATGAGGAACACTTGCTCAGAGAGCTTCTCTTCCTTTTGGGAAGTTTCCTTAATGCTCCCACTCCCAGGCTGCCCTTCCTGGAAGTCCTGTCCTTGTCGTGAATTTCCTGGGTTTTTTTCCCCCGGGACCAGTACTATAATATTAACCTAACTAGTGACATTTAAAGAAAGAAACCAAGAGCCCATTTAATCAATTAAAGTTCTCTGGCCCAGCCCTGCTGGACACTCTCCTTCCACCAAAAATGCTTCTTACTCTCCCTGCCTTTTTTTTTTTTTTTTTTAAAAAGAATCTGCTAATCCTTAACAGATTAATCTGAGTTTATATTTAGATGAAAGTTATCCATTAACAGAAAAGCTTGAAACTGTAGATAGGCTTGACAGTGTTGAAAGTGGATAGATGTAAATAAGTGGCCTTTAGATCAAAATGTTTTATAGGCATTTTATAGGCAGATGCCTCTCTCCACTAAGTATCTCCATTAAGTATCTGTTTTGGCATATAGTTAGCAGGGACATTGGACCATCCTTAGGGGGGTTAGGATCACCTTGAGACTCAGACCAAAACAATATGACCTTCCTGTGCTTCAGTGTTTGGCCCCCATGAATCTCAAGTCCTTTTGATGCTGGCTTATTCATATGGGGCCCAAACCCCACTTCCTATATTACCCTATGCAACCCATCCCAACCATTCCCAGTTACAACCTGAGTATGCAGACTCAGGGAGAACTTTGCAGGGTTGAATGCCAAGCTTCACATACTGAATTAGTGTCCTCTGAACTAGTGTTTGTCAAACTCCCTACTAATGGATTGTGGCATCAGTTTTGCAGGTTATGTCTGTCTGGCATTGTCATTCCAGTTGTTACTGCTGTGTTATAGACCACCTCAAACTTAGTGGCATTAAACTAGAGACATTTTATTATGCTCCTGGATTCTGGCCCAGGAATTTGGACAGGGTCTGGTAGGGAGTGGCTTGCCTCTGGTCTGTAATATCTGGGGCCTCAGATGGGAGGGGATGATTCCAGTGGCTGTGAATTAGACTCATTCTGAGGCTGCTTCACTCACATGTCTGGTCCTTGGGCCTGCAGTGCCTCCAAAGCTGGTGGGATCAGCTGGGGCTTTTGACCCAAGTGCCCATAGGCTTGGACTTCACGTAGCATGGTTGCTGGGTTCCTACAGGGAAGAAAGTGTCTGGGGAGTGAGTGTTCTCACTTGGTTGAAGCAGCCATGAGTCTGTCCAGGTTCAAAGGAAGGGTATCCAGATCCCCACCTCTCAATGGAAGGAGGTCCAAAACACCTGCGGCTGCCTTAAAAACTACTATTGGTTATTGCTATTGTTTTTTTGTTATTGTTAAATATTTTATTTATTTATTTTGAGAGAGAGGGCATGCATGAGCAGGGGAGAGGGGCAGAGGGAGAGAATCTAAAGCTGACCCCACGCTGAGCATGGCACTCCAGGTGGGGCTTGATCCTATGACCCTGAGATCATAATCTGAGCTGAAATCAAGAGTCGGTTGCTCAATCAGCTGAGCACCCAGGCATCTCACTATCAGTTATTTTAAAATGAGATGGAATATAAAGTAACAGTGGCTCATGCGGTAAGAATGTCAAACTTGTATTTCGGTTTGTTTGGGATATGTGTATATTCTGGTTCATGATGTAACTTTTTTTTTCTTACTAGGGACTACAAAATGTATTTTTAAAATACTATTTAAATGTAGTAACATCTAACTTTGATTTATGAACACCAAATTTTATCTTTTAATACTTCAATGAATAGGTTATTATGATGTGGTTCTTAGTCACTTATAAATATGAAAACCTAAGGAATTGTCATTTGCTTGTAAGGACAAAATGCCTCTTTTTTGGATCTGCTTTATCGTTGCACATCAAGAGACACCCCCCACCCCCACCCCCAAGGCTCCATTGGAGTTACCGCACTTCAGAAGAGGCTTCAGAAGTGGTCAGGTCTGGCAGCCAGAATGCCCTCAGGTTTCCGTTTAATCTTTGCCTATCGGTTTCCCTAACAAGTTGCAAACAGATGTGAAATGAAAAGAGCATACTTCTCTTTGCAGATGATCAGGAAATATTTAAGGATCTGGAGGCTGAAGAATGAGCCACAGCAGAGAGAAAGCTAGCCGTCTCTGAGGAAGGTGGTGTTTGAAGTAAAACAGTCTCAGGAGAGGTGTCCCACATCAGTATTGAAACCAAAATGAAAAATTGAGATTGGGGTTTGCTAAAATGATCTGCCCTCTTCTCTTTCCTCCCTGTAGTTATTTCTACCCTTTCAAAGAAATGTGTAGAGATGACTAAGCAGTGGCATTCACTGTCATCTTATAAAACATTGTATCCGGGATCCCTGGGTGGCGCAGCGGTTTGGCGCCTGCCTTTGGCCCAGGGCGCGATCCTGGAGACCCGGGATCAAATCCCACATCGGGCTCCCGGTGCATGGAGCCTGCTTCTCCCTCCGCCTGTGTCTCTGCCTCTCTCTCTCTCTCTCTGTGACTATCATAAATAAATAAAATTAAAAAAAAAAAAAAAAAAAAACATTGTATCCCACAGCACCTTTTGTGGAATAGTGTCATAAAAAGACTGAAATTTTACTCACATATCTTAGAAAATTTACATAATTCCATGTTTTTATTTCTTTTTTTTTCCATGTTTTTATTTCTTAATGTGAAAATTATACATGTTCACTCTAGAAAACACAAATAAGCAAAAGTAAAATAAAAATTATCTGCTATTTTACGCTTAGAGGAAATCACTGATTTTTGTTTGATCTTTCCTGTCATTTTTCTGAGGATATAGCTATACATTAAACAACAATAGGGATCCCTGGGTGGCGCAGCGGTTTGGCGCCTGCCTTTGGCCCAGGGCACGATCCTGGAGACCCGGGATCGAATCCCACATCGGGCTCCCGGTGCATGGAGCCTGCTTCTCCCTCTGACTGTGTCTCTGCCTCTCTCTCTCTCTCTGTGTGACTATCATAAATAAAAAAAAAAAATAAAAAAATAAAAAAAAATAAACAACAACAAATGGTGGGCTTTTACATAAAGTACATTTTTCTGAAATCTGCTTTTAAAATTGACATTCCATGTCAATTACCATACTGCACTACTGGAAACACTTCATACTATTACATTTTATGGGGGTAGTATTTAACCACTTGCTGACATTTGTCTGTTATAAATAATGTTGTGGTGAACATCCATACAACTAAATCTTCTTATTCCCACAACGTGAGAATTCTTATATTGTTCCTAAGTTAATAAAATTTTTTTGAGTATGTAATATATGCAAGTGGTACAAAATAGCATGATTTTTCTTTAGATGTACATGTAAGTTGAACTGCTGAATCAAAGAATGTGAATGTTTAAAAAATTGTATCTGGCCTGCTAAATTGTCCTTTGCAAATGTACCAGTTTATACTACTCCCGGAAGTGTTATCTGTTCCTACTATTTGACAGTGTGACCGGGTAAAAACTCATTCCTTGTTTGCTTTTAATTGTGTGATTTATTTGGGTTGTAACCTCCTTTTAGCCTCTTTGCCTTAAAATCCTGCCTCTGCCTTTCAAAGCCCATCTCAGATCCCATCTCCTACCTGATCCTCCCTTACACCTGCCAGCACAGCAGAGGCTTCCCTTCTACTCTCTTGGGGATTTGCTTCGTCCTTTTCAGTCAACTGTAGTTATCGTGAGAGCATTAAGCACAATCTTATTTTTAATCTTCTTTTGCATGCGGCTTATTTCAGTGCACATCCTTAGGACTTGTAAATACAGAGTTAAATTTAGTCCACAAAAAAGGACTGATGATGGCAAAAAGTAGTCTTTGAGGAGAGGGATGTAAGGAATAAAAAAAAAATACTCATCAAACTGACGACCATGCAGAAGTCTCTGGAGAGCATATAATTTTGGCAATTCGTTTAGGCAGCCCAGCCTTGAAATTTTTTGTTAATAATAACTGACATATTTTGTCACTTTTCTTATTTTAACCATAGGTAGTAGGATCCCCTCCAGCCAGAATTTTTTAATGACCCAAGTTTCCATTAAAAGTTATTTTCTCAAATTAATGTTGGCTATAGTCAGAAACTGACATTTCCTATTTTTACTGTCTTTCCCTTCTTCTATAATGTATTTGCTTCAGACTCCATCAGAGCTATTCTGGCCTCATGGATCTTTTTTCTTTTTTCTTTTTTTTTTTTTATTTCTTTAAACTTTGGAGCATCATTCACAAATTAGCAGAGATAATTTTTTTTTAAACCAGAGGTTCTTTTCTGTACTTATTCTTTACATTTTGCCTTCTATCCTTCATCTTCTCCCAAATATACAGCATTTTATTTCCATTTCTTTCTTTTTTTCCTCCACTCGAATTGTTCTGGTGATGCTGAGTAAAATTATGAGAAGGTACAATGGTAAAACAGTCTGTAAAATTGGTGATAGAAACATTTTTCTCTTGCCAGACTCTGCTTCACAGGATCCCTGCCAGGCCCGAGCCCAGGGCCTTTCTTTGAAGCTGCACAGGCCGTCTTAGTGCATCCCTGAGTGCTGGGCTGTGTCAGGTATGGCCTTCCAGCTGCAGCCAACAGCTTCCACAGCTGGAATCTGCTTTCCCCACACAGGTCTGGAGGAGAGGGGTACCAGGTGACCAAGTCCGAAGCCCTGGGTCAGCCACCTGTTGCCTTTACATGCAAGGCAGCAGCCCTGGCCTCAGTGTCTCACCCGAGGTGGTCTAGGGGAGGAAGAGGTTTGTCTCTAGCCCCCCCACCCCGGCTGCATCCCCTGGGGTCCCAGGGCTGGGGGTCTGCATGCCGTGTCCCCCTCACACAGGGCTGTGTCCCCACCCTCCCCCAGCCCTGCTGCTGCCAGGGTAGAGGTGGAGAAGGACGAGGCTGTGGAGAACTCAGCCTGCAGGCTGGCACTGGTGTAGTTCCCTCTCCCGCTGAGCTCGTGCCCCTGTGACCTCCGAGGACCAGCTTTCATTCTGCTCCTTGGAGTCCTCACCACCTTTTCTTCTCTCCTCTCTCACCTGGTGGCCTAGAGTTGGCTGAGGATGGCTGTGTGGACTCCACCTGAAGCCTGTCATCCTGTGGATGATCTTCAGGGCCTCGTGGTGTCTGGCCCAGGGGCCTCGCAGTATCCTTCCTGGTCACTGTGTCCCCGAGCCAGCCTGGGTTCCTTCTGTGGCCAGAGCCACCCACTCCGGTGCTGGCCCTGATCAGATCTGCCTGTGGAATCCATTTACGGTTTTCACCTGGTAGTTGTGCCCGGGCACGAGTGCTCACCTAACTGCAGCGCTGCTGGTTGCTCGGGCCTCTGCCATCTGATCTTAGTCCCTCTGCTGCCTCCTCTGCTATGGAATCTTCCATCTCAATCCCACTTAGCCATTGAGTGTTCCTGACTGCCCCTTGCCCCCTTCTTACCTGGCACAGCCCTGCATTTCCTTCCAGACTTGTTTCAGCAGGTGTCCCTCTTCTGAAAACTGGTGACCACCCCCACACCTGCCAGGTGGAGTTAATCAGTCACTTCGCACTCACACTCTGTACAAGCATTTGTTGTTAAACATTCACAAAGTGTTGTAATTATTTGTTTATATTTTTCTATCCTTCTATATTTAGCATCTGGGAGATAGGATCCATACTTTTATTTCTAGAACTTCAGCATATGGTATACATTTAGTGCCTAAAAAGTACCCCTTAAATATTTGTTGAAGTGAAGGAATGGATGACAATTTCATATCCATACCTGCCAATTGGATAGCTACCTCATGTCTTCCTTGCAAAAGGAAATCTTGTATATTAGAAGATTATAAATGATAACATATTATTACCTACACCTGAACATGATAGTGCATTACAGTTCTTACCTGGAGACTATAATGAGGCTCAGTGTGAAGTGTCTCCCCAAAGGCCATATATTGAGAGGCAGAGCTGGGGCTAGACTTCTATCTTTGTGTCTCACGTATCTTGTCTTTCAGTTTCTGTAACACAGTCTTGCCAGATGGATGAGAAGAGGGTTATAATTAGCCCCATCCATGTGGCTGTCCGAGATTCTGTGTTAGCCTTCCTCTTCTGTTGCTTCTGCTCACACAGACCTTTCTGTGCGTCTCCACTTGTCCAAGTCCTGCCTGCCTTTCCAGACCCAGCCTGATTCCTGCCTTTCTGCCTGTCTTGGTCAAAATCACTGTCCCTTTTTCTGAGTTTCCATAGCTGTTAAGCATACGAGGCAGTATAGT
The DNA here is from genome assembly GCF_018345385.1 of Vulpes lagopus. Classification (NCBI taxonomy): domain Eukaryota; kingdom Metazoa; phylum Chordata; class Mammalia; order Carnivora; family Canidae; genus Vulpes; species Vulpes lagopus. The sequence goes on from NC_054827.1 coordinate 114,453,509, forward strand.
GCAGAGACAAGCATGGGCCTTAGGGGTCTAGATACCCACACCCTCACTTCCTAGTGATGTCACTGACCAGTAGGTTAACCTTGCTGAGCTGCTGTTGCCCAATTATGAATGATAACAGTTCCTACTTTATAGGATTGATGGAAAGTTTAGATGCTGTTTTAGTACATAGGAAACATCCAAATGCTACATGCTACTGTTGTTGGTAATGGCTTGATTACTATGAATAAATCACTGGTTTCTGGCCTTCTCTTGTGCACTTCTTCTCGTCCCTGACTGCTTACTGAATCCATTGTTAAGCCAGTTTTATAGGGGGCATATCCTAACTTAAGGACTATATTCAAACATTTGTTGGAATGTTTTTGTGAATAACATTCACTTATAGCCTGTACATGCCAGTACATAGCCATCTGGAGGTTGCTCATTTGTGTAGGGGATATTTCATTGAAAAAGTTGTTTTTATGTCTGCTGAGAGAAAGAACAGAATGTTTTCTGTCTTCACAGCTACAACCAGCTTTGAGTTTCAGTGTTTGTATAGTTCTAAGTCTCTATTAATTAAGGAAATGGATTAGAAAAGACAGTTTAGTGAACACTCATATACTGCAGGCAATTTGCACATGATTCCTTGTTTGATGCCCTAGTACAAGCTCACCTCTAGTTATAAGAGGAGCAGTCTGTAATTCTCCTCACTGTCTTCCTGATTTAATAACCTGTAGAGATTGTTCGTCCTTGGTATAAGACTTGTTGTTTGGATTTTCTCTGTCTTGTAAATGAGAAACCAGGAAAATACAGTGTATTTATTATACAGGGAACAAAGGTCATGGAAAACGTAACTTTTCAAGAGAACCCTTAGTTACCTAGTTTTTACAGACCTAGGCCTGCTTGTTTTATTTCTAAAGGCCTGTGGAATAAACCTCTCATTTTCTCTGATTTACAAGGAAACATTTTAAAATGTGGAAAATTTGATCTTGAGGGGGCATGACTTCTGGTTTATGGGATTGTTTATTTTAAAGTTTAAACACTACAGTGCCTCATGATACTCTTAGTTAAAAGGTTCATTGTGAATATAATGTCGCTATTAAAATTATATTTTAGATCTGTATTTCCAAGAAAATACTCAGTTTTAAGTGGGGGGGGGGGAGCACAGGATAAGGTAGATTTATATGTATCAGGATATGTGTGTCTGTGTTAACAGGGATTTTTTTTAGACTGATGAGATTTCAGGTAAAACCTTTTTATTTTATTTTTTCTCTGTACCCTTTCTGTATTGTCTGGATTTTGGAGTGCCATGTGTTACTTTATAATCAAAGAAATTATAAAGCTATTTTCTTTTTGGAGGGAAAAAAAGTAGAACTTAAGATTTGAACATGCTAAAAGTCCTCCTTTCTCTGTCCTTTCCTGGAATCATCCCTGGAAACTAGGAGAAGAAGAAACAGAAATAAAGACACTGTCTTTGAAGAAATTAGATGTGTGGTACCACAAGCCAGAAAAGGAATGGAAAGAGTCTTTGAAAGATTGACCAGGAGTGCAAGAGGAAGTGGACAGAAGACACAGCCATAGATCTGAGGAAAAGGAAAAAATAAAAAAAAAAAAACAGCGTGTAGCAAATAAAGTTTTCCAAGATGGGAAATACACCATGGGTTTCAAAGCCAAAATGTTTTGTTTGAATGGAAAGGTGTACACAGACTGGTGGCAGAAACTGCACCAGATCCAGTTTGATTTTAAGGTACAGAGGAGGTTGGAGATTGAATGAGGATTTACACAAGTAACGTATGTAGGGAGCAGCCTGATCTGTGATGGTGGGAAGGAGAGTGCTAAGGCCCTGCAGCTGCCTGTCCCTTTTGGTTAGGGAGAGAGAGAAGCTAAAGAACACCTTCCCACACCTTATATGCACATATATACAGTCCTGCCAGAAAAAGAAAGCAGTCTCCTATTCCCCTGAATATGGCTCCAGCCATCCTTCCAGATCAATCTTCAAGTAACTGGTCTAGGAAAAACTGCCTTCAAGAATGAATGAGTGATCAAAGAATGGACCAGTTTAGGGCCTAGTCAAACGTAATTACAAGAAAAAATGATAAAGGAAACATGAAAAAAAAAAAAAACGGTGAATAACACTCACTAGAAAAACACTGACACAAAACAAATGAAAATTATGACTAAATATTTCACAAATTGAAAAAATGTCAATCCACCTATATAAAGAACTAGAGCACAAAAAAAGAAATACAGAAGCTTAGGGAAGAACTGACAAGCCAATAGGAAAAGAAACTTGAGTCCAGGAAAGACAGTGAAGAAAAAGAAGAAGAAAACCATCAAAGCCAGGGAGGCAATGTTGAAAATGATGTAAGACAGCAATATAGAAAACAGGAATGGAGTAGGTGAGCTAAGTGAAATAGAAATGGTGTCGAAGAGTTAGAGAGTGAATGGCAGATGCAAATGAAGGGTACAAAAATTGCCTGAGGCAGGGAACAGAAATGTGAAGGGCTTTTTTTGTTGTTGATATTTTTTTTTAATTTGAGAAAGAGAGAGCCCAGGCATAAGTTGGGGGAGGGGCAGAGGGAGAGGGAGAAGCAGACTCCCCACTGAGCAGGGAACCCAATGACGCAGGGGCTGGATCCCAGGACCCTAGGATCATGACCTGAGCTGAGGGCAGACGCTTAACTGACTGAGCCACCCAGGTGCCCCTTGCTGCTGATTTTTAAAAGGTTTATTTATTTTAGAGAGAGTGTTGGTGGGGGGGTTGGGGAGAGGCAGAAGGAGAGGGAAAGAGAATTTCAAATAGACTCCCTACTGAGCAGGGTGACTGGGGGAGGGGGGCAGCTTTTTTTTTTTTTTTAATTTATCCAGATTCAGCTTTATTCTGAATTAACCATCTATCAAGGATACATGTCAAAAGAGTAGAAAAAGATGAAGGAGCCAATCGAAAAAAAGTTCCCTGGCAAGTGGGAGGGACAGCATATGGTTAGGAGCCCTGTTTAGGGAAGAAAATGTTGTCCAGGTCATGGATGCCATTTTTGTCAATGATTCGAACACTGAAGGTTGGCAGGTTCAGGATGAAGCGTTTCTGGAGCTCCTCCAGACATTTCCGAAGGAGCTCCACGGCCCTCTCCCAAGAGATGGTTGGTGTGTAGTATCGGTCCAGGATACTGAGAGTCAGGAAAGCACCATAGCCATGGGCTGCAAAAGGGGTCTTGGCCAAGGCTGCCAAGTAGTCCATGTAGTAGAGCGCTGGACCCTCATGCTCATCGTAGCCAGCCAGGAGGAGGTTGACACGATACGGGGTCTGACTCCAAAGACAGTCAGCCAAGTTTTGGCGCGTGAAATTAGCTGCTGCTGTGGGAGACAATTCGTAACCATTTCGCATCTTATAAAGTTGCACATTGCTCAGGACCCTGAGATCATGCCCTGAGCTGAAATAGGAGTAGGCCGCTTAACCAACTGAGCTACTCGGGTGCCCAGAAATGTGAAGTTTGGGGCTGCAAATGTAAAGAATTATTTGGGCAGCTAGGCCGAAAGATCAACTCACATGTGAGAGGGGAGATTGTGGCTGCTTCATCTCCTCATCAACACGAGGGAACACTGACAGAATCCTTCAGAAGAGTGAGTATGATCCAGGGATTTTATATTCAGCAAAATTGTTTTTAAAAAAAAGACGAGTTTTTTTAACAGAAGATATTGAGAAGATTGTTCCCACGAATCCTTCCTGAGGAATCTAGTCAAAAATAAACTTCAGTCCCTCAAAAGATCACTAGAGAAACTACAGCAAAAGAACTGGTGATGAGCACAGAGTCTGTTTAATTGTAGGTTATTAAAACAAATATGAAGAGTAGTGCAATAGAACAGAATGTAAAGGTTATGTAACCTGACAGTGGGAAATTATCTAACCAGCTAGATTTGGGTGGTAAGTAAAAATATTCTTCCCTTATCTTTAATAGCTAGGATTCAAAGAGCATCATGTAGAACTAACAGATAAGCTAATAGAGGTGTAAGTATATTTAGAAGTACAAAGCTAGACAGGAAAAGAGGATATAATGGGCTAAACTAGTGTTGTGGAGGGATGGTGTGGGAGAAGAAAATACCTTAATTCCATCATTCCTTATAGGGGATTAAGTAGAAATTACCAAAGGAAAGGTTTATAAATATTAATAAAAGTAATCACTAGATAAAAATATAAACCATCTTAAATATCAAAATACACCAAAGGAAAACAGTCGTTTAAAAGAGCAACAGGGCAGCCCCGGTGCCTTAGCCGTTTAGCGCCACCTTCAGCCCGGGCGTGATCCTGGAGACCCGGGATTGAGTCCCACGTCAGGCTCCCTGCATGGAGCCCGCTTCTCCCTCTGCCTGTGTCTCTGCCCCTCTCTCTCTCTCTCTCTCTGTGTGTGTGTCTCTCATGAATGAATGAACGAATGAATGAATGAATAAATAAATAAATCTTTAAAAAAAGGCAACAAAAATAATTGATAGAACTAAGGTCAATATCTGTTCTATCAATAAATATAAATGGGAATTGGAGGTCACAAGATGGCATCCAGAAGCTTGGTCATCAGGAAGTCAAACCACTTATTCCACTAATACAGGTCCCTATAACAGAAGAGGCAACTTAATGTTCAAGAGCATTGAAGTCACAGAAATACTATCTCACTTCTGGTTATTCACTTTATACTCTTTGTTTCCACTCAGCCAGCTACAATGAAGTGTTGGTTTAAGGTGATTATCTTCCTTCCTTTGAAGAAATTAAAAATCCCAAACTAATAGATGAGTGAAATTTTAAAAAAGAAAAGGCTACATTGTTACTTAACTTGAATACTATGTGGGAGGTTTTGGTGAAGTTCTATTTTTTTTTTTTTTTTGGTGGTGAAGTCCTTACAACCTACCACTGGGCTGGGGTGCTTGGATGGCTCATGGCTCAGCTGGTTGAGCATCTGACTCTTGCTTTCAGCTTCTGTCATGGTGTTGGGGTCCACACTCAATGCTGAGTCAGCTGGAGATTCTTTCTTTCTCCCTCTGCCCCTCCCCCTGCTTGTGTATACTCTCTCACTCTCAAATAAAACCTTAAAAAAAAAAACCTTTAAAAAAAAAAAGCTATCACTGAGGACCAGGAAAATATGATATTTTGTTTTTGGAAGCTCCTGAAATCTAAACAGGCTCTCATCCTGAAGTGTTAAAATATTTAGTCCTTTCATGTGTGTGCAGTGGCATTCTTTGTTTCACCAGCAGAACCAAAGCCTTATTTACTATTTAATCCATGGTTTCATAAAAATTAATGTGTGTATATAACAGATGGCAGTGTACATGAGGATTCTAGTTTAAATGGCATTTAGTAGTCTTTAATACCACCCTCTCAAATCTTCAACTTGACTCTCCAAGGTTGAAAACTCAACAATGCTGAAAGTAGGCCTAGTAGACTACTTAGTACTAGAGTTCATAGAACTGGCTGAGGGTGCTGGATTGAACAACAAACGTGCAATGCAGGAGGAGTATCAGCCCTGTCAACTTGCAAGAAGATCGGAAGATCTGTTACTTTTCTCGTGGTCTACCTCCTGTTCACCTTGGTGGCCACCCAGATTCCTCTGCTTTTCACAGCAGTCCTTTTCTTCCTCCTGCTTCCCATTGGCTCTTCATTCTGTATCCATTCAGAGGCTCCTGCTCTTGACACACATCTGAACAGTGAATGAGGATGCTTTCTTCAAAATTGCCTGTAAGTAAAATGGAGGCTCAGACAGGAAGCACCCCAGACATTAGAGGACAAAGGGCTCGTGTCATCCACACAGAGCCACGTCACCTGAAAGCACAGTGGACTTGAACGTGAATATACCAACCTTCCCTCCCACTAAGCAACTCAGAGCAGAGCTGTGAGCACAACTTGGCTTTGGGCAGATACCAGATCTAGGTAGAATGTTGATATAGGGTCATTCTCAAAAGCTTCCTGCCTAAGATGTTAGCTGACCAGGCTGAGGGGACCCCTGCACTAAAGGCTGTGCCGTATGCACTGGGGTGGAAGATAAGGGAGGATTGGGGAAAACCAGCTGGAAGAGAGGCACTGCCCATCTAAAGCAGTTGCAGGGCTAAGGACACAGAAGGAGAATCTCCAAAGAACCCACGAAAATGTTCTGAAAGAGAAAAGCTTTAAAAATCCATCAGCCTCCAACAGTGAGAGATCATGTAATGGTACCAGGCAAGTGAGAATCTACTTCTCTCTGGCCCTTTCCTACGCTCCCTGCTCCCTGCCTCAAACAGCAGCTAGCAGGTGGGGGAGGAAGTGAGGGAGAGAGAGGCAGCCACCCCCCTTTCTCCAGAGGCATGCTGCCCCTGCAACCAGCCCTTGCTGGTGGAGAGAAGTCTTCAGATGAAAACTGAAGTGCTGTTAAGATATTAGACAAATTGCTTTCTTTTTAAAGTAAACGCTTTTTGAAAGTTAATGCAGAAATCCTAAGTGTACAACTTGATGAATTCTTGTAAATGTAACCAGCACACAGATCCTGGAAAATAGAACATTCCAGGACCCTATAAGGCCTCCTTGTGTTCTCTCTGCCACCCCCTACCCCCCACAAACATTACTATAGTTTTGCCTAATTTGATCTCTATGTAAATGAAGTAGATTAATCATTTTAATGACTTAATTAAAGCTGTTTGTGTGACTTAAAGAGTGTACCAGGTTGAATAGTGTCCTCCCAAAATTAATGTCTCTTGGAACCTCAGAATGGGACCTTATTTGGAAATAGTCTTTGCAGATGGAATCCGTTCGGATGAGGTCATACTGGATTAGTCTGGGCCCTTGATCCAATGACGAGCGTCCTTCTAAGAAGTCCATGTGACAACAGGCAGAATTTGGGGTGATGCAGCTGCAAGCCAAGGACTGCCGGAGATTTCTGGCAACCATCAGGAGCTAGGAGAGAGTGTGAAGCAGCTAGGAGAGCTGCTTTCTCCCTCAGAGCCTCTGGAATGAATCAGCCCGCCTCCACCTTGATTTTGGACCTTTAGTCTCCTGAACTGTGAGGTAATAACTTTGTGTGTTTTAAGCCACCTGGGTTGTGGTCATTTGTTATGGCAGCCTTCAGAAACTAACAAAATGTAATTCTGGGGGCTTTGTGTTAAGAAAGAATGGACAGATATTTTATGACTTTTGTCTTAAGCATGGAGGAAGCGCTGTTTCCATTAAACAGGTTTAAAGTGGGAAAATGACTTAAAAATCACTTTTTTTGGTTACCCTGCAAGAAGAGTCCTGCATATTCAACCTTCCAATTATGGAAGGAAACTGTTGGCTTACTAGAATATCAGAATCTTATGTGTACAGCAGGGCAATGGAGGCAAAACCTTGCCCAGATTTATTTCATGCACTGTCTTTTACTACCAAGCTCCTTTACTGAGTCAGATGTCCCCAGGCACATAAACCTCTGGGAGTGGATTCTGCTGGGAAGCGCTTCAGTGATTCTTTTTTTTTTTTTTTAATAATAATAAATTTATTTTTTATTGGTGTTCAATTTGCCAACATACAGAATAACACCCAGTGCTCATCCCGTCAAGTGCCCCCCTTAGTACCCGTCACCCATTCACCCCCACCCCCCACCCTCTTCCCCTTCCACCACCCCTAGTTCGTTTCCCAGAGTTAGGCGTCTTTATGTTCTGTCTCCCTTTCTGATATTTCCCACACATTTCTTCTCCCTTCCCTTATATTCCCTTTCACTATTTTTTTTTATTTATTTATGATAGTCACACACAGAGAGAGAGAGAGAGAGAGAGAGAGAGAGGCAGAGACATAGGCAGAGGGAAAAGCAGGCTCCATGCACCGGGAGCCTGACGTGGGATTCGATCCCGGGTCTCCAGGATCGCGCCCTGGGCCAAAGGCAGGCGCTAAACTGCTGCACCACCCAGGGATCCCCTTCCCTTTCACTATTATTTATATTCCCCAAATGAATGAGAACATATAATGTTTGTCCTTCTCTGATTGACTTATTTCACTCAGCATAATACCCTCCAGTTCCATCCACGTTGAAGCAAATGGTGGGTATTTGTCATTTCTAATGGCTGAGTAATATTCCATTGTATACATAAACCACATCTTCTTTATCCATTCATCTTTCGATGGACACTGAGGCTTCAGTGATTCTTGATGGGGGCCCTGTCCTTAGACCCACCACAGTTCAGATGCCCCCAAGTGTTTGCCCTGCCTCTGAGTTAATAGAGCTAATCAAAGCTTAGAGGTGATAAACACAAAACCACATATTCAGACTTCTTGTTGCCCCTGCTACCAGTCTTTCTTCAGGCATATGATTTGGTAGATTCAGCTAGCTCTGCAGACCTGCCCTGCACCGTCGTTCTCTTGAGGGGTTTTCAGTGTGCTGGGAATCTGTGTGTCCCGGAAACTATTTAGGGGAAATTAACATGTAATAAGTGAAACCAGCCACTTGCAGAAGTGGTCTGCCCTCATTTCATTTTCTGAGTGTAATTAGAATTTCATGTTTTAGATTTATTTCTTATTACTACTGTGTATGTTTGAGAGTTTTTCCATTCTAATAAGTCTTTTTATTGGGAAAATTTCTTACACTATTAAATCAGCATGATATTGAAGTTTCCTTTAGCTTAATATGTAAAGACATTTTGAGGGTGTATAGATATACATCCAAAATGTATTAATCTTTACATTTTTTGCTTTTTTTATTTGTCATACAGATTTTTCTACAAAATCACATGGTCATAGCCTGACATTTTTATATGAAAATTATGTCTTTGGTTGAACTAGAAGGCTCGTTTCCTGTTTTTTTGTGCATCATGCTTTATTTTCAGGTTCAGTTATGTATGCTCAAAATCAATACTGTTTTTCACTTCTAGTTATATGTTATAATTTAAATGGAAAACGGGTTTTTTTAAAAAGGAGGTCAGGCACTTTCTATGATAGCTAAAGAAAATGTGGTTGAAAACAGCAATTGATGTAGGGTGCTAAAATGTTCAGAGAAGCAACAAAGCAAGAAGCTAATCAAACAACTTTGAAAATTTGGCTAATAAGAATATACTCAACTGTAACAAAATTAAAGATTATATCATTTCTGTGGAGACCTTTGAGAATGAATTAGAATATCCATTCGGCTGGAGAGGATTTCACAGTGAATTAGAAAAAGAACAGAATGATTTATAATATAAGCCAATCAGGAAATGTAGTCATTCTTCATTTTACTCTATCATGTGGGATTTGTTTATTCTTTCTTCTTGGATATTTCCTTTAGGAACATTTATTATCAAAACATGAGGAAATGTTGGGGATTTCAATTATTCAGTAATTATTCAGTAGTTACTAAGCACTGTATTTGTTTAGGTTCCAATTTTATGAAAGTGAATAGAACTCAAGCTCAGCCTGGCAGAGGAAGTAAGGGAATGAAATTCCACTGTGATGAAAATAAGCCCAGGATAACTTTGGGAACACATAGGCTTGGCCCCTCATCCAAATGGAGGTTGGGGCCACAGGCATAGCATGTTTGAGTTTTGAAATATGAGGAAGAGTTAGGGGAGAAGAGGAAGAAAGCAGGACTGTGCCATGCTCAGTGAGCCACAAGGATGGCATAGTAGTAAGAGACTCAGGCTCTCAGGAAGTCCTGAGTTGTTAGGGCCGTTGAAGCCTAGGCTTCAAACACTGTAGGAACCTTGAATGCCACGTCAGAGTCCAGGCTTTGTCCAGGGCAGTGTGATCCCCTGAAGGATTTTATATGTACTTGATTTATGCATCATACATTCCACTTCCTTTTGAAACTTAACATTCTGATGTTTTTGTGACTTTGGATTAATAATTGCAAGTGTTCCTCCCTCTCCCACCCCCCACAGTCTACAGTTTATCTGTTGAATTCAGGTAGTAGTGACAGAAGGTAGACAGAATTGACTTTCGTCTTGTTGTTTAGTTAATAATACAAGAGAATGGTTAAGTGTAATAGTTGTGAAGTGAGCAGAAAGATACTTTGAAATGTTTTATGTTCTTTATGGTCAATATTTTTGTACATCCTGTAGAAAGATGTCATTCTCTATATATTTTCAGGCACTTGTGAAATTTTCGGGTGTCTGAATTCCTTTTTAGGACTTGTATGGATGTATTCTCATTATTATTACCGAAGTAAAGAGGAAATGATATCAGCAGATGTGCGGAGCTTTTATTCACACTGAATACACTATTCATTTAGACAAAAAGATCATTTCTCCATTCAAATCGGAATATTCTAATTTAAGGCCTAAATCAGTTGTGTCATAATCTCTATGGAAACAAAGCTTTCTACTGTGTAGTAGTTGCATAAGTAACTCATTTCCCCCTTGTAGATATACAAATTGTAGATGCGGATGCTTCTTTTTCCATTTTCTCTCAAGAACTCTCTTAAAATAGAAGAGACTTTAGCCAGTGACATTTGTTTATATGTTTTATAAAATTTAAAATGTTCAAATTTCCTGCTTACTTGCATTCTTACAAAATTGTTGGAATTTAACAATCACTGATAAGCTGCTTTCTTTTCCTAGTTGAATTCTGACTCAGAGGGCTGAATTACCCTGTCGGTTCTTAACAGATTAGCATCACCTGGCTGTGCAAGGCTCCCTCTGGTTGGTCTCCTTACTTCTCTTGGATCTTTGGGCTTTCTTTACATATCACGAGCCCTTTGTCAGTCATATGTTTTGCAAATACCTTCTCCCATTCCGTAGCTTATCTTTTCACTCCCTGAGTAGGGTCTTTTAATGAACAGAAGTTCTTAATTTTAAAATCTAATTTATTAGTCTTTTTATGTTTAAGAAATCCTTGCCTATCTCTGACGGTTCCTCACTTTTTTTGTAGTTTGGCGGTCTTCATCTGATTCTCCTCTTCTTTTCTCTCCCTGCCAGCTGTTACATAATCATTCTAATGTGTTTAATGTATGTTATTTCGTTTTTGTGTGGTGTTGTAAAGTATGTATTTTTGAGGGCTTATGTATTTGTAATTTTGTAAATGGTATTACAGATCTCATTATGGTTTTTTTTCTTTTTCCCTTAGCATAAGTATTTAAGATTTATCATATTACTGGGGCACCTGTGTGGCTCAGTTGGTTAAGCATCTGCCTTAGTGCAGGTTATGATCCCAGGGTCTTGGGATGGAGCCCCAGGTCAGACTCCCTACTCATTGGGGATTCTGATTGCCCCTCTGCCTCTTCCCTGCTTGTGCTCTTTCTCATATCCTCAAATAAACAAATAAAATCTTTTTAAAAAAGGATTCATCATATTACTCTTTCCCAGTTAGATATACCCATATTGTCTGCAGCTCTGCCGCTTCGAATAACCCTGGACAAACATTTTTGCATATAACCCCTTACAGATCTTTGTTAATAGACCTCAAATTCTCACTTCTGGGTCATAGGGTATGCAGGTACAGGCATTTTTGGCTTAACCTTAATAATTAGTTCCTGAACAGCATGTGCCCTAAGTGAAATTTTCGACTTGGAGCCATTACTTACTCTTAAATGGGAAAATTTTATAATTCATCATAAGTCAACTCAAAACCCCCAACCTGCTTCCTAAAGCATAACTGAAATTTACTAAAGCCATATACATAAATAACATTCTAGCATGTTAGGATGTAAAATGCTTAAAACATCACTTTCTAATTGTCAGATATTGTGGTTCTTGACAAGAGGTTGCACCTGTGCAGAGCATCTCTTCCGCTCAGGCTCAGACCTAGTTTGCTGTTATTTGGCTAAACACCAAGAAGGGCGGAATCGTAGGTAAATAGGGCACTCGTTTTGGTGAAGAGATGGAAATGAGCCAGCATGCCAAGTATACTTGCTACTTCTGTAGCAAAACCAAGATGAAACGATGAGCTATGGGGATCTGGCACTGTTTTTCCTGCATGAAGACGGTGTAAGGTGGTGCCTGGGCCACTTCTGCTGTCACAGTAAAGTCAGCCTCAGACAACTGTAGTTGAAAGACCAGTAGAAGCCCCACTACTTGGAACAGCATTAGCCTATAATAAATGAATTAGTTTATGTAACAAAATTACTTTCGCTTGTTAAAATTTGTTACTTAGTTCCAGTTTGCATTGCATTAATTTTGCTCTTGCCAAAAACTTGGAAATTAAAAATATCCTTATTTTTTTTATGGGGAGGGGGAGTGGTTGCTTTGCACTCAAAGAACAGTTTGCCTGCTCTCCTGTGACTTCCAAAGGAAGGCAGTGGCCCCATGGAGGATGGTGCTGGGATGCCCTATGAGCACCAGCAGTTTTGGAAGCTACATATCCCCTTTGACACTCCATGCTTTCCAAAATGCTTATGCAATTATGACTACTTGCTGTTTGAACAAGTGTATTTGGACTGTAATCTGAGACTTCCTGCATATAATTTTGTTGAAAATGTATTAGACTTCTAGTTTCTAGTTCTGTTCATGAGGAGCTTGGAAATCAACATTTTGTCCTAACAATAAGTAAAAAGCTGAAGAGACTGAAAAATCAACAACTCTTAAATCCATAGGGGAAGACACAGTACCCCCAAGATTGGAGAGCTAGGCAAATGCAGGGACTCACTGCTTCTTGAGTAGAAGCCGTTCAGGAATGCTGGGGTAGGAAAACCTGAACTATAATCTGTGAATTACTGGAGGCTTGGTGCAGACAACTCTGAGAGAATTAGAATGTTCTGAGGGACTGTGGTATGAGGGGAGCCCCACAGTATTGTGAGGTTTGCTTCCAAGAGTTTGACAAGATTTATATAGTAAATATCAGAAAGAAACTATGTTGTCTACAAGAAACTCACTTTATTATTATTTTTTAAAGGATTTTATTTCTTTGAGAGAGACAGCAGGAGCAGAAAGAGGGAGAAGCAGGCTCCCTGCTCAGCGGGGAGCCCCACATGAGGCTCAACTCCAGGACCCTGAGATCATGACCTGAGCCAAAGGCAGACACCCCAATAAACTCACTTTACTTATAAAGACACATATAGGGGCACCTGGGTGGTTCAGTTGGTTAAGTGTTGGACTTTTGATATCAGCTCAGGTGCACACCTGCTTGCTTGCTCTCTCTCTAAATCTTAGAAAAAAAAAAAGACATCTACATTAAAAATAAATAAAGACATACCATGGTAACAATAATTAAAAACAAGCAAATATAGCTATATTAATTTCAGACAGAGCAGACTTCAAAGTAAGGGAAGTTATCAGGGATACAGAAGGACACCACATGATGATAAAGAGGTCAGCTCTCCCAGAAGACATAACAATCCTTTATGTGTATGCACCCAACAACAGAGCATCAAACTGCATGAGACAAAAACTAATAGAACTGCAAGGAGAAATAGATGAGTTCAGTATCATGGCAGGAGACCTCAACACCTGTCAAAGGGGACCTTTGAAACACCTGCTGGACCTATCCAGCAGACAAAAAACCAGTAAAGACAGAATGGAACTCAACACCACCATCAATCAATTGGATATAATTGACATGTATAAACTACTTCATCTAATGGTAAAGTACATGTGGTTTTTTTCCCCCTCAAGCTCTTACAGAACATTCACCAAGATAGACCACATTCTGGGCCATAAAACTTTAACAAATTTGAAAGAATAGAAGCCATACATGTCTGCTTTTAGTCCACAATGGAAGTAAACTAGAAATCAATAACAGCAAGATAACTGGAAATTCCCCAAATATGTGGAGATGAAACAACATGGGTCAAAAAAGAAATTTTAAAATATTTTGAAATAAATGAAAACTAAATACAACTTACCAAGATTTCTGGGATGCAGCAAAAGTGCTTAGAAATTGGTAGCATTGAATGTGTAATTGAAAAAGAAGATTGAAAAAAAGAAAAAGAAGATTGATCTAAAATTAATAATCTGGGATACCGCAGTGGCTCAATGGTTGAGCATCTGCCTTCAGCTCAGGGCATGGTCCCGGAGTCCTGGGATCGAGTCCCATATCGAGCTCCCCTTAAGGAGCCTGCTCCTCCCTCTGCCTGTGTCTCTGCCTCTCTCTGTCTCTTATGAATAAATAAATAAAATCTTTAAAAAATAAATAAGAGGGCAGTCCGGGTGGCTCGCTGTTTAGAACTGCCTTCAGCCCAGGGTGTGATCCTGGAGATCAGGGATCGAGTCCCACGTCGGGCTTCCTACGTGGAGCCTGCTTCTCCCTCTGCCTTTGTCTCTGCCGCCACCCTTCTCTCTCTCTGTCTCTCATGAATAAATGAAATCTTAAAAAAAATAAAAAATAAAATTAATAATCTAAGTTACTACCTTCGGACACTTGGGGAAAAAAACCAACAAATTAAATCCAAAATAAGCAGAAGAAAAGAAATAATAAAGAATTAAAGCAGAAATTAGTGAAATTTTAAACAAATCAATAGAGAAAAATTAATGAAACCAAAAGGTGGTTCTTTGATAGATCAGTAAAATCGATAAGCCTCCAGCCAGGCTAGCTAAAAAAGCAGATACAAATTCCTGATATCAGAAATGGAAGAAGGAGCTTCATTACAGATTCCATAGAAGTTAAAAGGTTGGTAAAGAAATACTATAAATGATTCTGTGCCCACAAATTTGATAACCTAGATGAAATGAACCAATTCCTTGAAAGACACAAACTTTCAAAACTCACATAAGAACTTGATGGCTTGGGCAGCCCCCGTGGCTCAGTGGTTTAGCACCGCCTTCAGCCCAGGGCATAATCCTGGAGTCCCAGGATCGAGTCCCACGTCAGGTTCCCTGCATGGAGCCTGCTTCTCCCTCTGCCTCTGTCTCTGCCTCTTTCTCTCTCTCTCTCTGTGTGTCTCTCATGAATAAATAAATAAAATCTTAAAAAAAAAAAAAAACTTGATGCTCTGAATAGGCTTTCTATCTATTGAAGAAATTAAGCCAATAATTAATAACCTTCCAAAACAGAAAGCACTAGGCCTAAAAGGCTTTACTGGTGAGTTTACTAAACATTTAAGGAAGAAATTATACTAACTCTCTACAGTCTCTCTTAGAAAGTAGAAGCAGAGAAAATACCTCCTGACTCATTCTATGAAGCCAGCATTACCTTAATATCAAAACTAGATAAAGGGCATTACAAGAAAACTGCAGACCAATATCTCTCATGAACATAGATGTAAAAATTCCCGACAAAATACTAGTAAATCAAATGAAAAAATATAAAAAGAATTATGTGCCACAACCATGTGGGCTTTATCTCAGTTAGGCAAGCCTGGTGGTTCAATATTAGAAAAATCTATTAATATAGCCTATCACATCAGTAGTCTAAAAAAGAAAAATCACATGATCATAACATTAAATGCAGAAAAAGCATTTGACAGAATCCAAAACCCATTCATGATAAAAAGCTCTCAGTAAACTAGGAATAGAACTAGGAACTTCCTCAACTTGGTAAAGAATATCTACAAGAAACCTGAAGCTAACATCATGCTTAATGATGAGAAACTTGAGGCTTTCTTGCCAAGATCAAGTGTAGGGCAGTGATGTGTCTTCTTTCACCAATCTTTTTCAACATCATACTGGAAATTCTTGCTAATGCAATGAGACAAGAAAAGGAAATAAAAAGTGTACAGTTAGGAAGGAAGACCTAAAACTGTTTTTTGTTTACAGATGACATCATTTATATAGAATATCTAAAATAATTGACAGAAAAACTAACAGTTGGCAGAATTAATACGTGATTATAGAAAGGTTGCAGGATACAAGGTTAAAATATAACCTTTGCTTTCCTGTTTACTAACAATGAACAAATAGAATTTGAAATTTAGAGCACAATATTGGGAGTGCCTGAATGGCTTCGTCAGTAGAGCATGTGACTCTTGATTTCAAGGTTGTGAGTTCAAGCCCCATGTTGGGTGTGGAACCTACTTAAAAAATAAATTAAACCACAATATCATTTACATTAGTACTCCCAAAAAGAAACAACATTTATTAGTATAAATCTAATAAAGTGTGTGCATAATCTATATGAGGAAAACCACAAAACTCTGATGGGCAAAATCAAAGAAGAACTAAATAAATGGGGAGATATTCCGTATTTGTGGATATGAAGACTCAATATTGTAAAGATGTCAGTTCTTTCCAACTTGATATGTAGACTCAAGGCAATCCCAGTCAGAATCCCAGCAAAGTTAGTTTATGGATATTGACACACTGATTCTGACATTTACATGGAGAAGCGAAAGTCACAGAATAGCCAGCACAGTATTAGAGGAACAACTCTCCTTGGTTCAACTTCATGGATACTTTGGGGATATTGATAAAAGAATAGACAAATAGATCAAAGGAACAGAAAAGAGAGCCCAGAAATAGACCCATGTAAATATAGTCACCTGATCTTGACAAAGGAACAAAGGCAGTACAATGGAGCAAAGATAGTCTCTTCAAGATATGGTACTAGAACAACTGGACATCCACATAAAAAAATAATGAATTTAGATACAGATCTTACACTCGTCACAAAAACCTACTCAAAGTGAATTGGAGACCTAAAAGTAAAATGCAAAGCCATGAAACTTCTAGAAGATAACTTAGGATAAACCCTAGATTACCTTGGGTGTTGTAATGCCTTTTTAGATGCAACACCAATAAACAGATAAAACATCCATAAAAGAAATAATTGATAAGAACTGCATTAAAATTAAAAACTTCTGCTCTGTGAAAGACAATATCAGGAACATTAAAAGAAAGCCCCAGACTGGGAGAAAATATCTCCAACAGATGTATCCGATGAAGGACTGTTGTCCAAAATATACAAAGAACTCTTAAAAACCTACTAATAAGAAAACAACTTCATTAGAAAGTGGGCTAAAGACTTTCTTTAACAGACATTTCACTGAAGATCTACAGATGGTAGATAAGCACAGGAAAAGATGTTCCACAGCGTATGTTATCAGAGAAATACAAATTTAAAAGCAAGATACCACTACACATCTATCTTCTATTAATTAAAGATTTTATTTTTTAATGAGAGAGAGCAAGGGTGGGAGGGAAGGGGAGAGGCAGAAGGAGAAGGATAAACGGACTCCCCCCTGAGCAGGGAGCCCGACATGGGGCTTGATCCCAGAACCCCGAGATCATGACCTAAGCCAAAGGCAGACACTTCACTGAGCCACCCAGGTGCCCCAGCACACATCTAATTAGATGGCCAGAATCTGGAGCACTGACAACACCAAGTGCTCATGAGGTTAGAGCAACAGGAACTCTCATACAGTGCCGGGGGAATGCAAAATGGCATGACCACTTTGGAAGATATTCTGGTAGTTTCTCACAAAACTAAACTGACTTTATCATACAGCCTAGCCATTTCTGTTTGGCATTTGCCCAAAACAGTTGAAAAACTTAAATCTACACAAAACCCTGCCGAAAGATGTTTATAGCAGCTTCATTCATAACTGCCAAAACTTAGAAGCCACCAAGATGTCCTTTAGTGGGTGAATGGATAAACTAATACATTCAGACAATGGAATACTACTCAGCACTGAAAAGAAATGAACTATTAAGCCATAGAAGATATGGAGGAACCTTAAGTGCATTGGCTAAGTGGAAAAAACCAATATGAAAAGGCACGATACTTGGATGATTACAACTATAGGACAGTCTGGAAAAAAGCACAACTGTGGAGACAGTAAAAAGATAAGTGGTTGCCAGGGGTGAGGAGGAGATGATGAGGTGGAATGAGGATTTTCAGTGCAGTGAAAATACTCCACATGATGTTCTAATGATGGATACATATCATTATACATTTGTCCACATCCATAGAATGTACAGTACTGAGTGAAGCCTAAGGTAAAATACAGATTTGGGATGATTATGACATGTCCATGTGGGTTCATCCTTGGTAAAAAATGTACCGTCCTAGTGAGTGATGATGATGATGATGATGATGGGGAGGGCTATACATGTATGAAAGTAAAGGATATGAGAAAAATCTCTGTACTTTTTAGTTTTGATGTAAACCTAAAACAGCTCTGAAAAAAAGTCTTAAAAATGTATTTAGTGTGGAGGATGTAAATAATACATTTTTCCTATGTAAATACCAGATTACTTCTGGTCAAGATTTTGTTCTAAAACCCTTAGGAAGCAGCAGCCCTGGGATTAGTACATTCTCCAGAGGAAACCTCTGGCCTGGGATGTTGCTGTTACTTGCATTGAAGGGGCGAAGGCAGTAGTTATCTGAAGCTGGGGGCCAAGGCTCCAGGTATTCTCCTCCTCCAGCATCCATCCCTAATCTTCTGGACCCAAGGCCTTGTCTGCCTCAGGGGTGCTTCACACTCTGCTGGTGGGGTGAGTACCCCTGCTATGTACTTCTCTCAACCCCCTGTGCTTTCTCCTCTCCTCTCAAACCCAAAGTTGTTTTCCTTGGGACTTAAGAAACAACTTCTTCCTTGGTTTTTCAGAGCTAATTATTTGAAATCTAGAATTAGACATAATTAGTAGTGAAAGTATTCCAAAAAGAAGCTTTGAGGAAATCAGTGTTACTTATGAAAAACCGTGTAGATCAGTTAGGAGAATACTTGGGTAGCCCTCCTAACACAGGGCTCATAAAAGACATGGTTTCAGCAGTAGAACCTCTGGCCGTGGACTATGTTCAGAGGGTCTGATGGTTTGACACAGGAAGGTGGTAGGGATGAGCAATTTGACTCTGGCAGACTCTCTCAAATAACATTCGGTCTGGAAACCTGCTTTCTGCCAAAACCGACGTGTGGAGCCTCTACACCTGGTAAGAATTTCCTCATTGCTCTAGAACTACAGCAGGGGCATTGTGAATGCATCCCCTTCCACCAGCAATAACGGCCACACATTATGGCGCCCTTGACCGTAGGCCAGGTGCCCTGCAGAACTGCATGTCTGTCTCTCACTGAATCTTGACAATCACTGTTCTCTAGGCAGGGTCCTCAGCAAAGTGAGGAAACTTGCCTAAAGACACACAGGTTTTCAGGGGAGAAAGGTCAGAGTTTAAACCCCGCATCTGGGGGATCCCTGGGTGGCCCAGCAGTTTAGCGCCTGCCTTTGGCCCAGGTCATGATCCTGGAGTCCCAGGATTGAATCCCATGTCGGGCTCCCTACATGGAGCCTGCTTCTCCCTCTGCCTGTGTCTCTGCTTCTCTCTCTCTCTCATGAATAAATAATAAATAAATAAATAAAATCTTAAAAAAAAATAAATAATACCCCCCTCCCCAATCTATCCAGTCTCAGGTAGCATGTTGTGGAAACTGGGTGATTCTGGATAATTTATCATATCGTGTGGGTTGTGATTCTTAGTGTAGTCCTTTTGGATATCATTGAGGTTCATGAGCTAACCCGGTAAAGCCTGGGCTGGCATTTGGAGTCAGGATGCTTAGCAGTGGGCAGTGGGCGGGCAGGCAGCTGTACACCCCCCTGAACAAGGCTCACTGCTGTCTAAGTGTGCGGAGTGTGATATAAACATGATCAACAGATATACGTAAGCCTAGAATAGACTCCTCCCAGAGAGAAGCAGGATGCTCATTTGTTAATTTATAGTTAGGAAACTTTTTTTTTTCAGTATCCAGATCATCTATACCTGCTGGATTCAGTTTTTCCTGGAAGGAGCTGAATAAATAGCACTGCGTTCTCAACCTCTGGCTCCCCTTCCCTGGCAGCCTGTAGACCCTCCTCATTCTGCCGGGATGATACATAGTGATCAGTTGCCTCTTTTTTGAGGGGTTGGAGAGAGGTAGGTTCTAGTTATCTTATACCTCAGATTTCCCCAGTTGAGATTTGAGGATTCTTAAATTTCAGTGGCACATTTAAAGAGAAGCTTAGGGTTAGGTTACCCTGCAATTGGCTATTCTCATTTTTTATGGATTGATTTTCTTGTTTCACCTTTAGAAGCAATCTTTCAGAGTTTCAGGAAAATCTTTATTTGTCCCTCGTACCAAATACATAAATATGATATTTAAGAACTAGATCCTATTTCAAGGTGCCATGAAGTTAATGGTTCTTATTAGAGATTACCTTAGTGCTCTGAAAAAAATAGCTCTTCGGAAAAAATAAAGTTTTAAGCATGTCTTAAAGTGTGTATGTGTGTGTAAAGTTGTAGTTTCATAGCAAAAGCTTCTTGGAAAATCTTTTTTGTAGGTACTTGAGAATTTATTAGGCATTTTGCTTGCAGTCAGGCTTTAAACTCTAGATAGTGCTTTTAATCCAGACCATTTTTTGCTCTACACTATGGGTTTGAGGGAAAAAAAGGACCTGAGCAGTTTTACCCAAGTATGTGACTTGATTTTGGCATTCAGTTGGGGAAACATATAAAAGTCTCCTTGTAAATATTTGCTGTTTAAATTGACCAAAGGGACAATTAGGAACAGGTAAGGAGAGAAAAAAGAAACACGGACAGTGGGGATGGATGTGGAGCATTTGGCCTGCTCTTGGAGAGCATTTGGGACCTTTGCCTCAAGGTATATCTTGGTGCCATCTTGTGGGTGGATCTGGAAAGGACCAAGGAGACCCACACCAACTTCTACCAGGATGCCTTGCAGCACCCCAAATTTCCATACAACACCTAAATAAAAACCTCAAGTCAGATATCAGAACTCTGGTCTAGGAACCAGTAGATTAGATAATGTCCCATCTATCAAGAAGTCCTGATCACTGAGCTCCAAAATACCCCAAAGCTATCTGCTCATCTCCTGGGCCACAGGGCCATCCTCTCTCACTTGAACTGCTATGGAAGCTTCCTCACTGGTCTCCTTTGCCTCTGCTGCCACCATCCCACTGTCCATTCCTCACCAGGGATCTATTTAAAAAATAAAAATTAGATTCTATCACTTTCTTATATAAAATTCTTTGGTGACTTTTGATGAAATTTAGGATAAAACCCAGGTTTCTTGTCTGGGCTTAGAAGGCTCTGCATCCTAAGGCCACTACCCAGCCATGACCTCATCTCCTGTCCTCATTCCCTTCTTTTCCTTGAATGCTCCCCATTCCCACCCTGGGACCCATGCATTCCTGTTCCCTCTGCCTGGGGCTCCTTCTGTTCCTTGTGTGACTGGCTTGGCTGCTTCTCATTCAGATCTCATCTTCTACATTGCTGCTTCAGAGAGGCCTTCCTGGATTCTGATTTAAAATAGGGGTGCCTGGCTGGCTCAGTTGGTGAAGCGTCTGCCTTCAGCTCAGGTCATGATCTCAGGGTCCTGGGATGGAGTCCCGCATCTGGATCCCTGCTCAGTGGAGAGTGTGCTTTTCCCTCTACCCCTCCCCCCGCTCATGCTCACTCTCTCTCAAATAAGTAAATCTATAAAAAACAAAATAGCACCCTAGCTAGTTTCTATCACCTTCCCCCCAGTAGGTAGAGGTACTGTCTTATTTTTTATTGGATGTCTAATGCCTAGGAAACCAGTTAGCGCACTGTGGGTGTGCAACAAAGATTTGTCAAGTGGGTGAATGCTGCTTCCTAGGTTCTTGGTCTTATTTCCATTAGATATAGGTTAGGGTCAGGTGATTTTAGGCCAATCCCAGTGGAGCATAAAAAGACCACAGGAATTCAGTCCCCCTGAATTGGGTCTTAGTCTCATCATTGTCCTTTACCAGCTGTTTAACCACAATGCTCTGAGCTTCAGTTTCTTCATCAATAAAATGGAGTTAATGAGTTTACCTTACTCATAGAGGAAGGACTAAACTGGATTTAAGTATGATTTATGACTAAACTCTGGAAGCAGTTTTTAGCATATAATAGGCAACTCCTTTCTCTGTTAAAACTGCATCATGTTGTCATTGTGTACATTTTCCCCTCCTGCAACTCAGAGGCAGGGTTAGGTACATCTTTGCACTTCCAGCACCTTGCTCAGTGCTTGGCTTAAAGCATAGTAGTAAGTGATACACAGATGTCTGGACTAATTTTGACTCTTCCCACCCAGGAACTAGTGTCTCCTGACTGTCTAAGCTGTGTCCCTTTGACCAAGTTACCACTCTGCCCAGAGAGAAAGACAAGAAGGCCACTGGATGTACAGGGAAAGTCTGGAGGGTTAGCAAGGCTCAGGACAAAATCTGATTTTTGACTTTGCTATAGCTCCTAGGTTTGTATACAATTAATTTAAGTTGATCCCAGTGTATCTTTGTTTCTAATAAAGGGGATGTAGGAAAAAAAAATCACATGATTCTTTTGTGGTTCCTAGTGCTTAGGCTTTCGTAAGAGTCCTTCCTTCCTTTATGTTCCTTTATGAAATGAATATATAAAAACATTCTAAAACTGGAAGTGCTGTATCACATATACATGCACACGTAGAAACTAGCATGAGTGTGATTTCCAGATAAACGAGTGATTAGAAAAGATTAGCTGTTGAGTAATACTGATTCAAAAATACTTCTTAAATGCCTCCCACGTGCCAGGGACTGTTTCGGGTTTTTGGAAATACAGCAATGAATAAGGCAGATAAATCCCTGTCTTCGTAGAACTTACATTTTAGTGAGAGAGACAGATGATAAAGATGATAAATAGTAAAATACAGAGTTTTGCAAATGATGACTGAGAACTGCAGAGGGAAAAAAACAAAGCAGGCAAGGGATAGAGTTGGTTTGGGGGAACAGAAATTGTAGGCAGGTTAGTATTATGTATCTCTTTTCTTTCCCACCCCTATCCACAAACAAGATTCATAACTAGTTTCACCTTCTAGTGTCACTTACTAAGTGTTAGGTTGTTTAGGCAACAAAAGAGATCTGATATGTGTTTTGTCAGTTTCGATAATAATTTAAATTTCATGCTTCTGTCAGCCATATTTATAAATATTACTTTATTAAAATACAAAGAGTTTTTATAATCTCTTTAACAGTTTAATAGATACATATCTAAAAGTCCAGAAGACTAAACAGCTTGTATGATTACCATTATCCACAGTGTTGTTTCTGTATTGTCTAAAGTATCCATTGCTTTTAAACTGAAAGATTAAATCAAAGCTGTGATATTACAATTAACCTGAGGATGATTTCTCTTTTAAATGTTAATGTGCTCAGCAAATTATTAAGAGGGCTGTGACCTTGAAGCATTCGATCAGTTTGATTCTGATTTTCATACATGAAGAAAAGAAGAATGCAAGAATTCTATAGTTCTGATCCCCTTTTCCAGAGCAGTTGGGAAGTTGTTTACTCTTTGAGGGCCCACTGCTGACGTCTGCACACTGAGTAATGTCATCAGATTTCCTGGTGGTGGTTATTTTGGGGGGGCAGTGGTAAGTAGTTGTCCGGCTCTGCTGGGACACTGCTCGACAGAGGTCCTGAGAGCCGGATATACCCCGTAGACAGGATGTAAGGTTAAAATGCAGTCTAGTTAAGTAAATAAAGTTAAGTGTTGGGTGGTAAAATAGAATTGCTGAAACATTAATGTTTTAAAATTATATCATTGAAATTATACTGAGGCAAAATTAACAACTTTTAAAATCTATATCTGCTTTTATTTCTTAAAATTAATGCAGTGGTAAGTTGTTTTTGTAAGTTGAGATCATAAAGTTATACTGTCCTTTGTGAAAGTTATTTCACCCACTTTTGGTGTGGACCCTATGCTGAGAGTTGTTTTCCTGGGAGGGATGAGGCTTTGCCCTGATCCATTCATACTTTTATCTTGTTTCTCAGCTTATGATCAATGCTATATATACCTACATACCTACATGTGTGTATATATATGTGTGTGTATGTATGTATGTATTTTTAAATATGGTAGTCATTAACATTTTAAAATTTTATTATTACCTTTAACTTTATTTTTTTCCTCTTGTTTTCCTTAAGTTTGTACTTTTGACTTTCTCAAACTTAGTGACTTTAAAGCTTGATAAGTTCCCTTAATTCTTGTTTGTGACAAAAGGATTTAAGTCTATAAATCTTGTCTCTGAGTAAAATTTGGCAGTGTCCCGTAAGTTTCATTACATGATATTCTTCTCATTTTTATTATTTTCCAGGTAATCTGTAGGTATAATTTCCATTTCCCTCTCTGACCCAGCAATTACAAGTTAATATTTAAAATTTTTTCATGGCAGTGGTGTTTGTTGATTTTTGCTTAAACTCATGTTTTAAATTTCTGTTTTGCTGGCATTATGTTGAAGAATAAAAATGGTACCATTTTTACTTTCAGGAATGTGTTTTTTCTGTGTGACCTAGTATATCATATGCTTGTATATAATTCATAAATATTTCTTTTTCTCCTTTGAGATTTTTTAATCTACTTGGCCCTCAGAGCAAGTTTCATAAGTATCCTGTCAGAAGCTCCCACTCCTCACTCACATAAGGGACTCAAGTACTTAGGCTGCTTTATCTTGGGCAGTAGCAGCGGGCTTCCTGTTCATGAGTCCCCCATGCTGTAGAAAATCAGTGAGGTGATTTTCCTTCTTTTTCTTTTTCCTGTCATTTTCTTCCTTTTTTCTTTTTCCTGAGTAGCTCCACTGCATTCTCCAAGCAGTACATCTGTATCGTTCCTTGTATGTACTTTCATTCATTCCTTTAAACTTAGTGAAAACCAACAGAAAACTCATCATTGAGATTGGTCTTTCTCAGTGTCTGAGTGCACCGTAGGCGTATGACTGTACAATAGACCAAACCTCTCTTTGAAGACTCTCCTGGCCCCCTTGGATTATCTCTCAGAGTTGCTGGCTTTGACATCAGCTGCACCCCTCGCTGTGAGGCTGGCCTGCTGTTACCCAGCATGGAGTGGGGGGGTAAGACTGGGATGTGGGGGTCTTTTCTCCTCAGCCTCCCACTGTCACAGAGTCCTCCTCAGTCTTACGTCTTGGAATAGTGACGGCCTTCCTTCTGTTTGTTACAAAGCATATGAGAAACCAAGCTGGTGTCTCATAGTTGGTAGCCATCAGCTTCTTGCAGTGAGAAATAGACATGGGCTTTCCCTATCACTCAGCAAGCCTTGTTCCATGTGTTTACTGTGGGACAGATCCCTGCCTGAGGGTAGACATGGGAGGTGGGCAGTCAGGTCAGAAATATTTTATGGGAAGGCTTATAGATCTAGGTCTTCCGCTGCAGATTTGCCATGGAATCATACCACCACCCAGAGGCCTGTGGAGCCCTTCAGTACATAGTGTTTCTGGAAAAGTTACAGAAATGTGTCTCCTCCTCTGGGTAGCAACTCATTGCCAACGTCCATCACTCAGGGCTGTATTTCAGCCCCAATATTCTTCCTTCCTTGGGCTCGCTTATGCAGTGCACAGACTGCCCGAACCTTCCAGTGGCCCTGGGTTTGCAGTGAAATAAATCCCAGCTTCTACTTGCTGACTCTGTGGCTGTAAACAAGGTACTTGGAACCTCAGTTTTCCAACTGTAAGCCTCGCTGTTGTTGCTGTGAAAATTGAGCAAGATAACATGTTCAGCAGTTGGCATGATGCCCAGTCTATGCTGAGCCCCTCCATTGGTGCTATTGGGATTTAGTTATGACATGGTATTTATCTGTGTCATTTAGTGCTAAGTTCTCAGATAAGCAATTATCGATAAACACTGTGCTTCTCTGTAAAATGAAAGTGTTAACTACTTTTCAGCGGGATTTATTTGGTTCTGATGTTGCATGATTCTGACTGCTGGATTTCATTATGTATGTGCCATTCTTGATGTAAGATTTTGTTGGCCATCAGGAGAAAGAAACCAATGTTCATTCAGTGTCTGATTGGGGGGTCCTTTATACTGTAAACTCATTTGATCTTTGTAACAAAGGGGAAATTAAGGCTGAGGAAGGTTCAGTAATTCACTTAAAGTTATACACATCTAGGAAAAGAAGAGCCAGGATCAGACTCATTTTATTTCTCCCTCTCTGCTCTGCACCTTTCCTGAGGGTTATAAAGAGATCCCTGGGATTCTGTGTAATAACTATTTATGTGATTTTTCCTCTGGAGTAAAAATCTCACTTTCATCTGTGGCAGTGATTGGAGAGAGAAATTTTAAAGTCAGCTCATCTTTTAAAAACATTTTTTTAAGGCAAATCTTTTTCTTACAGGTAGCAGTAACTGATGTGCAGTTTGGCCCCATGAGATTTCATCCAGATCAACTCCAGGTAATAATAAACCATGCTGTAATTTTTACATGTTGATTTTCTTTAAAGAGAGGGAGGGAGTGGGCCTAACAGTGAAAACAGTTTTCTATTTTAGATAATAGTATTGGATTGACGTTAAATTTCCTGCAGCTGATAATAGTACTTTAGTTATACAAGAGAATGTACTTTTTTTGGATACACATATTGAGGTATTTAGAGATGAAGAGATGTGTGCAACCTACTTTGAAAGTTTCAGCAATAAAGAAAAGAATGTGCATAATTGTGGGGCGGAGAGAGCAAAGGGGGCAAAATGTTAACAACTGATGAAAATAGAAGGGTCTGCTAACGTTCATTGCACTCACAGCTTTTATATAGGTTTGAAATTTTCCAGTATCAAAAAGCAAAAGCATGATCTTTTCTGTGTTGCTAAATCAGCTCTACCTGAGAATACCTAAATGATCAAATCCAAAATATTAGACAATCAGTTGAAATTGAGTTCCAAAGTTATTTGATGTTTCTTGCATACAAACCGTGTTTACTGTTACATTTTAAAAACACGTGCAAAGGTCTGGCAGAAATGTGCTCTCTTAGTTCTTTGCATTTGTGATAGTTGTGCACTTGCATAAACCTAGAGGAGCTAAGCCTTGGGGGACAGGGTTGCTGCCAGCTTTGCAGTCTCTCACAGGCTGGCCGCCTCCACCTTACCACCATTGCCCTCATGAGTCTGTCTGGGTCCAATGGGACAAAACAGTGCACTTCTGAACCAGTCCTGGCTGGAGACGGGGGAGGCAAGCAGGTGCAGACCTCACCTGATCCAGGCCAGGCATGGGCACAGCCAGCCGTCATTGTCCTGGGTAGAGGCACAGGTGCCACCTCTTGGGCCTGGTGCTGTGCCTGAGTCACTTAACTGATGGTTTTCATTATTTTGTCATTTGCTGTCGGTCAGAACTTTATTAATTGATTTTATTGAAATGCAGTTGACCTACAATATTATATTGGTTTCAGGGGTACAGCAGAGTCATTCAGCATTTATATACATTAGGAAGTGACCATCACTATAACTCTAGCTACCATGTGTCATCATATAATGTTGTTTATATAATGTTAACTATATTCCCTGTGTCATATATTATATCCCCGGGTCGTATATATTTTATGCCTGGAAGTTTACCTTATCTATCTATTAGAGAGAGAGAGAGAGAGAGAGAGAGAGAGAAAATCTTAAGCAGGCTTCAGACCCATTGCTGGGCGTGGAACCCAACACAGAGCTCGATCCCATAAGCCTGAGACCATGACCTGAGCCAAAGTCAAGAGTCAGATGCTTAACTGACTGAGCCACCCAGGCGGGCGCCCCTAGAAATTTACCTTTTAATCCTTTTCCCCTAAGACAAGTATCATATGATTTCTCTTATGTGTGGAATCTAAAAAACAAACCATCACCACCAACAAAAAGCAGAAGCAGACATAGAGAACAATCTGGTGGTTTCCAGAAGGAAGGGAGGTTGAAGTGCTATATTTTGGTCTACTTGAAATGTCTTATCATCAAAGTAACTTTTTTAAGTTGGAGGAATTATATAAAATCTTGAGTCAAAACATTTAAATACATATTTAAAGTTTTGAGTTTTTGGGGTGCCTGGGTGGCTCAGTTAGTTAAGAGACTGCCTTCAGCTCAAGTCATGATCTTGGGGTCCTGAGATTGAACCCTGCATCAGGCTCTCTGCCTAGCAGGGAGGCTGCTTCTCCCTCTCCCTCCCCCTTTGCCCCCCACTTGTACTTGCTCAATCTCAAATAAATAAAAAATTTTTTAAAAAATAAAGTTTTCAATTATTCTAAAAGTTTGACTAAAATAGTTTTTGCTATCTAAGGACTTATCTAGTTAATTACTATTAACCAAAATAAGTATTGTGTATTGTAATTAAAATACTTTCTAGATAAAATGATTAATCAGGCTTTTGTTGAGTTCTGCCTAATGGCCTTATTAGCAAAATTAAAAGTATATGACCCATGCACTTGGACTTCCAGACCAGAGATGTAAAATAGTACTAATTTGGGGGAGCTGAGTGATAATGTCCCTGAGTTACATTTAGGAGGATTTCTATCAACCGATTGTTATATTCACATCTGCGTACTTGCCTTGAAAACACTTGGGAGTTTTCTGTGGCATGTTAAGAAACGACCGTTATAACAACAGCTTTTTTTTTTTTTTTTTTAAAAAGTGTTTGTGCTTTTTTGATTCAGGTACTTTTAGTGTTTACCAAAGAAGATAACCAGTGTAATGGATTCTGCAGGGCATGCGAAAAAGCAGGGTTTAAGTGCACAGTTACCAAGGAGGCTCAGGCTGTCCTTGCCTGTTTCCTGGACAAACATCACGACATTGTCATCATTGACCACAGAAACCCCCGGCAGCTGGACGCAGAGGCGCTATGCAGGTGAGCTTGGAGCTTGGGCCTAAGCAGTCCCCTGGTGTGTGTGACAGAACAGCCCAAGTTAAATTCACTGTCTCCTGAGTTGCCTTCCATGCACGTAAAAGAAGACAGTAGGACATCATTATTTCTGGGACTGATCTTCCTGCTTTTGTTTTACTTTGCTTAAAACAGTGAAAAAATATGAATAAAAACAATGAAGGGGTTAAGATGAAAGCCAGTCTTTAATTAACCACAACAGCCACCTGCATATTACAACAGGAGCTAATAAAATTTTCCAGACGTTTTTAAAGTTATAAAAAATGGAAAATTGTCTTCTAATGTTAGGCAGATGTGCCCTGTTTATAGTACTTGCAGAATATCAAAGCATGTGAACTGGGTTGCTGAAGAGGAGGTTTTAGAGAAGCATAGATTGTCATGTGTGCATGTCTTCTACAAAGTTCCCACCCCTAACGTCCCCACCCCCAACGTCCAGCTTCTGTTGCCTAAAGGGCTGCGGGGTGGTGGTGTTCCCAGGGGAAAGCTCTGAGCTGCAGAAATTCTCTTTCTTACTGAACCCAACTTATCCCCTTCCTCAGATTTCCAGCATTTGAGGGCAGGAATGGCCTTTTCTGGATGGAGCATATCCTCACTGCTCTCAGTGTGATTTCATATTCCAGCCCCATTCCACCCCACTGCTTCCTCCAAGTGCTCTCTTCCAGGCAGTAGCCCTTGAAAGCATGGCTCCAGAAACAAAAATCTCACACCAGGTTTGGATGGCCCAGTGTCCAAACTCACCAGGTTTGGAAGAGTAAGGAGAATAGCCATCTTCCCTATGTTATCCAGAGAACAGATGCTGACAAATGCAGCCCCCGAGCACGTTCCTTTCCCAAGGGCTGTGTCATGGCCCTGGCCAAGAATCTCAAGTTTTTTCTTGCTAGCTGTGTTCTGCAACATCATCTCCATCTTGTTGGCCAAGGGTGTGTGTGTGTGTGTGTGTGTGTGTGTGTGTGTGTGTGTGTTGAGAGGGGAGGTGAGGGTAGGAAGTCCTTGCATCATGGTTCATGAGTTTTCTAGAAGGAAGAGCATGCCCTGATTTAGTTTCCTAGGTCACTTTCATCTCGATTCTGGCCCTGTCTGGTTTATCTCCCTTAAGATCATCCCTTTAAGGGAACCTGCCCACTCTGAAGTATTCCTTCAAGGAATCATTCCTGGCTGTCCCTCCTGAACTTGTTTGTGTGCTCTGTCCCTCTGCTGACTTAGATAGTTCATGAGACCTTAGCCCTGGCACAGCTCTCTCCTTTCCTTCCTCTTCCTTTTGGGATACCTAATCAGTACCACCTGTGAAGGGTTTTTCGTCAGTTGCTGACTTATCTAAACGAGTAGCATTCATCTGTATCTCTCTGCTGGGGACATTTGGAACTCCTTACACTCCTTATCAAATGCCTTGCTGAAGGCCAAATATTGTGTCTGTGATATTTCCAAATCCACCAGTTGAGAAACCCTACTTTACAAGTCATACTAATTCTGGGCACTGTCTTTTGTACTAGAGCTACACAGGTAAATAAGACATGGTTCTTGCCTCTGAAGGGCTAATGTTCTGGTTGACAGGGCAAGTGAGTGATTTCAGTACAGGCTCCTAAGTGCCCACAGGGATATATATACAAAGGGCTGCAGGTGCCTGTGTCAGGAGGAGCTTACAGAGGATATTTGGGTTGAATAGAAGTTTTGAAAGAAAGAAAGGTGGAAAAAACATTCCAGGTGGAGGGAACAGCATGTGTAGGAACAGGTGGGTGTACAGGGCTTCTCTGCTTGGTGTTGATGGCCTTTGGGGCAGGCAGGCAGGGGATGTGGCTCTAAGGCTGGAGGAACAGACAGGAGCCCATCATGAGGGCCGTAGGTGCTGAGCCAAAGGCTTGAACTTCACCTTGTAGGCAGTTAAGACACTGACATGGTCTGTGTAGGTGGAAGATCACTGACTCCCAGCTGGAGAACAGCATAGAAGGGCAGAGTAGCTGAAGCAAGTCCATCAGTTGTGAGGCTATTGGAGGCCATCTTGTACCTGTTACAGCGCTGCCTGTAAGCTTCCTGTCAAGAAAGCCATGAAGGTAACAGTCAAAAGCTGACCACAGCAGTTAAG
Source organism: Vulpes lagopus (assembly GCF_018345385.1). NCBI lineage: Eukaryota > Metazoa > Chordata > Mammalia > Carnivora > Canidae > Vulpes > Vulpes lagopus. The sequence goes on from NC_054827.1 coordinate 114,483,978, forward strand.
AAGCCAAAGATAATCCGACAGTTATGTTAGGAGCTGGGAGAAGAGAAGAGGCCCAGAATTCCTACTGTCTTTCTGTACTCTGGGGCCTAATGAGGAAGCTTGATCCTGAAATGTCCTCTGCAGTTCAGTCTCTGAAGCTGAAGTGCCAAATGAACCTAAAGGAAGGAGCTGGGAAGAGACCCCACTGTCGTGCTGACCCTGGGACGCTGGAATTGTGCTGGCCAGAGAAACAGATGGCCCTGCTTTAGCTGAGCACCAGCATTTCCGTGAGCGGCCAGAGCCCGGCCAGCAGCACCCCATTCCCTGTGGCCTCTTCATTCTTTACTTTCTGTGTCCCCTGGGATATCCAAGACCTAGAGCATAGGGAGGTAGACCGAGACCTGGGTTTCTTTCCCTCATTGTAAGGAGGGGCAAAAGCCTAAGGAGTGTGAGAACAGTCCTTCACGTGTTGCAATTTCAGAACAGCAACTGCATCGGTTCTCAGGTTTAGAGAGTGGGAGAGAGCCAGGCAGGAGTGTAGTCTGTGCAGCTAACCTCTGCCTGCCTGCTGGCAGCAGTCTTTGAGCGGGAACTTGCATCTGCTGGCTTGATCTACAGGCCCAGACCTCAGAGGAGGAGGGCCACTCATGCCAAGGCCTAGCAAAGGTGTGCAAGGGAGGTTCCTGTGACCCTCTGCTGCAGGTTCCCAATGGGCTTGATCTCACTTCCCTTCAAGGATGAATGAACAGGATAAAGAAAGGATCCGGGGATCTGTGGGTGGCTCAGCGGTTTAGCGCCTGCCTTTGGCCCAGGGCTAAATCGAGTCCCGGGATCAAGTCCCACATCAGGCTCCCTGCATAGAGCCTGCTTCTCCCTCTGCCTGTGTCTCTGCCTCTCAATCTCTCTCTCTCTCTGTCTCTCATGAATAAATAAATAAAATCTTAAAAAAAAAAAAAAAGATAAAGAAAAGAAAGGATCCTGTAAAAAGCTGCCAGATGATGGAGGGGAAAGAATAGCCTTAAAGACTAAGAAAATTATTCACCCCAAGAAACTGAAGAACCTTTTAGAAGACATATGCCTAGTATACTCAGAAGAAATGAACTCTTCCTTTGTGTGCACTAGGAGCAGGGCTCTGTAGTGAAAGGGAAGACTTGATAAAGCCCTGCACGGGAACCCAGAGGGTACCAGCAGAATCAGATCTAGAGTGAATGCAGGAGCAGGACTCAACTTGGGGTACTGGACACCTGCTACCATCTCTGGTCCTTGGCTTCTTTTTACCATTGTAAATTCCATTCTTTTTGATCTGAAATTCCTTCCACATGGCAGAGGGTACAGTTGCAAAGTACAAGTAACGGAGTTGTTCTTTTGTCAAATTTAACTCATCGAAGTGCTTTGCTGTGCTCTTGCGATCAGCCTCCGTCACCTGACCTTTTTTCTAGGGTTGTGTTGAGACCATCATCAGATTTATTTGTAGTTGCCAGTGTGTCTGGAGATTGGTAGTTGCCCCCAATTCCCATTTGTACTCTTTCCTAATAACAGAATTTCTAGTGTTTAGCTGGGCATATGGCCACCTAGAAAATGCATGCATTCCCTAGCTTTTCTTGAAGCTGGCCAGTGGGAATGTCCTGTGCATCTTCTGGAGAGTATCCTTGAAGGGAGAGTGTGTGCTCTTCTTCCTGCTGTATGGAGTGTGGATGTTGTGGTTAGAGTGTAGCATCTGTCTTAGACCATGAGGAAGAAACCTTGTGGAGTTAAGAATAGGGAAACGTAGGGCAGCCCGGGTGGCTCAGCAGTTTAGCACTGCCTTCAGCCTAGGGCCTTATCTTGGAGACCCGGGATTGAGTCCCACGTCAGGCTCCCTGCGTGAAGCCTGCTTCTGCCTCTGCCTGTGTCTCTGCCTCTCTCTCTCTCTCTCTCTCTTTCTTTCTCTCTTTCTCTCTCATTAATAAATAAATAAAATCTTAAAAAAAAAAAGAAAAGAAAAGAATAGGGAAAACATAGAAGGAACCAGGCTTCCGATGCCACAGCATGCCATTGCAGGCTTGGACTGCCTCTGCACATCTTTTATGTGGGAGAAATAACTTGTTTAGACCACTGTTGTTTGGAGTTTTCTTTTATGCATAACCTAAGAAAATCCTGGTGCTATACCAACTAGCATGGTTTGGAGAGTTTCCCAGTGTGCTCACACGGTCTTTCAGAATCTCATGCTATAGATTCATGCCCTCTCTTTTTTCTAACTTCTTGAAACCTGCCTTCCTAACATCTGGGTATACATTTTAATGATGCCAGGTCGCTTCTTTCTTCATTTTCTTGAATTCTAAAGTAAAGGGTATTTTTCCCCCAACCCAGTTTCCTTACATTTCTATTTTTGAGTCTGTTCCTCCTCCCTATGGATAGAAAAAGTCAAGAGTACACCTCTGCCTCTTCATAGTGTTAGCCCTCCTTTGCAGGTATCAACTTGCTTCCAGGTAAACATGGCCTTCCCTTCTGCTTTGCCCTTAGCTCACTGCCCATCCTCATTCCTGTGTCCCAAGTAAGTCATCCAAAACCACTTCCTGAGTTTACCTGCACAGTTACCTACTTGCTAGTATACCACTCAGATCTGGTTTTCTTCTTAAAAGATGAGAGCTGGTTTGAGATAGCTGACTGCATACATAAATTTGGCTTTTCTTTCTTGAAATCTTTGTGATATGGGGATGCCTGGGTGGCTCAGCAGTTGGGTGCCTGCCTTCGGCTCAGGTCGTGATCCTGGGATCTGGGATCAAGTCCCACATCAGGCTTCCTGCGAGGAGCCTGCTTCTCTCTCTGCCTGTGTCTCTGCCTCTCTCCCTCTCTCTCTCTCTCTCAGTCTGTGTCTCTCACGAATAAATAAATAAATCTTAAAAAAAGAAATCTTTGTGATATGACAGAAATATGAACACAAGAAATAAGTACAGTGCCCTGGGAAGTCACGGGAATACCATTTGTGGGTGCCTGTTTCTGCCTGGGTAAGATTGGTGCTAGTGTCAGCAGCAGCCCACACTTCTGAGGAGTGAACTGGCCTTGTCTGTGTGAGTGTCCATTGTACTAGTCGCCCTTCCATGCTTAAACAGCCCTTCCTATGCCCCCTCTTCAGGAAGAGGAGCATGGCTGTTCTCCAGGCAGGGAGATCCTGGTGGAACCAGGGACAGGCATCCGGTTGGCAGACGCACAGTGACCTGTCGGGAGGGCTCTTTCAATACAGCAGCCACACAGCACCCTTGAGGTTGGCTTCCTCTGGAGCAGGTGGGAGCTGGATGAATGGAGTGGACACTGGGAAAAGCAGAAACACTGAGAGAGACGTGTGAGCCACACGGCCCACTAGAGTGACTGGTTCGTCCCTAGAGCTGTGTGTCCATCTGTGAGCCACTTCTGTACCCCATATGCAGTCTGTATCTGTTGCTAGACTCAGCCTTGAGACAGTGAAGCCCCGGAGCCATGAGGCAGGGCTGCATCAGGGGGCACAGCTACACCGTTCGTTGATGTATCGTTGGTGGCTGCTTTCATGCACTGTGGCGGAATGGAGTGGTTGTGACAAGTCTGCCAGGCTCACAAAGTCTAAAATACTTGCCATCAGGCCCTTTAGAGAAGAAGCTTGCCAAACTGAGGTACCTGTTGTGTATGCTGAATTGACATCCTCGGATGTATCTGGAATGGCTATGTTATGTACCATCCTCGGGAGAATTGAGAAAGAGCCACTCAAATGGTTTTGTGTGTTCTGTGACTTGGGAGTGGTTCTGTTTCTTGAACTAACAGAGTGGAAGTCACACAGGAAGTCTTGGCTGTTCTCTGCCCCAATCTGGCACGTTCTCTAGGAAGCCAGCATGCTTTGACATGGCTGGGGCCGCCTGGGAACGGTCCGCTCCGTTCTCCGAGCTGGAGCCACCATTGAGTGTGTCTTCCTTGCAGCCCAGGGCTGCCTTCCCCCTCTTCCTGAGGCATGACCCCTCTTCTGCAGAGTCCTGCTTTCCCCTCCAGCATAGGCTGAGCTCTTGCCCATCTCCAGTGGAGCCCCTCCTCCTGCTCTTCCTCTCCTGATTCATATTGAGTTCTACCCTGTCTGATCTCCTGGCTGGGCTTTCCTTCCTGGGAAGGGGTGAATGCACTCTCTGCAGGGGGCGGGGGGGGGTGGGGGCAGATATCAGGCTCTGTGGGTAATTTCAGTGGGGCAGCATCCGCCACTTCTCCTGACCAGTCCTCCATTCTTACCTGCATGTGTCACGTGGTGATTCTCTTCTTTCTGACTGATTAGAATATCTTGCATTTCCTAGTTTTGAGTTTCTGTTGCTGCTGCTTTTGCCTACCTAGGAACTCTTGTTTGTACTGCTTAGGGAGCTGACCTTTGGGCTTTGTCCCCACCGTAACCATGGCCATCAGCTTGTGGTAGCACACATGTACTCGTATGTCTCTTTGGCAGAGAGAGACAGATAAACCCAGTCACGTAAGCTGAAGGTAGGGAACATTCTCCACCTGAGACCACATGGATTAGCAAAGACCAGAATGAGTAGCAGGTACACTCTCTCAGCCAGCTGCTATATTTGCACTCTGTGGGTGTTAGGATTACTCGTTCACTGAGTAGAGTTTGTCCCCTAGAGGAAGGAAATCAGGTAGCCAAGAAGGTAAATCCAGAGAGTGACATGCTTGCTCTTCTACCTCTTCCCAACTTTAATTGTTCTACCAAGATTAAGTATATTTATCATTTTTAAGAATTGTTTTACATTTATCTTAAAATTTGTGTTTTTTTTTTTTTTAAGGTCTATCAGATCCTCAGAACTCTCTGAAAACACAATTATTATTGGTGTAGTACGGAGGTAAGCTCTCTTTTTTTGAGGGTGAAGCTCAGATGTCAGTGTCATGCTTGCTCTTAGCAGGGACCTAGGAACTTATTGGCTATGACAGGTGTGACTGTCTTTAATTTGGCATTTTCCTTTTTCTTCTTTTCTTTCACTTCACCTGGTAGGAGTTTCTGCTCTGTGTGAGGTTTTGTGATTTTTGGACTGGCGTTCACTTTAGAAATAGGCCAACCACGAGAGATTGCCATTCCTAAAAGTACAGATGTTACCCAGGGCTTTCAAATTCCCAAGTATCTACAAAGGTTTGATTCATGTATAAACAGGGGAATTCTTTATTTCTTCTGAAATTGGAGGTAAAGGAAGGACTAGAAATATGTTAAAAGAAGGGCAGTATTCAGACGTTATTTAGCTTATATGCTCTTGTATGTAGAAGAAAAGATTCTTTGTCCTTTAAACTTTTTCCAGAGCTTTCGGGGGGAAGATATCATTTTTTTTTAACCGGAAGTAGAAGAAAATGGGGAAGAACTTAAAATAAAATTTTTATGTATCAAATAGGTATGTGGTTATTTCTGTATTTTGGATGTTAGTACAAAATCTCCATATTTCAAGCATTGCCAGAAAGCAACATTCAGAACTAAAATAGAAAACTATTTTCAAATTTATGCTAATGATTGGTGTATTAGTCTAATTTATCTAAGGTTATTTGACATACGACAGTCCTGTATTATAGAAATTAGTGAATAAAGTGATGAACTGTAATTGATAATAACTGTCTCTAACCTTTTACTCTGTTCTTTTGAAGGACGGATAGAGAAGAGTCCTCTGTGATGCCCCTCATTGCTGCTGGCTTTACAAGGGTATGTACCCACTTCTTTGCTATGCAAGTGTAATTCAGCATGAGAAATTAAATTTTATCTCCTTTCAGAGCCCCCAAAAGTTTTGAATTCATTTGGAGAAAACAGATTGTTTTCCTTGTGCTATTACAGTTTGGTTTAACTTTAGAACTTGGTAATCTTAATAATCTACAACATTTTATGTTTTTGCTCCCTCAAAATTATGCTTGCTAAAGGCATCTAAACATCATAAAATCTTTAATGGCACACTCATGAAAAGTCATGCCATAGGATATGTTGTTTATAAATAATGCTGATATGTATACATGCAATTTGAAAGGCAGTTCAAGGATCCTGGAAATGAGGCAGCCCAAACATGCCTCCCTCTCCCTCTGCAGCCCTCCCTAACCTGTTGGTTTTCCTTAAGCTAAAGGGCTTCTACAAGCTTTGGTCAGCTGGTTGCCATGAGCCTTGGGAATCATGGTGGAGAGAACTGAAGAAAGGCTGATCCTGGGACAGATTTGTGGCCCTAATTTCTGTCTATGAGGTTGTCAAGACACCTCAAGCCACGAATTTACTTTAAAGGGGTTCTAGGTGGTAGGTCGTACTCCTGGGCACCTGGCACAAGCAAATACAGATCCTCCCCTGCAGAAAACGCCTTTTTGTCTCTGGCCCCAAAGAATCTTCGCAAGTAATTGCTCAAGGGCAGCAGGCAGCAACCCATGGAAGCTGAGCGGTACATAGGAGTTGATGCATTGCGAGTGAGAACTAGTAGGAAAAAGACAGCAGAAACAGACCCCCACAGCCCACAGACACTAGAGTAATCAGATGCAAGTTATAAGGCAGTTATGCTTCTTATATGTAAAGAATAAAAGACAAGCTTGGAAATGTCCGCAAGAAATAAAAAACCTTATAAAAAGTGACACAGCAAATTCTAAGCACAGCACCATTGAATTTTGAGAAATGAACACATTATAACCGAAAAATTTTAAACTTAGTGGGTCTGAAGAAATTATCTAGCATGTAGCACAGAGATTCAGTAAGAGAAGATAAGTTAGGGAGGTTAAGAAGTGTGGAGTTTAGCTTATGTGTAGTTGGAGTTCCAGGAGGACAGGAAGGAGAATGAGGCAGAGGCAATACTTGAAGAGGATTTTCCAGAACTGACGAAAGACTGTCATCCATCGATTCAGAAATTCCAACAAATCCGAAGTAGAGTGAATAAAAAGAAGACACTTCGTAGTGAAAAAAAGTGGGGAGCTTAAAATCTCACCAGAGAAAAAAGATTGCCTTCAGAAGAATGATGACTAACAGCTGGCTTCTCAGCAGTGATAAATGGAGAGTAGAAAATAGTGTGATAATGCTTTCAATGTGATGAAATAACTACTCACCTAGAGTGTTAACCCTAGCAGGAAGAGCTTTCAAAAATGAGGCTGACGTACGTTCAGCAGTATGGAAACTGAGAGAGTTTGTAAAGGATGTGCTTCAAGTGGAAGGAAGGCAAATATCAAGCAGAAGCCTTGAAATACAAGAAGGAATGAAGCCGGAAAATGGGGAATATGGGGATAAATGTAAGCACTCATTTACTGTATGAAACAGTAATAGTCACATCTAGTCTGATTAGAGATGGCAGCAGGAGAGGGAGGCCCAGCCGGGTCCCTGTTCACCCTACAGGGCCAGAGGGGATGTACGTGAACTTCAGAGTCCTGTTTCCCCAAGTGCCCTGTCTGAGGCAGAAAACTGAGAAAGGACTGCAGTGACACAGCAGATGAACTGGAACAGGAACTTGAAGAGGAGGGAGGGTGGATGAGGTGGGAGAAGTGGTGAGCAGTGAATGTGCTGCGCCCACGTGCCGCCTGCTGCCGCCCTCTCTCTGTGGCCTTCCCTCCTCCCCCTACCACGCGAGCCCAGACACAGGCGTGTGTGTGTGCGCATGCGTGCGTGAGTAACGTGTACTGTGGCTTCATTTCTAGTTACATAACACAGGAAATGTAAGTAAAATATAATACATATCTATCTAACTATAATGTTAGACCTAAAAGGAAAAATGCAGACCTGAATGTATAATACTCTTCTAACAGAGGGGGACACCCCAAAAGAAAAACTTGAACAACAGGTCAGTATTTAAATTCTAGATGATCTTAGCAAATGTAGGCATTTTCAAGGTTTGTGAGGAGGAGCTCGAGGTAGAAGTGTTCTCAGGGCCTCATCTAGCAAACATGCGGTTGGGGGTGGGGAGTGGACAGAGTATCCCAAAGTTTTCATCTGGGAAATGTGCAGACTAGAACATTGGTTCTCTGGGAGATGGTCGGTTCTGGGAGTGATTGGTACCTTGTTTTCATATAGTAGTAAAGAAATCTGTGTTGGCCTTTGAGATCAGTGAAAAGGAACATAACCATTAATGGAAAAGTTTAACAAACCTTCCAAATTCACAAGAGGAAATATGAAATTTACAGCCACTTGGTCAAACTGTCTGACACAAAAAGGAATATTGTGAAACCAGTCATGAAGACTGAGTAAGAGAGAAGGAATAAAATCAAGTGCATGTGATTTCTTCCATTTTTAAAAAAGATAGGCTGTTCAACTGGGTTATAAAAGTGGAGTTAAATGGTATTTCTAAGACAAAGCAATAAAGGCTTAGTAACAAATGAACAAAGGTAGCAAGTTGATGCAGACAAAAAAGAACACAAATTCCAATGATAACATCTGGTAATCTGCAGCTTATGATTTTACTTTATACACACACAATGTTATATAAATTATATGAAAAAATGAGATCATTATTTTTACCTAGTTTTGTGTTTCCTCTCCCTTTTTTATTGACAACTCCCAAAGCATATGACCCATATCGGCACCTACCCCCATTCCCTCACCTGCAGTAATCTGTTCAGTTGCTGAGAACAACCAGTCAGCCTCTGTGAAGATGGGTGTTCCTTTCAGTACAGAATCCTGGGTTGGAAGTGTGGATCACCTCTTGCTAGTGAATCCTAGACCATGCCCCTCCTCCAACCTATGTGGGAAAGCATTCACACAAAGAGAAAAACTTTCCCAGCCTGCTCTGAAGATCCTCTTCAGCTTCAAACTGGCTATTTTTTTTAGCAAGGACCCCTGAAGCTTCTATTTTCTAGTGAAACCTGAGGATAGATGATGTGCCCTGCCTTGGATTCTTTGCTTACCTACAGCCACCAGGAGTCATGAAGCTTTATATTTATTTGTATGTGTCTCTTTGAAAAGAGTTGGGAATGTGTGTGTTTAGTGAGCAATGTATTTGAAATTCCCCATAAGGAAGTGTACTGGCACAGCTGTGTAGGCTGGAGAGGGCACTTTGGTAGAAGGTATAGTAAACCACAGTCCTTATATTTTCATCATATAGTCAAGTTATCATGAAGCTAACTTGAAAATGCAAGGGTAGCTGATGCACACACTCTCCACCCTCCACCCAAGTGCTTGGTCAAGGTGTCCTTTGAAGCCCTTGGTAGAATCACTCTTAGGTGCATGTCCCTAAGCACAGAAGCTTTAAAGTGGTCATTCCAAGGGTTCATGACCTAGCAAATAAGGAGGTAGTCACAGGCTCACCATTTTGTGGGAGATGAATTCAAGTGGAGGACCAGTCCTCAGAGACCACAGTGAAAACTAATCTTCCCTCAAGCAGAGTTCCCTTCCTTCACATAGCAACAGGGCCCTGAGGTAGGCAGTAGTGCCAAGGCTTGAGCCAGCCCCTGCCTGAAAGCCAACACCATGGTGGGGTCTCTGGTCTTTAGGAGGCAGCCAGCTATTTTATGGGTTAGTGCCATCATTCAAGATTTCAGGGTGAATGGAAACCTGCTTGCTTCCTCCATTGGACTTGCTGGCAGCGGAGCATTTGCTCAGGTTTGGTGTGTCTCAGTGCTGGTTGTGCATGAGAATCCTCTGGAAAACTTCTCTACCTAGAGAGGCGCTTTGAGGTGGTGGTGGGAGGGGCCTGCACATTGGTATTATTTTGTAAAATTGCAGATAATTCTAACAGCAGCCCAAGGTTGAAAGCCACTGGGTGGGGCGTCACAAAGTAGGTGTGATAAAGGCTCTGGAAAAGCAAGGTTGAATCCGCTCAGGAGTCCACAGGATTCGTGGCCTGGCCCCTCTGGTGGAATGGAGTAGGGATAGGAGGCTAGCAGCTGTTGATGGAGCAGGAGCAGCAGCCTATCTCCCAGGTATCCCTGGACTTGGTGCCCTTCTTTGCCCTCCATGCCTCGTGGAATTCTTGGGTCATACTTGAAAATTGGAGAAGGGCTAGAAAGACTGGATGTTTAGAAGCAGAGCAGAAGTAGTGAGGGGGAGGGACAGACAGCAGGGGCAAGATGCCCTGCATTTGGTCACATGTGCTTCTTTTGTAACTTTGCAGTCTGCCTTTGGGGTAAAGAAGTTTGGATATATACATTCATACCCAGTGAAAAATCTGGTTGCATGCCTGGGAGGCCATTTATAAATACACGTCTCCACATCCTAGGATCTCACTTGCAGAGCAGGTGAGGCCAGCCAGGCCCTTGGCAGCTGCAGTCCCCACCCCTTGTCTACTGGCAGTGGCATAAGCCCTGAGCCCAGGAATCTCCTCCCTGTTCCTGCCTGGTCAGCAGTAGGTCCCTGTGCAGGTTGATGGCATTCTTGGGTGTTCTGTGGAGTCAGGCCCAACTGAGGAATGGATGGCAGGCCAGTGCTCTCCTCTCAGTAGATGAGAGCTGGTTGGCATGGCACCTCTCTCAGACTTCTGTGAGTGAGAAGGGCTGTGTTTTGGTGTGCAGGTTAGGGACCACCATGCCCGTGGCCAGCAGCCCTTGCTGCCTCTCTTCCCCTCCCAGAGACAGCGGTCATCATACTCTATGGTCATATAGCAGTTTGCAGTTCAAGCGCTTTTGTCCACTTGGTTCTTACAGTCCTCTGTGGTGGCTAGGAGCAGGATAGTCTTGTTCTATAAGTGAAGACACCACCCAGGAAGGTTGGGTGCCTCATTTAGGGCCATACGGTTTATAAGCCACGAACCTGGAGCTTGTCTGATACTCAGGCAAGATCTTGATCACTGTTTAAATGGGAGAGCTAGGGGCAGCCTGGGTGGCTCAGCGGTTTAGCGCCGTCTTCGGCCGGGGTGTGATCCTGGAGACCCGGGATCGAGTCCCATTTCGGGCTCCTTGCATGGAGCCTGCTTCTCCCTCTGCCTGTGTCTCTGCCTCTCTCTCTCTCTTTCTCTCTCTCTGCGCGTGTGTGTGTTTCTCATGAATAAATAAAATTTAAAAAAAATGGGGGAGCTATTCACCTTCACTGTGGCAGAGACAGGAGCTCTGTGAGGGGCTCGTGTCCCAGGTTTGTCTGGCTTCCACTTGCAGATGGTGACCTGCCCTGCCTCTTAGGCCTCAGCCTGCAGCTTGGCTGATCCAAGTATTAGCCACGCATTGAGCAGGTGAAAGCCAGAGCTGGTCATAGAAATGGGGGTGAGTTAATGTTCCCAAATATTTCTTCCACCCAACTGGAACTATGTAACAGAACATAGTGAAGTCTAAGATACCTTCACAGAATACATAGTTTGGTGGTGGAATGAGTCCATGCTTCTCAGAACTATGTGATTTGCTTTGTGGTGAGATGCTTCCATTATGTAAACATTTATTATATGAGGTAGTAATTGTCCACAGCAGTAAGAGCTCCTGGACAAGGCCATGACTCTGCCAGCACCTCTGACATGGAGGGCCATCCTTTGATGGCTTGGTTGAGCTGTGCTTAGAGGTGAGTGTAGAAGAGAATGTCCTTGAGTGGGCGTGATCTTTGTGAAATACAGGTGCAAAGAGAAGTACAAGCATGTTTTTGCTTACTGTGAGCTTGAACAGCTTTGAAGAGTCAAACCATATACTGAACCTGGATAAGGGAATATGCTCTGGGAGTTATAGAACCTCAGTTAAATAAATTCTTCCTTCTACATATTCTAGCCTCTGATGGTGAATGCAGACAACCAGAATCCTCTCACCTCAAACAAAGCATCCTTAAGCAAGCCCTGCCTTTCTGAAGGTTAATTTGGTACCCATAGGCTTTATCTCTCAGTTCCTGTTCATCATTAAAGATAATGTATTTTTTAGATTCCAGTTACCCACTTGAGAAGTCTATTGGAAAGAGTTATTTTTATTGATAGGCATATTAATTTAAAGATACACATTTGTTGATCCACAAAATCTCCTTTCTCTCTGTAGAGGTATGTGGAAAACCCCAGCCTCATGGCCTGTTACAATGAACTGCTCCAGCTGGAGTTCGGAGAGGTGCGGTCCCAGCTGAAACTCAGGTAATTAATTCTGCTACTTCTGGAATGCCCACACCACACCATGTGGGACAGCTTTTCTTTCTTTCTGTTCTTTCTTTTCCTCCTTTCTTTCTTTCGTATTTAGAGATTTCCATTCCCAAATTTTGTTTTGTTCTTTTAAGATTTTATTTATTTATTCATAAGAGACGTAGAGAGCGAGGCAGAGACACATGCAGAGGTAGAAGCAGGCTCCCTGCGGGTAGCCTGATGTGGGACTCGATCCTGGGACTCCAGGATCACACCCTGAGCCAAAGGCAGATGCTCAACTGCTGAGGCACCCAGGTATCCCATGGGGAGCTTTTCGAGCGAGGTTTTCAGTTGTGACTCTTTTGGCCCTAACTGACCTCCTACTGAAATGGGAGGGAGTGGTGACCTGGCAGCTCTCCTCACAGAGACTCTTGGAGTCTGCCTGGGTGTCTAATGACTGGTCAGGTTAATGATGGGAGACTCACACTTAAAGATGGGGCTCCAGGGGTCTTGGGATCAAGTCCCACATCAGGCTCCTCACAGGAAGCTTGCTTCTTCCTCTGTCTGTGTCTCTGCCTCTCGTTCTGTGTCTCTCATGAATTAAAAAAAAAAATGGGGCTCCAAAAGAAAACAATTATCTGTTAAGTTTTTTAAGAAAATAAGTTGAAATATATACACACAGCCAACCTACTAATATTTATTATCTTTGCTAAGTGACATGTTTTCTTCACCACAGAAAGGCATTTTATGATTTGCTCCTGAGCAAGTTTTTTTTTTTTTTTAAGTGAAATGAGTTAGAAGCCTAAGTCCTTGTACAATAGGAAAAGTAAAAAGATTAGTAAAATTATAGGAGTTTGAGAGAAGGGGAAAAATGTCAGCAGCCCTTTGTCATCCTGGGTTTCTTCCTTGGGGGGCCTGCTGTTCTCTAATATTTCCAGGGATCAAGGAGAGAATGAAATCACTCTGTTTATTCCCAGGGCAGAGATAAGGGGACCAGGCCTTGGAGTAGGAAGATTGGTAGGGACCAGTACAGGCTCCACATGCAGGGAAGGAAAGTATTTCACAGGCTGAAGGAGATGAAGCTTGAGGTAGCAGAGAAGTTCTGACGAGCAGATGTGTTTCGAGGCTAGTAAAGTATACGAAAGAGTCTTATTGCCAGATTCTGCCAGGAAACTGAGGTCGCTGGCTGCCCTAAGGCCTGCTCACCCCTCACTCCGGATGCTGACTGGCTGCGGCATTCCTACAGTGGATTAGGCTACCAGCCACTCTGAGGTTAGAGCAGAATTTTGGAGCAGTTGGTGGTACTAGAGGATACCTGGCCCTATCAAGATGCAGCAGCTGACACCTAGGGAGATTAAGCGACCTTGGTCTAGGACCTCACAGGCAGCAGACAGCCCGGCCGTAGGGAGTCCTGCAGATTGTAATCAGCCTTTTCCAAACTGCAGTCATTGTCTCTCTTCCATCCCTAAATTTAACTGTAACCTCTCACCTTTTCTTCCTGAATACCTTCGCCTAGGAAACACAGCATCATCTCCCCTGTGGTCCTAGACGGAAACCACTATGTCTCCTCACACATCCCCAACTCCAGTCACTCACCAAGTCCTATTGATTTTGCCACCTGAGTATCTGTGGAATATACCCACTTCTCTTCCTCTTTAGGCCACTCTCCTCTAACCTGGATTAGTGAACCATCCATTAGTCTCCCTACATCATTCTGGACTCGTCCTTGTCGTTCTGCACACCACGGCAATATGCAACTCCACTTGTGCTTCAGCTCTGCACCTCCCCATTTCCTTCAAGCTAAAGCCCGAACTTTAAGATGTGGCCTGCACAGTTCTCTGTAGTGCATCTCCTGCCTTCCCCTCTGTCCCCACCTGTGGTTCTCTGCACCAGCTGACAACCAAGGGAGAAGTGCATTATCAAGGGCATTATGAGGGAAGGGGGAGATGCAGGGCTTGAAAGCTGGGAGAAATCCAGACTTGTTCCACCAGATGTTAAAATGCGCCAACAAGCTATAACAAGCGCCTTCGTGTTACTGCTAGATCAGTAAACTGGAATGTAAAGTGTAGACATAGACTTGAGTATATTTCAGAATTTAGCATATGATCAACACAGCAGCTTAAATCAATATGGAAAAGGGCAGACTTTTCAGTGAATACGCTTGTGACAGCTCGTTAATTGTTTGGAAGGAAAATTCAGCTCATATTGATCTCACACCCAACCCCAAAATAAATTCCAGTGACTTAAGAGACTTGATGTCAAAAAGTAGGGCCACATAAGTACTAAAAATATAAGTGTACATATGTAACTGGATGATGAAGTCTGTTTAAGTTCAGCATGGCATAAAAGCCAAATTGGGTAAGGAAAGAGATTCAGATTAAACAAATATAAAAATGTTAAGCTTGTCTACAGTTTTTTTTTTAAACTGTAAATAATGTTACATTTTTATTTTGTCTTACTTTAAAGATTTATTTATTTATTTGAAAGAGAGCATGAATGGGAGGGAGAGAGGGAGAGAGAATCTTAAGCAGACTCTGCTGAGCATGGAGTCCAATGTGGGGCTAGATTTCATGATCCTGAGGTCATGATCTGAGCCAAAACCAAGAGTTGGGTGCTTAGCTGACTCTGCTACCAGGCACCCCAATAATGTTACATTTTTAGATAAATAACATACTGGGGAGAATATATCTGTAACATATAGGACAGACAGGTTAATACCCCAAATACATAAAGGGTTTTTGATCAATCAGTTAAAAAGTGGGAACATCCAGTAGAAAAAATTAAAAAGGCATGATCAAGCAGTTCACAGGGGGTAGTAATGACCAGTAAAAGTGAAAAGATAGATGTTTGGCTTCATTAGCAATCAAAGAAATAAAAATGAAATGGTATACTATTTTTTATTTACCAAATCTGCAAAAAGTTTAAAAAGAATGATAAAAATAAGTAGGGCTTCTCACAGATCCATCTCCTCTAAGCTTATTATATCAGAGTTAGGAACTTCTTTCTCATTGTTTTTTTATTTTATTTTTTTAAATAACAGCTTTATTGATGTATAATTCACATTACATCACTTGATTTTTATATACCAAGAAATGAAAGTTAATCCCTAAGCTCCTTTGTCTTATTTAGTGAGATAGTTTATTAATACCAAATAATGTGAAAGCATTGCTCTTGTTAGTTTCCTTAATACTGTCTTTACCTTTTATGAACAAATAGGCAGTTGCTTTCTTTCTTTTCATCTTCTGAGGCATATAAGAGAACTAAATTGGAAGTGACCCAAATGTCCAATCATGGGGATTTATTGAATAAATTATGGCATAACTTTAAAATAGACTGTTAAATGCATAGGAAATAAACGTCCACCTCATGGTAACCACAAAGCAAAACTTAAGGCAAATACACAAAAGAAAATGAGAAAGAAATCTAAACATAGCACTAAAGAAAGTTATCAAACTAGAAAGAGAAGAAAGGAACAGAGAGTAATTCTAAAAACATGCAGAAAAGAGTGAACAAAATGGCAATAAGTACTTACCCAGTAATTACTGGAAATGTAAATAGACCAAATTCTCTAATCAAAAGGCAGTATACTTGAATAAAAAAATAATAAATAATTTTCAAAAAGACTCCTCTGTGTGCCTGCCTAGAAGAGACTCGCTTCAGAAGCAAGGATACACACAGAATGAAAGGGAAAGGATAGAAAAAAGATATTCCACACTAGAAACAAAAAGAAAGCTGGTATAACTGTATTTATATGAGACAAAGTAGGCTTTAAAACACAGGCTTTAATATTACATATTACATAATATTACATATTACAATATTACATATTACATACATATTATATAATATTACATATTACATAATGATAAAGAGGCCAAACCAACAAAAATATATAACAGTTATATATACAGCCAACATAGGACACCAACATACATGAAGTAAATATTAACATATGTAAAGAGAGAAATTGACAATATAATCCTAGTAGGGGGCTTTAACACCCCACTTAAATCAGTGGATAGATCATCCAGACAGAAAATCAGTAAGGGAACATTGGCCTTAAATGGCACATTAGACCAGATGAACTTAATAGATACAATACAGAACATTTCATCCCAAAGCAGCAAGATTTGTGTTCTTCTCAAGTGTTGTACATGCAGCATTCTCCAGGACAGATCATGTTAGGCCACAAAATAAATCTCCGTGTTTTCAGGAAGATTGAGATTGGAGCAACCATCTTTTCTGATCACAGTGGTGTGAACTAGAAATCAATTATAAGAAGAATATTGAGGGAAAAAAACACAAAAATTTGGAGAAAGCTACTAAACAACCAGTGGGCCACCAGAGAAATCAAAGGAGAAATTTTTTAAAATGCTCAGGAACAGGGATCCCTGGGTAGCTCGGCGGTTTGGCCCCTGCCTTTGGCCCAGGGCGCAATCCTGGAGTCCCGGGATTGAGTCCCGCGTCGGGCTCCCGGTGTGGAGCCTGCTTCTCCCTCCTCCTGTGTCTCTCTGCCTCTCTCTCTCTCTCTGCCTCTCATGAATAAATAAGTAAAATCTTTTAAAAACAACAACAACAACAAAAAAAAAAAACCCTCCCAACAACAGAGTCCAGGACCAGATGGCTTCACTGGTGACATCTCCTAAACACTGAATAAAGAAGTAATACCAGAGTATTAAGAGTTCTTCAACTCTTCCAAAAAACAGAAGAGGAGGGAACTCTTCCATACTCAATTTATGAGACCAGCATTACCATAGTACCAACCCAGACAAGCAGGCCATGAAATAGTAAAATGACAGGCCAATACCCCGATGAACATAGATGCAAAAATCCTCAACAAAATATTAGAGTGGTGGCAAACAGGGAAAGGGGGTTAGGGCTGGATGCCAAATTGGTGAAGGGGATCCCAAGGCACAGACCTATGGTTATAACATAAGTACATCATGGGGAATAAAGTCAAATAATACAGTTGACCCTTGAACCATGCAGGGCTTAGGGCACTGACCCTTCATGAAGTTGAAAATCCATGTAGAACTTTTGACTCCTCAGAAATTTGAGTATTAACAGCCTACTGTAGATTGGAAGCCCTGTCGATAATATAACCAGTCATTTAACATACAGTATATTATATATGGGTGAGCTGATTGTATTGTTATTAATATTAATTTTGTATGGTAACACATAACTAGACTTGCTATGATGATCAGTTTGCAATGTGTACAAATGTCAAATCACTATGTTTAAACACATGAAACTAATAGAATATTATATGTCAACTATATTTCATTTAAAAAGACTGAGTTCACCCAAAAGCATAAGATAC
Organism: Vulpes lagopus; assembly: GCF_018345385.1. Taxonomy (NCBI): domain Eukaryota; kingdom Metazoa; phylum Chordata; class Mammalia; order Carnivora; family Canidae; genus Vulpes; species Vulpes lagopus. The sequence goes on from NC_054827.1 coordinate 114,501,204, forward strand.
CTAGGAATAAACCTAACCAAAGAGGTAAAGGATCTATACCCTAAAAACTATAGAACACTTCTGAAAGAAATTGAGGAAGACACAAAGAGATGGAAAAATATTCCATGTTCATGGATTGGCAAAATTAATATTGTGAAAATGTCAATGTTACCCAGGGCAGTTTACACGTTTAATGCAATCCCTATCAAAATACCATGGACTTTCTTCAGAGAGTTAGAACAAATTATTTTAAGATTTGTGTGGAATTAGGAAAGACCCCGAATAGCCAGGGGAATTTTAAAAAAGAAAATCATAGCTGGGGGCATCACAATGCCAGATTTCAGGTTGTACTACAAAGCTGTGGTCATCAAGACAGTGTGGTACTGGCACAAAAACAGACACATAGGGGATCCCTGGGTGGCTCAGCAGTTTAGTGCCTGCCTTTGGCCCAGGGCGTGATCCTGGAGTCCCAGGATCGAGTCCCGCGTCAGGCTCCTGGCATGGAGCCTGCTTCTCCCTCCTCCTGTGTCTCTGCCTCTCTCTCTCTCTCTATGTCTATCATTCATAAATAAATAAATAAATAAACAAATAAACAAATAAAATAAATAAATAAATCTTTAAAAAAAAAAACCAGACACATAGATCAATGGAACAGAATAGAGAACCCAGAAGTGGACCCTGAACTTTATGGTCAACTACTATTCGATAAAGGAGAAAAGACTATCCATTGGAAGAAAGACAGTCTCTTCAATAAATGGTGCTGGGAAAATTGGACATCCACATGCAGAAGAATGAAACTAGACCACTCTCTTTCACCATACACAAAGATAAACTCAAAATGGATGAAAGCTCTAAATGTGAGACAAGATTCCATCAAAATCCTAGAGAACACAGGCAACACCCTTTTTGAACTCGGCCATAGTAACTTCTTGCAAGATACATCCACGAAGGCAAAAGAAACAAAAGCAAAAATGAACTATTGGGACTTCATCAAGATAAGAAGCTTTTGCACAGCAAAGGATACAGTCAACAAAACTCAAAGACAACCTACAGAATGGGAGAAGATATTCGCAAATGATGTATCAGAGAAAGGGCTAGTTTCCAAGATCTATAAAGAACTTATTAAACTCAACACCAAAGAAACAAACAATCCAATCATGAAATGGGCAAAAGACAGGAACAGAAATCTCACAGAGGAAGACATAGACATGGCCAACATGCACATGAGAAAATGCTCTGCATCACTTGCCATCAGGGAAATACAAATCAAAACCACAATGAGATACCACCTCACACCAGTGAGAATGGGGAAAATTAACAAGGCAGGAAACCACAAATGTTGGAGAGGATGCAGAGAAAAGGGAACCCTCTTACACTGTTGGTGGGAATGTGAAGTGGTGCAGCCACTCTGGAAAACTGTGTGGAGGTTCCTCAAAGAGTTAAAAATAGACCTGCCCTACGACCCAGCAACTGCACTGTTGGGGATTTACCCCAAAGATTCAGATGCAATGAAACGCCGGGACACCTGCACCCCGATGTTTATAGCAGCAATGTCCACAATAGCCAAACTGTGGAAGGAGCCTCAGTGTCCATCGAAAGATGAATGGATAAAGAAGATGTGGTTTATGTATACAATGGAATATTACTCAGCCATTAGAAATGACAAATACCCACCATTTGCTTCAACGTGGATGGAACTGGAGGGTATTATGCTGAGTGAAATAAGTCAATCGGAGAAGGACAAACATGTTCTCATTCATTTGGGGAATATAAATAATAGTGAAAGGGAATAGAAGGGAAGGGAGAAGAAATGTGTGGGAAATATCAGAAAGGGTGACAGAACATAAAGACTCCTAACTCTGGGAAACGAACTAGGGGTGGTGGAAGGGGAGGAGGGCGGGGGGTGGGGGGGAATGGGTGACGGGCACTGGGGGGGGGGCACTTGACAGGATGAGCCCTGGGTGTTATTCTGTATGTTGGTAAATTGAACACCAATAAAAAATAAATTTATTTATTTATTTATTTATTTTAAGATTTATTTACTTATTTATTCATGATAGACATAGAGAGAGAAAGAGAGAGGCAGAGACACAGGAGGAAGGAGAAGCAGGCTCCATGCCGGGCGCCTGACACGGGACTCAATCCCGGGACTCCAGGATCGCGCCCTGGGCCAAAGGCAGGAGCCAAACCGCTGAGCCACCCAGGGATCCCCCAAAAATAAGTTTATTTAAAAAATAAAATAAAATGAACAGTTTAGAAATGGGCTTAAAAATATGTTAGATTCTTTAAAAAAAAATGTTAGATTCTTTAAACTCCTCTCCAGTATGATATTATTTGTTCAGAAAAGTTCATGCTCTCTCTTTATTACTTTATCTTCCTGTAGAAATAGTTTTAAAAACTTTGGATTAGCAGATTCTAATTTTTACTGAAGAGACTAAGAAAAGGACTAACGAAATCAGAAAACTCTAGCTGGTGAAATCTGCAGTTAAGCATAGATTTTATTATTGGTAAAAGTGAAGAGGAACACTACAGATGTATGATTAAATTATTAGGATGTTTTTTCAAAAGCACATGCAATAAGTATGTTTACATTTAAAAAAAAAGACTGAGTTATCTTTCTGGTAACTGTAGAAGTTTTGTTGTTGTGATATGAATAGGCAGTCAAAGATTATACTGCCATATGGAATATGTTCTATAGATAAGTATCAGGTGGTTTATTAATAAAATTACAGTTGACCCTTAAACATCACGGGTTCTTATACGTGGATTCTTTTCAATAAATACAGTAGTATAAATGGATTTTCTCTTCCTTATGATCTTTTTAGTAGCATTTTCTTTTCCCTAGCTTCCTTTATTGTGAGGATACATTAAATAACACATATAGCATATAAAATCTGTGTTAGTTGACTGGTTATGTTATCGACAAGGCTTCTTGGTCTATAGTACGTAAGTTTCTGGGTAGTCAAAAGTTATATGCAGATTTTTGACTGCACAGAGAGTTGGCACTCTTAACCCTTGCCTTGTTCAAGGTTAACTGCATGGTTATTTCTCTGGATTTTGTGATGATTATCATCTTTTTAAGTTTGTAATTTGCTGCAATTTCTTTCCTCCTTCCAAATACGTATTCTTTTTTTTAGATAAAAAAAGTAAATAATAGCTACAAATGATTGACCATCTCCTTTCTGTTGGGCTCTGTGCAGGATTCTTGATTCTCTTCTCTCATGTAGCCCTCAGGAGGGTTCTCCCAGATGGGGAGGAGGGAGACTCAGGAGGTTCAGTCATGGGCCCAGGGTCCCAGAGCTGCCCTGGCATGTATCCCACGCTGGTCCTCACCCTGGAAGGGAAGGCACAGCTATGTATATTCATGGTCCCAAGTAGCATGGTTACAGAAGGTGTTTATTTTTATTTATGCTTTTTAATATTTCCCTCCTCCTTTTTCTTGAATTAGTATTTGTTACTTTTATCATCAAATGAAAACCACATTTAAATAAGTTAATACAATAACTCAAGATTGTATTAGATTTTTTTGTAGTGTTTACATTAATCAGTCTTTTTTTTCCCCCTACCCATAAAGGGCTTGTAACTCAATATTCACGGCATTAGAGAAAAGTCAAGAAGCAATTGAAATTACAAGTGAAGACCGCGTTATACAGGTTGGTTATTTTGGAAGTTCATTTTCTGAATTTCTGGTATTGCTTTAGCATTGAACCCTTCCAGTCTGATGTTTTGTTTTTTTTTTTTTTCTTTTGGAAGTTCAAGAGACCAAGTTTTTCTTAGAGGATCATCAGAACAAAATCTGTAAAATACGTAATTTAAAATAAGTTCCTTTTAAATAAGTAAAGCTACTAATAATTATTTATGGTGCCAGAAAATATTCTGTGGAAATACCACATTTGCATTTATTATTATTTACTTTTTTGTTTATTTAGGAGGCTTTTATCCAAAGGGATTACCACAGGAGCAGGAGGAGGCCCTCACCCTAAGGTCTTCAAGCTCTAGCCTTTCTCATTGTTTTTGAAGATAGTTTACACCTATAGAAATGTATTAGAAACTACTCAGAATTGCCAGAATAACCTAGTAGTTGCTGAACAAATGACTCATTATTAGCAAAGAGGATTCATGAAAGCAGCTTAAGATAATATAGCTTGTACTTTTAGATAACAAAAGAGGGCTTGTACCAAGGAAATACTCCTTTTGTCTGAGATCAGCTCCACTTTGCTGTCTCTCCTAAGCACTCTAGCTCTTCATTTTAACTTGCAACATGCTTGGTAAAGAGCTGCCGATCCTGGCTTTCAGGAGTCGGTACCCAGAGAGGCAGCTGGCCGGCATTGAGAGCGCAGGCTGGTGGCAGGCAACTGCCACGCCTTCCTAGCTGAGCATCATAGGGCAAGTTACTTGGTCTCCCTAAATGTGCTCTCTGAGCTGTACAGACAAGAATGATACTCCTACAACAACCTGTCTTTTGTCAGGATGTTGTAAGTGGGTGAGTGCGTGTGGAGTGCTTACTAGTGTCTAGCAAGGAAAACAGACCCTAAGTGGTATCAGTCATTGCTTTATCATCACCGCTATTTTATTATTGCTATTATTAGCACATGCACAGCTTTCCTGTACATTTTCTTCTAGTCTTGTGGTCCTCTCTGAAATTTAGCCATACAGCCTTCCATCAGTAAGTACTTCCCAGTTCATAACCTGCTTTCCCAGCACGCTATTCATGTGTATCACTTGAGAGTGGCGACCTAGGGGTTTCATTCCCATTGAACAGATATGCGGATTGAGACTTAGAGGGGGTTGAGTGACTTGCTGGAGGGGGGCCTGGGTGCTTTGCACTTCAGTCTACTACTTCATTCTACTGTGTCATAATCTGAGAAGTGCTCCTATAGCAGTTCAAGCTGGTATTCATGTGGCTTCTTCCTCTGTGGATGTTCAAGGGGATTGGACCAGTTCCTCTCTGGGGCCTCAGGGACCATGACAGAACCCCAGTCAAGTCCCTGGGGTAGAGGCTTCTCTGGACCCCAGGGATCTCCAGGGGTTATGCTCTACGACTTCAAAACTGTCACAGTGAGCTCCAAGCTCCTGAGCTTTCTGGGTGGAAAACATGATGGCTTAGGGTAAATACTCTGGATTGTCCTCTTCCCAGATTCTCTTTTAATGTGCTTGATGTTGTTTCTCTTGTCTCCCCCCAGTATGCAAATCCTGCATTTGAAACAACCATGGGCTATCAGTCAGGTGAATTAATAGGAAAGGAGTTAGCAGAAGTGCCTATAAATGAAAAAAAGGCTGATTTGCTCGATACTATAAATTCATGCATCAGGATAGGCAAGGTAAGTAAGAGGGTTAGTACCTTTTTTACTTTCTGTAACAAAGAGGAAAGGAAGGTGTCTGCCAAGCATCACCTGGGCGGGATAATCTGCATCTCACCCTTCACTGAGGCCCAGGGAAGTGCCAATAGTGTTGGTCCTGTTATTCCCATTTTGCAGATGAGGAAACTAAGATCAAGGAAGTGGAGGAGACAATCAACTGTTATGCAGAATAGCTTTGATTGACACTTGAAGTCAGTATCTTCATCTTTGTTACAAGTACATTGATCTTTCTAGTAATTGATTGTCTAAGTGGTAGATGTTGTCAAGTGGCTTCTTTGGGCAGAGGATTGCCAGTGAAGACCCAAGGTCTCAGAACACACCTGAGCCCAACACATCTGCATCTGTTTGGCCTCTTTTGGAATGCCTTCTGTGTGCAGGCACTCTGCTAGATTGTGGTATAGAAAAAAGGGCAAAACATAAACTGCTGCCTTGGGGAACTCCTATTCCAGGGTGTGAACATGACAAGTCACATAATCGTGGTGCTGGAGGGATAGATGGAAGGCAGGCTCAGTCTGAAAGGTTATTTCTCAGCACTGGCTTCTGCCAGCACCTCACTATTACTAGGTTTTCATGTGTGATGACAAGGAAAAGGCTGGGATCCCTGGGTGGCTCAGCAGTTTAACGCCTGCCTTTGGCCCAGGGCGTGATCTTGGAGTCCCAGGATCGAGTCCCATATTGGGCTCCGTGCATGGAGCCTGCTTCTCCCTCTGCCTGTGTCTCTCCCTCTATCTTTGTGTCTCTCATGAATAAATAAATAAAATCTTTAAAAAAACAAACAAACAAAGGGAAAGGCTATTGCTTTCCATAGTCTTTTCTGCTGGGCTCTTTTTAACTTTTGGAAGTTGGTGAGAGACTATTAATCTGATCATTCAGAATACTTGAAACACTGGTGACCTGCTTTCTTGCCCGCTCCCCCGCCCCATAGCCCAGCAGAGCAGTCTGCCATGAGGGGCTGAAGGGCTCTGCAGAGCCTATACCCTACTTTTCCTGGGCCCCTTAAGACACCATTTTTGGGTTGTGTCCCTTTGTTCTCCTGTGGCTCTGAGCACACCAGTTTGCCTTGTGAAAACAAGGAAAGGGCAGGCTGGCTGTGAGGGCCCAGTGACATACTCCCAGGGGAATGATAAAAATGGGCACTACTTGAATCCCATTCTGCCTTCAACTTTTCTGTCACGGATGATGATTTTCTTACTGGAAAGAGTGGCAGGTCCTCTGGAGAGAGCAGGGAAGACTGAGACGGATGAAGAGCCCCTCAGGTTTTCAGGCATACTGCCTGGGCTGGACCCCAGGTTCCCTCACTCAGTGAGAGAGGGGGCATCCTCAGAAGGTAGTGACCCAAGAGCAACCCTGGTGGGGCTTTACCTTCCCAATCCTGACACTGAGGTCCCAGGCTGCCTCTGGGTCAGCCAGTGGTTCTGTTGTGAGGGTCAGCCAGGCATGAGCCAGAGATTATGGCCCTCGTACACCTTGATCTGGCAACACGAACACTGAGAAGAGCAAGTAGAGAATGGGAGGGGCCAGTTAGTGGATTAGCGTGAGGCCTTGAGATCCATCCCAATCTGTGTGAGCAACATCTCACCTCCTAACTAATGTCACTGGTGCCAGGTACAAAGGGGCCTCAAACTTGAACAACAGGAGACCTGTTCTCTAAAACCTGTTTATTGTGAGCACAGAATATGAAAGATTATCATATAATTGACCTCAGCATCACTTCATTCCAAAAAAGGAGCATGGTTATTTATTTGTGTGTTTTGGAGTTCCTGGGGAGAGCAGAAGAACAGACATTTGTCCTTGGTTTGCTGACGACACTGCAGCAGGACAGGCTACTTAGTTGGATAATTTTTGTGAAATGAAACGGTATATGGCCTTTCTGATTGAGTTTCCCTAGGGAGGGAGAAGAAGCACTTGCTAAGGGGTCAGCCAGCCCTGGAAGACAGTCACTGGGCTCAGTGGAGAGAGCTCAGACATGCCCTGGGAACCAGAACAGGGACTCAGGAAGTGGTTTGGTGATGGAAAGAGGGCAGCTTCGAAGGGCCAGATTCTAGATGTGCCAGTTGGGACAGAGAAGAAATTCTGATGATGTTCACACAGAGAGTATGGCAAACATAGCTCTCCACAAACCCCTCTGCCTATTGTTCTCAGCCTCAGCCTCCATGCTTATGCTTCTTTGCATCCCTGCCCATATACATCCTTCCCAATTCCTTCCCTTTCCTCATCCCCAAGACTTCTCTAGCAGGGCTCTAGAACTCACACTCTCCTCTTCTCACATGCCTGAGCCTTCTATGGGCTCTTCCCTTGGAAATTGTGTCTTGTAGGCACTAGAACATGTTGGCTGCTCAATGCCTACGTATAATCATGACATTTGGCTGCAGAGCCCTCTAGCTTTTCAAAACTTGGAGCTCCCATGGTTCCTCACAGGCTCCCCTCCTCTCCTGACCTTTCTTCCACCATTCCTCCCAGGTTTACCAGGGTTCTTCGTCCCTGCCGTATTTCTCAGAAATCTCATCGCTTGGTGAGGCACTTTGCTGCTCTGCATACATGGCCCACGCCTTCCCACTTTCAGCCTCAGCTTCTCACCAGGGTCTCATACAACTTCCCTCCATCATCTTGAAATCACCTTGTCTAACAACAATTTTTCCCTCATCCCTCGTTAACCAAAAAATCCATCCTCTCCAGCCCCTGCTATCTCTGCTCCTTGGTTGCCCTCCCACTTGCCTCATTCCTAGAATGGTTTTGGTTCCTCTCCACCCATCAGTGTCCAGTCCATTGCTAAGCCATGATGTCTGTTACACCCCTGCATCTCAGTGTCTGTTGCCTGGACCTGACCTTGTGTGGGGCCTTCTTGCCACCCTTGGACTGTGGTGGCTGAATCCCGTCAGGGCCGTTTGTCTGGAGACCTCTGGTCAGCGCTTCCTGTGCTCCCAAGTGGTTAGTCTGATCACACTGCTTCCTGGGCCTGGAGTGCAATCCCTAGGCCTAGCTACAAAGATTCTACAGACTGACCTTGGCCTGCCAATTCCATCTGGCTGAACAGGAGTCCCAGTGTCCCTTGACTTTGACTGTGTGCTGGCACTGTGCAAGTAGTCTCAGTAGTCCGAGAAGCCCAACTCAGTGCTTGGCCTGCCCCAGAACAGCAGCGGGGCATGGGTCTTCGTATGGTTCTGAGGGGAGCATGGCCCAGAGAAGCCCGTGCAAAACCACCTGGGCTGGGAACTGAATGGCCATTTACTGAATGTTTGCTATATGTCAGGACTCGGCTAAGAATTTCTGTGTGTTACCAGACGTAATGTTTATGAGTGCGTTCTGAGGTAGTACTATGTTATTCCAGGAACTATAACTCGTATATTTCTGATAGGTCAATATTTTTGATAAGAACTATGATCTGTGATAAGTAAATATTTTTGTTTCTGTTAATGACTGGAGAACTCACAGGCAAAAGTGTTCTCGAAGCAGAGACACTGACTAAATCACTTTGTTCCTCAGCTGGACCATTCAACTCTGGCTGAACTGGCTTCTTATTCCTCTGCTTGAGATCTGGCAGCTGCTCATGTCTATCCAGAAAGGATTAGCAGAGAAAATCCTGCAGATATATTTTAAAGTTCTGACTGATGGATGGATTGAATTAGTCTCCCATTTTTCTCTCTCTTTTATATAACAACTCTATCAAGAGAATTATTCTCTTTTGAGAATAATTGAGAATTCACCCATTAAAGTCTGCAATTCACTGGTGTTTGGTCTATTCACAGAGTTTTGTAAATGTCACCACAATCAATTTCCTACATTTCTGTTGGTAGTGAGCTTTGGCAGTAAGTCTGTAGCTATCTGCTGAAGCCTCCTACGAGGATACACAGGCTGCAGATACGGAAGGCAGGCGGTAGCTTCCTGTCTAGTGACCTCTGTTTAGCTCTTGCCTGGCACAGGCCAGTCTCCCCTCAGAACTATGGTGTGTGAGACCCTCACCTCCCTTCTGCTCCGGAGGTCCATAAGCATGGAGCTGGACTCTCAGGCTGTCTTTTCCTTCAGTCCTTTCCTGGGAATGGTGTGTTCAGAAGTACACTGGGGAGCATCAGGAACCATCCTTTGCTTCTGTCAGAATGTCCTGGCTTCTGCTGAATCCACTTTCTCAGAGGAGCCTGAGAGGAGATTCTCTTGTTGGCATTTGCATGCAGGTTGCCAGGCCATAAGCATGGAAGATTTCAGAATGGACCCTGTGTAAGGGTCTGGACAGATGTGAGCTAAGCCACCAAGGCTGCCACGGTGGTCTGTTTCCTGCCTGGGTCAGCCCTAGGTCCTGAGGGATCTAGAAGGTCAGGAGGGCTAGGGATCACCCTAAGAGTTGAGTGTCCTACAGTAAATCCTCAAGCTATTTAGCTTAAGGACCTTGGTGACCCTTGCAGGAATTCAGAACCTTTTAGGTGATGACAAAACCCCACTCCATTCCAGACTTCTCTGCACCACCCCAAGAGTAGGGTTGCCACCTGCAGTCCCTGTTCTCGCTGGGGTCATGGCCCATACACAAATGCTCTCCCAGACTGCAGATTCATTCTAAGAGGATCTGTGCATGTTCTGACTAGCCGTGAGAGCACAGCTGATGTCGCTGCAGCCCTGGCTTTTAAGGTCTCCAATCTGTTCTACCTGAGCCCAGACTTGGCTGTCGTCTTCATCCACTTCCCTGCAGAGGGACTGGAATCCCCACATGTCCCAGAGGATGGTAGTAGGCCACTGTGCTAGTGGCAGCAGAGTGGCCCCCTTCTCTGCCCCAGTCCTGAGGTTCTCCCATCAGGGGAGCAGAGACCATGCTGCTCCTCCCCTGCAGCACGCGGGTGAGAGCCAGGACAGTCTGAGGAACCTGTGTGCTGCAGCCAGGGACCGTTGTTCATTCCGAGGCCAGGCCCTCTTGCCAGAGGACAGCCCCTGAAAACCTGTAACCACTCCTACCATGGGGAGCTGGTGTTTGTCCCCCATGCAGGAAGAGATGGACTTGGGGAAAACAGATTGCCCAATGTTGTGTTTGGGGTTGGGATCATTTTTTTGTCTGAATTGCTTTAGCCATGGTAAGTGAATCAGAACCTCACATAGAAGATGTTCTTGGGGGGATCCCTGGGTGGCGCAGCGGTTTGGCGCCTGCCTTTGACCCAGGGCGCGATCCTGGAGACCCGGGATCGAATCCCATGTCGGGCTCCCGGTGTATGGAGCCTGCTTCTCCCTCTGCCTGTGTCTCTGCCTCTCTCTCTCTCTCTGTGACTATCATAAATAAATAAAAAAATAAAAATTAAAAAAAAAAAGAAGATGTTCTAGGGTTTATGTTTTGAACGCACAGTATAACGATGCTTACATTCCATTTATAGGAGTGGCAAGGAATCTACCATGCCAAAAAGAAAAATGGAGATAATGTGCAACAAAATGTGAAGATAATACCTGTCATTGGACAGGGAGGGTAAGTGGAAAATCCAGGTACTCCAGTCAACATACCATGCTTGGCTTAGGGCGGAATTTGCTCTGAATACTTCAGTAGGTTAAGAATTGCATGCAGAAATTTAAAAGGAAGACTTGTCACAAGGTCAAGTGTCATCAAAGAACAGCCTTCCAGGGTAGAGCGTCCTCATGGCTACAGCCCGACCTCTCCAGCTCGTGACCCAGGGCCACCAGGCTCCAGACAATTATGCTTCTGCTGCATGGACACAAGAGAGACTACAGTATTTCAGTTAGAATGCCACAGTATTATGCCATGTGGCAAGAACACTAACTGCTGGATTCCCTATATTTAAAAGATTTTTATCTAATTTGAAAGACTGTATTATTTCTCTGTAGATCTATCAAATTAGATAAAGGTATTTAAGTCATTACCATTTATAGCAACTCTCATATAAAACAGATGTGACTACAGATGGCAAAGTATTATATATCAGGAGCCTAAAAATGTCATATGGTTTGCCTCAGAATATATCTTAAATAATATAAACAGTGGGAAATTATAAATCTGAATTGTAAGATACCCAACAGTAAAATATGCAACCATCAGAAATGACGATCATAGAAAATTAAATGGTAAGGAAAAAATGCTTAAGGTAAACACAAAAATCAAAATGTGAAATCATACCTAGAATATAATCTCTATCCTGAAAATAAAAGAAGGAAACACAAGACCAGGAGGGGATGTGGCCATTTTGGTTACAGCAGCTGCAGCTGCTTCTCGAGCCCTCCCTCCATGGGCAGGCTTGGTGCCTTGTAGATGTCACTTTGTTTCCTCATCAACACACACTGTGGCTTCAGTATTGTGATCATCTCCATTTTACAGATGAGGAAACAGGCCTGAGGTGGGAGGTTTCACCAGCAGGGGGTGGAGCAGGGCTGCCATGCTGACCACAGGGCCCCTGTGCTTGGTCGCCCATGAGTGACGGTCTCAGGGAGGCGGGTGTATGTGGGCTCCCTGTTCCAATTCTTTGCCTTTTTATGTCGTCCTCCAAGTTTTTTTGGGGATAAGTCTAGGGATTTGATGATCTGGGGGGAGAATTGGAAAAGTGGAAGGCCCAGTGAGTAGTGAGGAGTTCCACCTGCAGCTTCTGAGATGAGCCCTGAGTGCCTGGTTGAGGACCCCTCCCCGCCTCTTGCCAGTGAGCTCGGTGTGGCCACAGTGCCACCTTAGTGGCAGGGAGCACAATGTTGGCTGGAACCTTAGGAGGAATGTAGATACAAAGGGCTGTGAAAATGAAAACATGCCAAGGAATGAAAAGCTTTTGGTTGGTTAGCATGCAGTCCGTTGCTTAAAACACTGGTATTAAAAAAAATAAAATAATAAAATAAAATAAAATAAAATAAAATAAAACACTGGTATTTTTTATTGTATGTTGTGATAACTTGGAAGAATTGTGTTGTTTTTACCGAAGAGCTCACTTCTTTTCTGCAGAGACACCAGAAGTGGCTCATGGACTCTCACCTGTTTATTGGTGGCCTTGGCCACAAACAATAGAAATGCTCCCCTCAGAGCATTTTGTGTATTGTGAAAGGGAGATGCTCTTTCATAATAAAAATTAGCTGCATTCCTATCAGATTAGAGAGCCAGGAGAGAAATAATGTATTGTTTTCTACTTGCAGAAAAATTAGACACTATGTGTCCATTATCAGAGTGTGCAATGGCAGTAATAAGGTATGTAAAGGGAGCCCTAGGGACCCCAGGGGTGCCCAGCAAGATTTCCCCAATTATGTGACTGGACAATCAGAACTAATGGCTTCTACATTTATTTTTAGGCTGAGAAAATAACTGAATGTGTTCAGTCTGACACTCATACAGGTATGGTGCTCCATGTCCATTCTTTGGGGTTATCAGGCTGGTGAAAACAACAAAATCAGACCCTTACTCTGCCTAGTTCACCTCATGCACGGGGGCGAGGGGGAAGGTGTATTTTCTTAGCACCATGACAACATGTCTCTCCTAACGCCCCAGGCTGGTTTATGAGCTGATGCACCTGAGCACCTGTGGGCATTCTGACAGGTGTCCTGTCCTGGGGTGGATCTCAGCCTGTGGGGAGAAAACTGATCACCCCAGATGCAGGAACCTTGTAAAGATATGTTGAGTGAGCTGTGACTTGTTGGCCTCACCTGTGCTTTAAGAGGCAACAGTGTTGGGTATCAGACTACAGTACTCGAGCAGGGATATCTCCACCTCCTGATAGTCATGCCCTCCAGCCGATGGGGAGGTAGCTGGACCCTGACAGGCTTGGCTCACCTTGTGTCTGTCCCCTATCATGCTTTGGACGCCGCCTGCTCATCTCCACATCTGTGTTTTTCCCTGCCCCGGCATTGCCGGTTTCCCTCAAGCATATGCCATGGCCTCAGCAAGCCACCTTCCTCCCCTGGTGGTTATAGGTGAGGGCCGAGCTGTGCTGGTGCAGAGTTCTTCCAGCTCCACCCAGAGGCGGCTCCATCACACCCTGTGGGTGTTTAACAGCAGCCCACCATGCCCAGGCAATGCTCTGGTTGCCCAGCTAGTCTGTAGGAGTCTTTAGGGAAAGACTTTGTCTTCCATCCCCTCAGCTGTTGGTGACATACTTTCTGCAGTACCAGAACATACATTCATTCATTCATTCATTCATTCATCCATTCATTCATTCTAGGAATGGGTCCCATGTATTTTTTGAGCATTTACCATGCACAAGACCCCATGCTAAGTGCTTAAATTAAAGCATATTTAATTGAAGCCTTGCAATGACCCAGTAGGGTAAAGATTTTGTGGATGAAGTTCCCTTTTGACAGGTAAGGAAATTGCAGGGCTAAATAATTTGCCCAGGAGAGTCCACCTAGAACCCAGTTAAGCTGGCACTGGAATCCAGATGGCCGGCTCCAAAGCTCTGGAGTATACACCGGGGCAGTTCACTCCAGGATCAGTGAGGCTTTCAGCTGGAACGAAGAGAGACCTGTCGACAGCCAGGGGACACAAGTAATGATAAGCAGTGATCAGTAGTGGGTGGGAAAGGACTGGTGGTGCCATGGTGGCCTAGAGGAGGAGGAGAAAATTCCAGACAGGGAGAGGTGGACTGGACTAAGGAGAGTGGTGTGAAAGGAAAAGCATTCCAGAAATAAAAACCACCCTAGAAGGGGAAAAGGTCAGAGTGTGTTCGAGAAAGAGCAGGATTAAATTTTGACTGGTCAGTATGGAAAGGGGAATTGGGCTCATGAGGGATTCCCCCTCAGATGCCAAGTAGGAGATTAGGATTTTCCTCTGTAGGCCGGGGAACCTGAGGACTTTTGAGCAGGAGAGTAGAGTGTCAACATCTGAGTTTAGCTTTGAACTTGGTCCACCTTGGGTGCCTGGAAGAGCCCTGTGGAGATGTCTGGTGGCATACGGAGAGTCCAGGGCCACAGGGCATTGCTCCTGATGAGAGTGGGGAGGCAAGCCGACTGAGCACTGTGGGTGGGAGGCCAGCAGTAGCAGACAGTGAGGGGATGTGTAGCCAGCAGGATGTGGAAGTCATTCGTGCAACCAAAATTCCTCGTACCACCACTGCACACCAGGCAGCAGATGTCTGCTGGTGAGAAACCTGCACTCTGTGTTTCATGGGTAGGGGGGTGGGGAAGGTATTACCAGAACTGTGACAAGTTCCAGGTCAGGCAGCGTGGCATGGTGCTTCAGTATATCTTACAGGTACTCTGGGGCTGCCAGGTTGAGCCCATGGATACAGGTGTCCTGAACTACTGGAAAGCCTTCAAGTGCTCCTTGGCATCCGGAGAAGGCGAGCTTCCTCAGGTGGAGGAGGTGGAGAGGCCAGGGAGAAGGAGGGCTAACTAGAAGCTGGCTCTTGGGAGTTCAGTGGTCCTGGTGCAGAGCAAATTTGCTCTCAAATGCCTGAACTATTGAGAGTGTCACAGAAAGTTCTCTAAAAGTCTGCAGTATTCCCAGCAAGTCCTGGCAGACATCCAGTCCGCGGCTTCCCCATCTCCAAAATGGAGCTCATCCCGCTAGAGCACCATGGAAGCGTAGCAGTGGAAGCGGCTACTGAATGCTTACCACCCTCACTGCTGTTCCACGGTTCCCTGGGTTTACTGCTAAAGACCTGTTAGGGGAAGCATGGAAGGATCATGTTCTAGGGAACAAGAAGCAGAGAGCTGAAGTCAGAGGGGGTGCTGAGCCCAAGCCCTGGTCTTTGGAGGTCCATGTAGGCTTCTGTCCATTGACAGGCCAGGCGTCTCAGAGGACACTCACTAGGTGTGAGGGCTTGGACTCATGCTTCTTCAGGGCTTGCAGTCTGGCCAGGTATGAACCTGCACTCATCCTCCAGTGGTACCCGAGTCTGCTTCTGAAAGCCAGCCACCTCCCTCCCCCGCCAGGAGCAGCATCCCAGCAGGTGCAAGCTATTTGAGATTGGTCTACACAGAGTTGTTGGATTTGGGTGGGGAGCCAGGGACCCCAGTGGGGCTGCTGGGGCCAGGAAGGTGGAGGATTTACATAGCGATAGAGTAACCTTAAAACATTCAGTACAAATGAAAGCTGCTTCTCTTCCACTTTTGCCACAGCCCGGTCCTTGGTACATGCATTTTGCTTCTCTGCAGCCACATTTTGCCCCATGGGCATAAGCAGCTTCCTTCTGGAAATGTTTCCTCCTCTTTTTGGCTACATCTACACAACCTAACTCATTTGCTCTCAGAGGAGAACCTGCCTTTTCTCCTCAGGACCCCTTCTGCCCTGCAAAGCTGTTACTCTGCCTCTTGGTTCACCTGCATTTGTTTCCCTGCATCCCAGCCCATTTGTAGACATGGACCATACTTTGTTTGTCTTCACATTGCTAACGCCTGGCAGAGGGCCCAGCATGTGGGAGGTGCCCAGTGAATGTGTGTGGAGTGGCTAAAAGGGAGAAAAAAGAGTGCAGGACCAACCCAGTAGGTTCAGAACTGTCTTCCCAGGTGGTCATGTGGATGTGACCTCCACAGAGCTCAGAGGAAGGAGACAGGCCAGGATCTGTGTCTGTCTGGGAGCTGGAAGAGGGGCTTAATTTGAGGGAATGAGCATCTATAGAATCTAGAGAGAGCATCATGTTGAGGTAGGAGTGGCGGGGGTGCCAACACAGCCACATGTGGTTATGGCAGGTGAGGCGAGAGGCAGGTTGTGACAAGCAGCCTGTCCTGTCTTTGACTGCCAGCCATTTATTTTCTCTCTCAGCGCTCAACATTTTTGAGCAAGGGAGGCACAGAAGCAGAGTGTTCTATGTAGTGGACCTTATATCCGAACAGGGATACACAGGTGCTTGTCGAGCGTCTGTTACATGCAAGGCAGTGCTGGTCCCCCAGGAATAAGAAAGGAAGGCTGTTTCTGCCCTTGTGTCCTCCATAGCTGGGGAGGAAGGTGGACATTGCTGGCTACTGACAATGTTGAGGGGTGCAGGGAGGCATTAGGGGAACATTCCCAAAGGTTATGATACCCGAAATGCATCTTCACTGCTTCTTCAAAGAGGATAGAGAGTTAACCCGGTAAAGAAGGTGGCCTGGGAGGGGTCCATTCCCAAGTGGAGGTAAGCAATTGGTGCCAAGGCATAGAAGGTTGTGAGAGGAAATAGTTTGTGATGGCCGGAGAGAGAAAGTCTAGATATCCTAGGACTCTGGGGCCATACTGGGGAGTTTAAGTCACATCCTAAAAATAATGGTTGACCCATTGAAATGTTTTAATTGGGAGAGTGATCTGGTCAGATTTTTGTTGTAGGAGGATCTGCCCACAGAGAATGGGATGAAGGGGACAAGGTTGGGGACTGTGGGACCAGTGAAGGAGGCTGTTGCTATAATCCAGAGGAGGAGGGAGAGTGCCTGAGCTAGGACAAGGACAGAGCAGGGGTAGACTAAAGATTTATTTAGGAGATAAAATGTGTAGATTCAGATGACCAGTTGAGGGAGAGGAAGGGAGAAGCATATGACTTGTTTCCAACTTTACTGGATCTGGGGGAAGATGAGTATGCTGGGAGTGCCTGACGGGTGTCCGATGGAGTCTGGCTCTCTGGAGAAGCCTGGGATGAGATAGCAACACAAGAGTTCGTTAAAACTGCAGGAATAAATGAGATCTCCCAAGGAGACATGTTGCTGGGAGGACAAGAAGGGCTAAGAACAGAATCTTGGGAGCCGGAAGGAGGGAACCATGGGGAAGGGGGTTGAGGAATGAGGAAGGGAGAGTAAGAGACGGAAGGAAAATTAGGAGTTTCCAGAAAGAGTGGTCAGTGTGTCTAGTACCATAAGTAAGACCTGAACAGTATCCTTCAGATGTAGCAACAAGGAGGGTCCAGGTGACATGACAAGTTCACTGTCAGTGCCCATGTAAAAGAGAATGTAGCAGATACCCCGTGAAGCAGCTTCTTGATGTGGTGAGAGACATGAAGGGCCTGCATTCGGGTCCTGTTGCTGAGCAGGGACTCTAGCTGAGGCAGCCAGGGGAGGGTAGAAAAGATGCAGCCTGCAGGTGGAGAAGGCTCCACTGGAGCGCCAGCTGCCAGTTTCCTCATGTATGAAAT
Source organism: Vulpes lagopus (assembly GCF_018345385.1). Taxonomy (NCBI): domain Eukaryota; kingdom Metazoa; phylum Chordata; class Mammalia; order Carnivora; family Canidae; genus Vulpes; species Vulpes lagopus. Next base: position 114,518,530 of record NC_054827.1, read on the forward strand.
GGGGACAATTTGGAGAGGCTCAGACCAAGGGTAGCACACAGCAGGGCACAGGAAGGAGGGTCAGCTCTGCCTTGTCATTGGTTGCCATGGGGTCAGTGGGTGAGAGGAGTCAAAGCCAGCCCCTCCTGTAGGCTGGAAGAGGGGGCGCAGCTCACAGGAAGCAGGGGCAGCAGGGAGAAAGATAAACTGTCTTTTGAAGTAGACCCCAAACCAGTGTTCCCTGTACTACGCTTGAAAAGAGAGAGATGTTCTTCCCTGGGACATTGTAAAACATGTATTGTAAAAAAAAAAATTTTACCTTTGGGGCAAGGATGGGTGAGAATCAAAATGTTTTAACCATTTTATTTGATTATGTGGAAGTATAAGAGGTTGTTTATGACTGTACGAGGTGGGACATTTTGAGAAAATCACCCCCCCTCCCCTTTAAACTTCATTGGTCAAAGTCTTCATCTCCGGGCACTCTGTTGACTTTTGTGACTTCTTAAATGGTGTTCTAATTCTTAAATTTTGTTATTGAAAAAATTTAGATCTGTAACTTTCCTAATACATTGTTAAAATTCTTTTGAAGAGGTGATTTATAGTTTGTTTCCACAGATAATCAGTCAGGCAAACATAAAGACAGAAGGAAAAGCTCGCTAGATGTCAGAACTCTTGCTTCTCGAACAAGTGAAGGTAGGTGACAAAGACAGGAGGAAAAAATGCTGAACACATGAATACCAGACATTCTGTCCTCAGTCTGCTCTCCAGGTCACTGCCCACACCAGTTCAGGACAAGGGAGGGGACCTTCTAGCAACCCGTGTCCATTTCCCCCTCATCCGACTCCTGCCAGGGGGCTCCATTCTCAGCCTTTTGATGGAGTGAGGAAATAAAGAAAAAAACCCTACATTTTACTATCTATTCTATAGTTTATTTTCTAAACTATTAACAGGCGAGGATGTCCATTTATCTGCTATAATTACATGGGTAATACATAATGCATTTGGAAATTCTTAATATATTCCATTGTGGGTTGCAGTTTGCCATGGAAACTTACCTTTTGGTGGGGAAGTGAGCTGCCTTTGGGGATTTGAAAGACTGACTAAGCAAACATTATTTAAATTTTAATTGGAATATAATTTTTCAAGATTACAGTAGATGTGTGGTCTGGATGATATAGTAGTTTTTAAAATGTAAAGAAAATTACTAATACAGTGTGGAGGCAAGTACTGCTAGCTCTGTACTTTCTTTGACCCAGAGGCATATGGAGTTGGTTGGTGCTAGATAAAAAGCCACAACTTTCCAAGGTAATAGCAACCGAGATAATACAACGGGGATCCAGTGCCCTTGGGTTTGTTATGAGGCTCAGAAAACACTGGAAAGACTACACAGGCCCCACCCTGCTGCGAGGGAAGCAGTGTGGTGTCACGGGCCAGAGCTTGGGCTTTGGCCTCAGAATACCCTTGATTCTAATCCCAGCATCATCTATTTTGTGTACAGCCTTGGGGGTAGACTTCTGTGCTTCCATTTACTGAAATGGGGACAGTGAAATGGGGACAGTGATGCTGCCCACAGGGGGCTGTGTGAGGGTTACATGAGGGTGCCTGGCAAGGGGGGACGGTAGCTGCCACCACCATCTTCACTGTGGCCCTCACTCGTGCACCCCCATGGGCCTCGGGCAGAATGGGACAGGGACAAGGTTGCCCCCACCCACAACAATCTTCCTCCCATGTTCTGTTCATTCTTAGACTGACTTGGTCCATTTCTGTATTTTTAAGAGGTAAATGTTTTTCTTTAATATTTCTGGGTTTGTTTTTTTAAAGATTGAGAGAGAGAAAGAGGGAGGGAGCTAGAACAGGAGGAGGGGCCAAGGGAGAGGGAGAGAGAGAACCCCTGGCAGACTCTCCGCTGAGCACAGAGCCCAACTCAGGGCTGGATCCCAGGACCCTGAGATCATAACCTGAGCCAAAATCAAGAGTTGGCCACCCACCAACGAACCACCCAGGCGTGCCCCATGTTTCTGGTTTTTAATCACTAGTTGCCTTTTTTTTTTTAAGATTTTATTTATTTATTCATGAGAGACATACAGAGAGAGGCAGAGACATAGGCAGAGGGAAAAGCAGGCTCCCTGCGGAAAGCCTGATGCAGGACTCAATCCTAGGACTCCCGGATCACGACCTGAGCCAAAAGCAGACACTCAACCACTGAGCCACCCATGTGCCTCTAATCACTAGTCTTTTTAACTGAATTATAATTTACACGAAATTCAGGTATTAAGTGTTTGGTTCCATGAGTTTTGACAGCTCCATACACTTGTGTAACCACCACCCAAAGCAAAGCAGATACAGAAAACAAACATGCACACACACCTTGTACCTCACAGAGGCAGCCACTAGATTTCTAGCACCGTAAACCTCTTTGGCCTCCTCTTACGCTTCAGAGAGATGGATTTTATAGCATGTATGCCTGGCATCTGCCTTCTTTCAGTTCGTGTTCTTGTGATCCCTTCATGTTGTTAGGTGTGCCAGGACTTCATCCTTTCTCTATTGCTCTGCAGTCTTCTGTTGTAGGAATGTGTCACCGTGGATCCATTCTCTTGTTCATAGGCATCTGTGTTCTCTTCCCATTTGGGAGCTGTTAAGAATAAGGCTGTGTGAATGTTCTTATGCAACTCTTTATTGGTGGACATGTGTGTTCCTGTCCTACCTGGAAGTGGAATTGCTGGGCCTCTGGGCAGCTGCAGATGTTTCCCCAAGATGTGTTGTCCCACATTCTTGCCCATTGTTGATGTGTGGGTGGTCCCGATGCTCTGCAACCTCCCGCACTTGGTTATCTTGGCATTTCAAATTTCAGCCATTCTGGTGGATATGGTTTTAATTTTCATTTTCCTGGTGTCGAATGAGGATGAGTACCCCTTCCATATGCTTACTGACCATTTGGACATTCTCTTATGAAGTGTTGTTCAGATATTTTGCTTGTTTTTATAATCAGGTTGTTTATCTCACTGGTTTGTTAAAAACTCTTTATGCATCACATATATTTTGTTAGTCTGTGGTTTGCCTTTTTACTCTCTTGATGATCTTTAATGTGAACAGGAGTTCTTAATTTTAATAAAGCTCATTTTATCAGTGTTTTCTATTATAGCTGGTGCTTTTTTGTGTCCTGTTCAAGAAATCTTTCTCTAGCCCAAGGTCATGAAGATATTCTCCCGTGTTTTCTTATAGAAGCTTTATTGTTTTATTTTTCACCACAGGTCTGTGATTCATTTCAAATTAATTTTTATATCTGATGAAAGTAGGGATCAAGGATGAATTTTCCTTGCTCATGCAAGTCCAATTAGCCCATCATCATATAGAAAAAAAAAAGTCTTTTCAACAGTGCCATTATTATAATCAGGTGATGATAAATAGATGGTCACTTTCTGGACTCTTCTCTTTTCCTTGTTCTGTTAGTCTATATGTGTACCAATACCACCATCAGCTTCTGATGGTGGTACCATCTATATGGTAGATGGTATATGGTATATGGTATGTTAGTCTATATGTGTACCAATACCACCATCAGCTACTGGAGAGGCTCTCTGAAGGTCTCCAGTAGCCTCTCCAGTAAAGCCTTCATAGTTGGTAGTGTAAAATTACTGTTCTTTACAACTGTCTTGTCTATTATAGGTCCTTTGTGTTTCCATACAACAGTTAGCATCAGCTTGTTAGTTTACTTATACACGTACACACACACACACACACACACACAGCCTCCTGGGGTGGTATCTCTGGGAATCTCTTGAATCTATGGATCACTTTAGGGAAAATGGAAATCTCAATGATACTGAATCTTTCAAACCATGGATGCCTTCTGTGTTTCCTTTCAGGTGGTTTTAATTTTCTCTCAGCAGCATTTTGCATTTTCAGTGTATAAATTCTACACATCTTTCCTTACATATGTTCCTAAATATTGGTGGGTTTTGATGCTTTCATAATGATGTTTTATTTTAGTTCCTAATTGTTTGTTGCTAGTTTATAGAACTTTGATGTTCTATGTAATTACCTGATAGTTACATACCCGGTAACCTTGATACACTTGCTCATCGGTTGTCAGAGTAGTGTTTATAGATTCCTTTGGGCTTGCTGCACACAGGGCAGCCTTTATGCCCTGTTTCTTCTTCTTACTTTATTTATACTGTTATTTCATTTTTATAAGCATATGTCACTTTCATTACATTTTTAAATGAGACCGGGTCCTTTTATGACATAATGATAAAACAGTGGTTTTTATTTTTGGTTTAATGACCTTAACTGGGTAGAATGGGGAGTTGGCAACCATATGCTGTTTGCCAAAATTAGATGTAAGGAGTGTTGTAGGTCCCTGAGATCTAAAACGCTTTAGAGGCCCTGAGATGGTTAATCTTGCCCTGTGCTTCTTAAACCTCAGTTTGGTGAAACAAGACTGACGTATCAGGCCATTGAACAGTCTATGGTCCCTTCAGGTCTGTGGTAAACAGCATTTGGCCTGACAGTGGGGCTTTCAGGGAGACACACAGAACACTATGTGTATGTTTTTTTTTCCTGCCTGTACACCACCCAGCCTTCCCTTTACCCCAGAGGAACCATATCATGACAGGAGCACCAGAACATGAACAAACTTCAGACAGAGCTGAGGCATTGCTGCCTGTCTCATTGATGGTGTTTACCTCATTGATTTTGATTAAGCATCACCATGGAGAACACCAAAAAGGTGCCTTGAAAAATTTAACCAAAAATTCCTGTATTTCAGTTGATAGGGGACTGTGCTTATTGCTCCTGCCATATATGAAACAAAGAGCCTGTGTGGCATTGTCTTCGAGAACATTTTTGCTCCTGGATAGCGGCAAGCTGAATATTAAAAGCCTTATTGTTATAAACGCAAAAAGAGGCTAACTGTTTGGCCTTGACTTGCTAGATTGTTTACCCTGTTTTTTCTCTGGCCTGTGACATCAGAAGTTCAGTCTGGGGGGGCACGTGCATCCTAGTGCCTAGGACTGAAGGAAGCTGCTGGCAGTTGGTTCTGCCAGAACCCCAGGCTTGTTGGGACACAGTTCCACTCCTCCCCCTTGCTCTTGCAGCTGAGCACATGGGAGCCTGTGAGGGGGGCAGTGTGGGGAACAAGGCAGGGCCCGGGGCCCCCCATGGTCAGCAGGTGCCTGCAGCTGTGTGTACCCTGACCTCCATGTCATGTGCTCTCTCAACAGTTGGCAGTCAGAGACGACACTCCTCCATGGCCCGGATACATTCCATGACGATTGAGGCGCCCATCACCAAGGTAGGGCATGTGTGGGCGGTGTCCAACAAGTGTGCAGGAAAGTCCCTTGTTATTGGGGTTGCATGTTTCCAGTGAGAGGAAGCAGGCCCGCCTCATAAGAATGCTTTCCTCATTGTATGGAGCAGTCTCCTCTAATGAAAGAGGACATGTCACATGAACACAGAGGCTGGTCTGTTTGGTTGAGCACCATGACCGGCCTGCCCCTCTGCATCGCCCTCCCTCCACATGTAGGGTTGAATCTCATGTGGTCTTTCCATGCTGTAGGTAATCAACATTATCAACGCTGCCCAGGAGAGCAGCCCCATGCCTGTGACGGAAGCCTTAGACCGTGTGCTGGAAATCCTGAGAAGCACTGAATTATATTCACCACAGTTTGGTGCTAAGGATGATGATCCTCATGCCAATGACCTTGTTGGGGGCTTAATGTCTGTAAGTATATTTGGCCCAGTTGCTGGCGAGAGCCTCCTGTTCTTGTCTGTTTCCCCAGACATTATTTGTGTATGGCTGGCCTACACAGAGCTCTTCATGGGTAGGGCTCAGCGGAGGCCTGAATCCCTCCATCACCCGGGCTCGACTGTTCTTTGGCCAGAGCCGTCACCCACCTGTTGCCTGCCACCCAGGGAGACTTCAGCTCAAAGCAGAGAAGGGGGAGCATATTCTTGACAGTCTGCAGGGCTAGGTTCTTCATTTTTGCTTAGGGGTCCTATGAGGAATTTAAGTAAAACTTGATTGTTTTAAAGATTTTGAAAACTACAGCAAAAAAAAAAAAAAAAAGAAATGATTCATACCAAATTATGACACAGAAAGACTATATATACTTTAAGAGGCACCAGAGGATGGGGCACAGTTTCCTTTCAAAACAACCTGCATAGATTTGGTGGTTTCATACCATGGGCTCTCGGGGGTCCTGGAGGCCTCCTCCAGCCCAGCTAGCAGAGTGGTCTCACCAGGGAAGAACAACTTTGTGGGAAACAGATCATTCTGTCACTGTCTTCACCTCTTGTCTTGGCCAGAAGTAAAATTTACCTCCTTACCAGTGCCAAAAAAAACTCCAACAAAAACTCCACTCCCCTCCCAGTGCTTGCTTTCTGAAATTCACGTCTTAAACAGAAGGCTCTAGACCTTCTATAGTAATCTGTAGGGTACAGTGGTTCCCAGGGACAATAATGTCTAACCATGGTCCTACCTATTTGAGGCACAGCTGCCTCCAGCCTGTGGGTAAGGGGTGAAAATAATGGCGGTGAGGTGGGATTATGTCCTTGGAGGAGGGAGGAAGGGAAGGAAGATGGGAGAGGGGGGCTGTTAGGGGCTCGTGCCATGGTCTAGGAGGGCTCTCACTCCAAGAGGTAGCCAGGGTTCTGAAGGTATGTGGAAGTGCAAAAGAATCCACTTTTCCAGAGGAAGCTGGAAAAGACAGCCTCCTTACCCTTGCAGTAAGGAGGGTGGCAAGGAAATGGCAGAGGGGAGGCTTGAGGGCAGAAGCCAGTTGTCCCTGAGACACCCAAGCGGCACTGAGGGCCCCCAGCAATGCTGGGCTTTGGGGCATCTTGCAAGCTTACCTTGCTTGTGTGGCTTGAGCTTAGACAGTTTTCCCAGCATCAGGCCCTGCGCTCTGTGTCAGGTGACTGAGTCCAGTTGTTAATCACAGGGGAGCTCAGGGGGCATTGGTGGAGAGGCTGCCCTCAGCTCTCCTCGGAGACCTACTGTCCTGGCATTTTCAAGAAGTAAGGAATAGTTGTGACTTCTCTTTCTCTTGTTTCCTTGATTTTTATCAGGATGGTTTGCGAAGACTCTCTGGGAATGAGTATGTTCTTTCGACAAAAAGTGAGTTTTAACTTTTTAATTTTTCAGGGCATTGTTAATATTATAGTAACACAAATGGTGAAAACATTTTGCAGATATGTTTTCAGTTAATTTTTTTCATCTGTAAGAAGTTTCTTGGTATGTCCTATACCTCAGAAACAAAGCAGCTGTCCCCGCCGGAGCAGTAAATACTATAAAGCCTATTAATTTTGTTCTCCACCACATCACTTTGCAGATCTTCAGCAGGTGCCCAGCAGTATAATCACCCCCATCTCCCTTCATGATGTCCCCCCACGGATAGCTCGGGCCATGGAAAACGAGGAGTACTGGGACTTCAATATTTTTGAACTGGAGGCTGCCACAAATAAAAGGTGAGTCCACCTGGAGCCTGGCAGACACACAGCTTGGTTCCAAGGGCCTCTGTGGAGAGCCATTGAAGGAGTGTGGGTTCTTCTAGAGCCTATCCCTGGTCAGGGAGGGAGGCTCTAGAAAGAGGAGCTGAGCAGCAGGCACCCCTGACCACCTGGGCTGACAAGGGATCAGGGAGGGTCAGTGGGGCCATGACTCCTGCAGAGACAGCACACTCAGGGCAAGTGGGAAGTTTAACAGGACTTACCTCTTCAAGTGGCACAGGTTTCTCCTGTAAAATACAGGTGTTAGTTTTTTCTGTATGCGGTGATATGTCGAGACAGCAGCACAGAGTCCCACTCAGGCTGGAACTGAAAAATAGAGATACACAGACACATTTGCTGACAGCCATCCCCAGATCTCAGCTGCTGTGTTGGTGACAGGCCTGGGGCCCCCCAAAACTCCATCCTGATCTGAGTACGCTCAGAGAGTGGGGGTGGGGTTAGGGATCTTACCTTCTATGTTGTACCTCGCTGGAAAAGAACAGTTGGCCAGAAGGGTGTAGTTGACATGACACACAGGGAAGACGGTAGGGCACCGAACCTGGCCAGGCCCAGAGGGCAGTTACGGGAGAGGCGTGCTCTGTGGCCCACAGGATACCTAACTCTTCAGATCTCCTCCTAGTCTGGGTGAACTGTTTCCAGGACAGCCCCTGCCCTTCAATCATGTTCACCAGGAGTCAGCCTTCTGGTATGTTCTGTTTCCATGTACTCCTCATGGGCAAGGACACTTCTATAGCAGACGAATCTTCGAGCACCTGGCTTACATGCTAGTGCCATTGCATTCATGTAAATCAGGCCAAGGCAGGCCACTTCAAACCCTGTGAGCCTGATGACTTCAGGATACTGCTTCAGCAGAGCCGTTTCTTGACCTTCCAAGCTGAAGGCCAGATGCTGGATCAAGGTTAACTTCTCAAGGAAGGGCCTGACTTGGTGGCCCATTGACCACTTTCTCAGGGGAAACTTCCTCATGCTGCAGCACCTACCTCCAGATTGAGATCATTACATGACAAGTGACGGTATCTGGCTCATACACCATCTTCAGAAAGTGTTATTTGCTTCCAGACAGGACATCTGGCCCATATCTTAGGTCCAGCAAGTGGAAAGGTGAGGACAGGGTTCAAGCCCAGCATCACATTGATTTTGAAGAATCTGGTACAAGTTAAAGTCTGAATGAGGAAGAGGGGTGGTGAGCAAACCTTGCCCCAGCCAGTGGGGAACACTGCCTGAGAGCTGGCACTGGGCTCCGGCCAAGGTTGGCAGTGGCTGCCAGGAGAAAGGGCGATATTGCCCTGCACCACTCAGACAAGCTCCACCACCCTCTGCCTGCATGCTCTCTGAAGGTTAACTCCACTAGCTGGTTGGGTCTGAACCTATAGGCTCCCAACACTTTGCCTGTTTCTTTGTTTTAATGTCTTGGATGTTTTTCTCTTTAGGCCTTTGATTTATCTTGGTCTCAAAATATTTGCTCGCTTCGGAATCTGTGAATTCTTGAACTGCTCCGAGACAACACTGAGATCATGGTTACAGATTATTGAAGCCAATTACCACTCTTCTAACCCCTACCACAACTCCACACACTCTGCTGACGTGCTTCACGCCACTGCCTACTTTCTCTGCAAAGAGAGAATAAAGGTGAGCTGCATGTGCTCCATGCTTAGTGGGCAGGGACAATGGGGCAGGCTGTGGCCTCTGCTTCCATGGAGGTGCTCTGTGTGGGGCACCACTCCACCGGGATGGGGGGGCTACCAGTCTATAGGGGGACTGCTCACGTGGTCCCTACCTGTGTGCAGCCCAGCCCTGGGAGGGTGCAGCCGCATGGGAAGTCAGGCAGGAAGCTGCACTATGGCTCTGTGGGTTTGATAGGTTAATTCATGACATGAGCCTCTTCCTTTCTGTGGGAGTGTGAGGAGCAGATTGGTCCCCATGGAGAAAACCAGCAAGAACAGTTAGTTGCCTGCAATTTGTAGGTTCAGAGTGAGACCCCCCCCCAGAAGTACGGCCATAACTTGTAGAGCACCACTTTAGGTGCCCCTCTACCCACCCCATCCCTCAGTGTCATCAAGGTTTGAGGCCAAGTTATATTCTTGTGCAGCACTATGCTCCCCTGGGGTTGCCAGCCCAGGCCAGAATTCCATCAGTCAAGAGGACACCCAGGTCAGAAACCTGGAAGCACTTCTGTTCTCTCTTCTCCCTAAGCCTGTGTCATCTAGTAGGTCACATTACAACACACACACACACACACACACACACACACACACACACACACACACCCCGTGTCCTCAGGATTATCTTTACCTCATAATGCTCCCGCTATGGTCCTAGGGAGGGCCCTGCTTTCTCATCTACATGGTACCACTTAAGCACTCCTGACCCCCTGACTCCCATGGAACTCAACCACACTGCTGCACACAAGTTTTCTGAAACAGCACATCTGACCCCATTGTTCCCAGGAGTAGCTTCCCACCTCCTACAGATTTAGACTTTATTTTCTTTTTAAGATTTTATTTATCTATTAGAGAAAGCAAGCACAAGCAGGGAAAGCAGCAGAGGGAAAAGAAGAAGCAGGCTCCCCACTGAGTAGGGAGCCCAATGCGGGGCTTGATCTCTGGACCCCAAAATCATGACCTGAGCCAAAGGCAGACACCCAACCACCTGAGCCACCCAGGTACCCCAAGACTTAAACTTTAAAACTCCTCGGTATGATTATTCACAGCTTCCCAACACACAGGCCACATGTTGTTTTTAACACTCCTGCCCTTAATATGCTATTCCCTGTGCTGGTACTGCCTTCCTTGTGTCCCCACCTGTCCTTCAGGTATGCATACCAGCCTTTGGTCCTCCAGAGAGGCCTGCCTGAACTACCCTGCACCCCAAGACTGACTTAGATGCCCCAGTTTCCCATGTGTGCTCCACTCGGGCAGGCCATTTTCCCCATATTTGGGGATATTCCCTCATTGGTCCATGCACTCTGTTTGCATAGCAGGTTCTTTTTCTATCCCATGTCTGTCCTGCTCTGTTGAGTCAGTGCTCTGGCCACTGGCACCCACTGGTGGCTGGTCACCACAGACTCAGAGCCACTTGGGCACTGTCCAGCAACTTTAGCTCCAGCTTTGAGGAGGAAGAGGGAGAGGGGGTTATGGTAGAAGAGCTTCACAGGAGAAAGGTTCCAGTCAAGGTTTGGGACTCACTGCCCACTCTCAAACCAAGTTCCTAGGAAAGCTTTTCATGTTGTAAATTACTTTGTTAGGAAAATTTTCAAAGCAGCAACTAGACTTATGCTGATCTGCCAAAGCTTTTGTGTTCTTTCCTTCAACATCTATCATAAAATGGCACAGAAGGTCCAGGGAGTTCCAGTGGCATCGCCATTTCACTTTCAGAAGAACCGCGGTTTTTGTGTCTAACAGGGCTTTTTGAGGAATGAGCAGCACCATGTCATTGCCTAGTGTCCTGGCACCTGGAGACAGCCCTGTGGGGCCATGGCAGTCAGGCAGAGCAAGGGCAAGCGTCTTATCCTCTATGAGGGAGGAGTAGTGTGTGGAGAGGACAACATGAGGGTAACACCTGGCACACAGACCTACTGGGCAGCAGTGAAGGCCTTACCCCAGAGGTCAGATGTGTTCAGATCTGGGTCTTTCAGGTGCCCATTCACTGTTCCTTCCAGTTTTTTTTTAATTTTTTAAAATATTTTATTTATTTATTCATGATAGACACACACACAGAGAGAGGCAGAGACAGGCAGAGGGAGAAGCAGGCTCCATGCAGGGAGCCTGACGCGGGATTCGATCCCAGGTCTCCAGGACACTCCCTGGGCCGAAGGCAACACTAAACCGCTGAGCCACCCGGCCTGCCCTCCAGTTTTGTTTTGTTTTTTTTTTTTTAAAAAAGATCATAAAAAATAAATAAATAAATAAAAAAAAATAAAAAAGATCATGACCAACACTATAGGCATAATTAAGAGTCCAGAGAGAAGACTGTCTTATAAAATACAAAAACAAATGGGCAGGTAGGCACATCTCTGTCAGCATGGCTCAGTATATAAAAATAGCCTAATTTTTGCTATAATTTATTGCTTTTAAACCACTCTAGTGATAAAATGCAAATATATATTTAGCTAACTTAAACATTTATCGAGATATAATTCATACAAGTCACCAATTTAAAGTTAAAACTATTAAATTTTAATTTAAATAAATTTATAGGACCAATGAGATGTGCACTTTTCAAGTGTCTATAGCATATTTCCAAAAATGAGTTGCTAGGACACAGTAAGTCTTGATAAACTTCAGAATTTCATGGGTACATTTTCTAACCTTCACAGAACAAAACTAAAATTTAATAACTAAAGGTTAAATTAAAAAATGCCAGCTGTGGGGCACCTGGATGGCTCAGTCAGTTAAGCATCTGCCTTTGGCTCAGGCCTGATCCCAGGATTGAGCCCCATGGAGGGCTTCCTGCTTATCAGGGAGTCTGCTTCTCCCTGTCCCTCTGCTCCTCGCCTCACCCCAGTGCTCATGCTCTCTCTAAATAAATAAACTTTAAAAAAAAAAGAAAAGTCAGCTGCTACAAATGAGAAAATGTTTTAAATAATTTTAGAAACCAACACAATGAAAAATCTATATATTAAGACCTACAGAATGAGACCAAAATGATAATCCAAAATGATTCTTTGAAATAACCAAGAAAATTAAATTCTAGCCAAACTAATCAAAAAGTGCAGAAAGAAGAAAGTGCCAGACACTTCTGTACTAACTTAAAAGTCTTAAAATAAAATGTTTCACATCACATACTAGAAGTAGAAAACCAAGAGGTCAATACCATGGAAGTAGTTCTTAACCTCCATCAACTAAATTCTTCTAATCCAGCTCTTGACTCAGATGGTCAGGTGAGTTCTTCAGCCCCTTGAGGGATTTTTCCATGTTACATAAACCTTTTCAGAGACTTAAAAATGATGGACAACTTCCAGATTATTTTTACCAAACTCACAAAACCCTGACATCAGCCTGACAAAGATAGCACCAAAACGGAGGGAAATACTAGACCAACCCCACTAATGTAAGTGATGCACATTTTAAATTATTTCTCTCTCAGTAATACTAGTTTACTTTGGGCCAAGTCGGTATCTGACTTTTTGTGATGGGTCTAAAGTCACACTGGCTGAGGAGGTGACTCCTGTCTATTGAGGACGCTTCGTATTTTGGTAAGTCCTTAACTTGTGTGAGATTGAGAATCAGATAATGTTCCCTAATTAACAAGTACAAACATGCAGCTATTTCTCAGTGAAGGTAAGGAAACTGGATTTGTTCAACAATATGCTTTTCTCAGAAATCTGGAATAGTTTTACCTTAAAGTAATAGGGCAAAAAGAAAACTATACAGAGGCTTCCCTCCTTTCAGCACCATGCCTTCGTTTTTAAAAGATCTCTTGTTTGCAGCAAACTTTAGATCCAGTTGATGAGGTCGCTGCCCTCATCGCAGCCACCATCCACGACGTGGACCACCCTGGGAGAACCAACTCCTTCCTGTGCAATGCTGGAAGCGAGCTGGCCATTTTGTATAATGACACTGCTGTGCTGGAGAGCCACCATGCGGCTCTGGCCTTCCAGCTGACCACCCGGGATGACAAATGCAATATCTTCAAAAACATGGAGAGGTGAGAGCACTCACTGAATAGGGGAGTATGTTGGTCCCTGTAACAACTTTGAGATACAATTCACATACTATAGAGTTTATTCATTTAAAGTGCACAGGGGTTGTCAGTATGTTTAGAGTTGTGTGGCCATCGCCGCAGTCAACTTAAGAATGTTTCCATCATCCCCCAGAAAGAACCTCAGATTCATTCATTGACTCTCACTTTCCCTGCCCCAAGTAGATCCCGCAGCCACAGGCAACTACTGGTGTACGTTCTGGCTCCATAATCTGCCTATTGTACACATTTTGTAATAAACAGAAGCACACCCAGTGTGTGGTTCCTGCCTGGCTTCTTTCTCTTAGCACGATGCTTTCAAGGTTCATTCAGCTCTTTTATGTCTTGACATTTCAAGACACCAAAGTATAATGCTGACATCTTGAGCTTCTAGAGACTCATAGAAGCTTTTTCTCCGAACACTCCTCTCTGCCCTCCTGTGCCCAGCACACTTCTCATCATTGTCAATGTTCACATGTTACTTAGAGGAAGCCTTCCCTGACTCCTCATACTAATTTTCCAGTGCTAGATCCCTTCATAGCACTTATCACATGTTTAAATAATAATTCTTCATTACTTGGCTGAGGCTGATTTGATTACGTTCTATAAGATCACAGTAGCCAGTGCCTTTTGTTTATCACTGTACCCTCAATGTCTAGTAGGGTGCCTGGTCCAGGGGAGGGACCTCATAAATATCAGGTGGAAGAAGATAATTTTGATTCATAAGGAACATTTTAGAGGAGATTTTTTAAAAAGGAGATTCCTGTTACAAAACTCCCTTTTGCACAGTTCTAGAATTTCACTAGGTTTTATTCATAGTTGCTGGTATATATACATCAGTTAGCTCTGGACAGATACACAAGACCCTGATAACCTGGGTGTGTCCAGGGGAAGCAGTGGGGTGACTGGAAAAAAGAGGTTGAATAGAGATAAATTTTACAAAATGATTGAATAAAAACAAGGGCTGGAAGGAAGAGGTAGGCAAGTATCCCCTGTGAGTTTCTCAGCTGTCTTGAAGTTTCTGGGCACTGAAATTGTTGGATCTTAAGGTTCCTCTATAGAGTGGGTACATTCTTCATAACCACAGATCTCTGCCTTTGTTCACTCCTACCATGTTCTCTTATGCTAAGAACTAGGTGTCTTCTGCTATAGAATGACAAGTGTTGCACCTGTAAAGTCTTGCCCATAAGCTTCCTGATTTTAACTTCTATTCAGTTTTCCCTTGCTAATAATCTTGTTTTAAAGTATGCCCTGTGACTTGCACTGACATTAGAATTTAGGTCCAGTGGATGCTATCCTAGCTAACAGATTGTTTTCAGGAGTATCTGTCTGGTCTGGATGAATCCTCCATAGCACCCTCTCGTTTGTCATCTGAAACAGGAATGACTATCGGACGCTGCGCCAGGGTATCATCGACATGGTCTTAGCCACAGAAATGACAAAGCACTTCGAGCATGTCAACAAATTTGTCAACAGCATCAACAAGCCCCTGGCAGCCCTCGAAGTAAATGGGGTAAGGGAAACTGAGTGCAAAGAGAACCTGTATTTGAGGCCCTTATCCCTGTGTGTTGTGGAGACACAGAGGGTAAGACATAATGAGCTGGAGAAAAGTTCCCCAGGAGGTTCCTTGGATTTAATTTCCATTGGTTGAAAAACTATTTATTCATGAGAGAGGCAGAGACACAGGCAGAAGGAGAAGCAGGCTCCCTTCAGGGAGCCCGATGTGGGACTCAATCTCAGAACCCCAGGATCACTGCCTGAGCTGAAGGCAGACACTCAACCACTGAGCCACCCAGGAATCCCTGGTTGAAAAATTATTTAAAGTATACAGACTTGTCAGGAAAAAATTAGACCTCCAAAAGTAGATGTGGAAGCTAAAACTAACTTCAGGCAGGTGATCCATTCCTGTGCCTGTTCTCATATTCCCCCCAACCCCTCTCCTTGGGCATTCTGGGGGAGCCCTTGAGGTCTCCCCCCACAACACTCCCCACTATGTACATGCTGTGGCAGCAGCCACTCTCCCCTGCTGGTCTCTGTCACGGTAGGGTGGGGGGTTGAGAAGGACCCTGTGTTTTGGTCCCAAGGGTGACATTGTTGTACATTTCTGGATTTGAGGCCTGGAGTCCACAACTGCCCAGCAGGAGACCACAACTCAAGAAGCAGACAGATCTGAGTTCTCATCCCAGTTTTGTTTTGCCATTTCCTTGTCTGTAAAATGAACAGAATAAAGCTGAGGCATAGGACTAATGGGCATAGGGCAAAGTAGGCACTGAGTAAAAGGTACCTATTATACTAGATCAGCGTGAGATCAGCACCTATAGCATATATTTTCATGAACCCTCTTCCTTTGAGGCCCTACCACCTATCCCATATACACTGAACATCTTGGCACCAGCTCACAATCTTTTTCCATGGCCCTCCTCCCCCTACTCCTATCACCATCCTGAGAGTCTTTATCAAGCACAGAGATGGTTTATCCTATGAGGCTAGGATCACCATTCCTTGAATTCTAACCCCACTTGACATGTACAACTCATCCGGTCATAGCCGTTGTCCCTGGCCTTCTAGCTTATTACCCCTTCGTGTGTGTTCCTCTTCAACCCAATTTGAAATCTGTTGAGAACTCTGCTTCCTTCATCCACCCCTGTTCTCCCAGTTTGTCAGCCTGCTTCTGACTTTACTTCCTTTCCAAGGACTTCCATTGTGGAGTACCCACACCAACCTTTTTTAGTGGCTCCTGCCATCCTGGGTGGGATGTCACCTAGGCCACCACCGTTCCTAGCCAACTCTGCAGGCTTGGTTTCTTTCATCAAGTCTGAGCAGGTGCCAGACTCAACTGAGTATTCTGTTCTATCTCATCTGTTAGTACTTGGGTTACTTCTGAGACTGGAAATCAATCTGTTGAGCCAGTCAGATGACAGACAAAGTAATATGAAAGAAAGTGGTTTACAGTTGGCAGGACTGAACCATAGTCACAGCTGACAAGAGGAGAGTCAACACAGAGCTTATAGGTGGTGGGAAATTTGACAGCCTGGGCTCTGGATGGGCATGTGCCCGTCTTGATGGCATATCTGTCCCCACTGAGATGGGACCATCAGGCCTTTTTAGACTATTGTGATTACTCATTGAAATCACATGACCCTTCTTTGGAAAGCATGAGGAGACCAGCTCATTGCTGTCTCTGGCGGTGCTCTTTGCCCTGATACTCCCTCTTCCAACCTGAATTTGCTTCAGAGGGCTTGTAACCACCAGGTCTGTTATACCACGTGTGGAGAACCCATACCAATGGCACGCCTTTAAACAGGACAGCATGTGGTACTATGAACAGAGCAAACCCAGGACTAAAGGTAAATCTGAAGTTCTTATTCTGGCTCATCTGGGTGGCTCTGAACAAGTCCCAATGTCCTCATCTATAAAATATAGTAGTAGATGATACTGCTTTTCATGCCTACCACAAATCTTTTTGTGAGTGAAGATCAAAAGAGAATGACTATTAAGGAAGTAAGAAGTAACACTATCTGACAAATCCAGGTACACTGCCAGCTAATTCTCAAGATCATATCTATCATGGGACTGGATTGGGCTGTGCAAACCAAAGAGCCTGGTGCACCACACAATTCCTTTTGAGGGAAGGGCAGAGAAACCTTTTTTTATAAAAGATACTGCTCATGTCCCAAGGGAGAGCAGTAGAGATAGAACAAAGAAAAAGCAACTGTTGAGCAATATCTGGAATGGGAAGAAGAGAAGAGCCAAGAAGGGGAGGGGGCACAAAAACCAGCCTCCAGTGCTACCCTCTACTCTTAAGTCCTGCTGGAATCTCACCGAGCCTTTTTTTTTTTTTTTTTTTGTCAAGTGAGGAGCTGAGCTCAGTGCTCAGATTATCCTCCTCACTGTTCTGTGAACTGCTTCACTTGTAGGCCTTGGTCAATGCTTTACTAAGTGTACAGTGGAGCCACACCTAGAAGACAGGGCTTGGTACCAGAAAACCCACTTTGATTGCTTTGAACTTGTCTTCTGTTTTAGGAAGTGAATAGAGACGAAGAAGCCATAAACACTATGCTTAGAAGTCCAGAGAACCGGACTCTGATTAAACGGATGCTGATTAAATGTGCGGATGTGTCCAATCCCTGCCGACCCCTAGAGCAGTGCATTGAGTGGGCCGCACGCATCTCAGAAGAATATTTTTCTCAGGTGAGATACAGCCTCTTAGGCTCCTTAAGAGAGAGAAATACAGTAAGACCATTAGAGGTAAGGGGCTTAACACTCATATCACAGGCTTACTGGTAATGAATTCGATTAGTTTTCCCTTATCTGAAAATGTATTTGCCTTCTTACAGAAATATCTTCACTGGCTGTAGAATCTGGGGTTAACAGTTTTCTCCCAACAGTATTTTACATTGTAGTCTGCCCTTCATATTCTCTCCGGGTAGAAAAAATTATTGTGGGACAGAAAAAAAAAATTAGAAAATACAATGGCTAAAAGTTTTACAAATTTACTGAAAGCATATACATACAGATTCAAGAAACACAACACACCCTCATCCATGCTCAGTCATGGTCAAGCAGCTCCAAGCCTTCCAGAAAAAAATGAAACGCGACTTATAAGAGAACAGTGATTCTCATTCTTCTGACTGCATGTCAAACTATGAAAGCCAGAGAAGAAGGACTTCTGCAGAAAATGGGGAAATAGGAGAATCTTAGGCATACCTTATCCATGGATACACCTAGATAATACCCACAGCAGTATAAATGACCTAAAGACTGTCAGAAAAGACTCTACACAGCTGAATGTAGAGAATGTGGCTGTATCCAAGAGGATAGGAAGGGCATAGACACCATGAAGGAGCCTAACTGACCTGTAGGACCATCCACAGTAGGGAGGATACTGCAGGCACAGAGAGGGGAGGGGGCAAACTCTCCACCAGGAAGACAAATCTCCGTAACATCTGGCTTTGTAAAACAAAGAGGTTTAACTTCTCAAGTTCTTAAAATCAATAGGGCTTATGACCTGATTCTTGGTTTTCTCAGGGTTGTGGGATCAAGCCCCATGTCAGGCTCCACACTCAGCAAGGAGTCTGCTTCGGTTTCTCCCTCCTCACCATATACCCCACCAACCCCATGCTCACCCATTCTCTCACAAGTGAATAAATAAAGCTTTAAAAAAATTTTTTTGTAACTCAGCGGGCTCAGCTCTGAGGCAGGCAGACCACCACAGGAAACTGAGCTCCCACCCTTAGAAACAACAGAACAGTTCCACTGACCTATAGTGTAGAAATAGCAGTTTGGAAGGAGCTTTTTTTTTTTTTTTTTTTTTTTAACTAATCTCAGAGCCAGTGGTGGAAGGGGAGGGATCTTTGGAAACTTCTCCATAACCAAGAGCTGCTGGGTACAATTTCCTTCCCCCACTCCTCAGCCTGGATACACTGGACACCTGTGAGATCAGCATGACTGGAATACTACCTAACTTGCTGATAGGAGGCCCCAGTCCCACGTTCTGTGGATATACCACCTCCGGCCTGTCTTGGTTCCAGATCTCCTCCCCCAGCAGACTTATGCAGACCCCACCCTGTTTCCACATTCATCTGTGGACCTGACCCCTCCCAACCGGCCTCACCAGAAGTTTTCCAGAGTGGCTCCAGTCCCCACCTACAGCAGACCAGGCACAAATCTTGCTAACACCTTGCCCCTGCATTCTCCAGTACCCCTGCCCCCTTCAAAATGCCTTTAGCAGGAGTCCATCCAAATCAGTGCCATGAGCATAGCAGTGTGCAAACAACCTGGATAGGGGTCAGCACCACCCCAAAGGGACTCCTGCACCAGGGAGAGGGTAAGAAAACCATACATACCAGTTCAACTATAGCACAAGACAGGCCCACTAACAACGTAGGGACCAAACCTACCCATAATAGGCAGAGATAGCCATTTGAGACAACTGGACTGAAGACAAACATAGCCCAGCAACACACAGAGGAGATACCCCTGAAGTACCAGGTTCTGGTGAACAGGGGACACTGCACTGCAGGGTACTACAGGACCTCTTCTTCATAAGGCCATTACTTTTAGCTGAATTTCCAAACAGAGAGATAAAAAATGTGGAGACAGGAGCATGTCCCAAATGAAGGAACAAGACAGAAGCACAGGAGATCTAAGTAGAACAAAGATAACATGCTCCATGGAGAAGTTAAAATAATGGTGATAAAAATGCTAACTAGGGAGCTAACTCAGGGAGACCTCAGTGAGATAGAAAACAGAACCAGTCAGAGATAAAGAACTCAGTAACTAAAATTTAAAGTACACTACCGGGGGATCCCTGGGTGGTTTAGTGTCTGCCTTCAGCCCAAGGTGTGATCCTGGAGTTCCAGGATCGAGTCCCGCATCGGGCTCCCTGCATGGAGCCTGCTTCTCCCTCTGCCTGTGTCTCTGCCTCTCTGTGTGTGTGTGTGTCTCATGAGTAAAAAATAAAATCTTTAAAAAATAAAATAATTTTAAAAAATAAAAATAAATAAAATACATTAACAGGAATAAACAGGAAGGAAGACAGTAATGGAAAGCAATCAAGCTGAACACAAGAAAGAAAAAAAGACTACTGAGAATAGATTGAAGGAACTCAGTGACACCATCAAGTATAACATTTCATTATAGGGACCTTAGAAGAGGGAGAGAAAGAAAAGGGGGTAGAAAATTTGTTTGAAGAAATAGCAGAAAACTGCTTGAATCTGGGGAAGGAAACAGAAATCCAGATCCAGGAGACAGAGAGGCCCCAACAAAATCAATCAAAGGATGCCTATTCCAAGACACATAGTAATTAAAGTGGCAAAAAAATAGTAATCTTTAGAGCATTTTTAAAGCAGCAAAATAAAATAAAATAGTTACATAAAAGGGAAACCCCATAAGGTTATCAGCTGATTTTTCAACAGAAACTTTGTAAGCCAAAAGAATTCATCACCACTCAAGCAGCCCTACAAGAAACATGAAAGAGAATTCTTTGAAAGGAAAGACCATAGCAGGAGTAAGAAATGTAGGAAGCACAAAAGCAATAACATTAAATATATCTATAAAAATCTAACACCATATACCTAAAGTGTGGGGAAGAAAGTAATAAAAATTTAGTGCTTTTAGAAGAGGTTCAAACTTTAAGATTTTATTTATTTATTCACAAGAGACAGAGGCAGAGGGAGAAGCAGACTCCATGCAGGGAGCCCGATGTGGGACTCGATCCCAGGACTCCAGGATCATGCCCTGAGCCAAA